>NC_073230.2:14519924-14822954 GCF_029281585.2 Gorilla gorilla gorilla
CGACAGTTTTTAGTATATTCACAGAATTTTGCAACCATCACTAAAATTAAATTTTAACACATTTTCAGCACTCCAAAAAAGAAACCAATACACTTTAAGAGTCACTCCTCATTCTCCAGTCTCACACCTGACCCACAGTCCCAGGCAATCTACTTTATGTCTCTTTAGACTGACTCAATTTCCGGACATTTTAACCTACTTTCTGTATCTTGGAATTGGTCTATTCTGGACACTTCATATAGATAGAACAATACAATATGCCACCTTTTGTGACTGGTTTCTTTCACTTGACATAATATTTTGAAGTTTCAACCATGTTGTAGCACGTGTCAGTATTTCATTCCTTTTTTTTTTTAATATACTTTAAGTTCTGGGATACATGTGCAGAACGTGCAGGTTTGTTATATAGGTATACACGTGCCATGGTGGTTTGCTGCACCCATCAACCTGTCATCTACATTAGGTATTTCTCCTAATGCTATCCCTCCCCTAGCCTCCCACCCCCAGACAGGCCCCTGTGTGTGATGTTCCCCTCCCTGTGTCCATGTGTTCTCATTGCTCAACTCCCACTTATAAGTGAGAACATGCGGTGTTTGGTTTTCTGTTCCTGTGTTAGTTTGCTGAGAATGATGGTTTCTGGCTTCATCCATATTCCTGCAAAGGACATGAACTCATCCTTTTTTATGGCTGCATAGTATTCCATGGTGTACATGTGCCACATTTTCTTTATCCAGTCCATCATTCATGGGTATTTGGGTTGGTTCCAAGTCTTTGCTATTGTGAACAGTGCTGCAATAAACATAAGTGTACATGTGTCTTTATACTAGAATGATTTACACTCCTTTGGGTATATGCCCAGTAATGGGATTGCTGGGTCAAATGGTATTTCTGTTTCTAGATCCTTGAGAAATTGCCACACTGTCTTCCACAATGGTTGAACTAATTTACACTCCCACCAACACTGTAAAAGCATTCCTATTTCTCCATATCCTCTCCAGCATCTGTTGTTTCCTGACTTTTTAATGGTCACCACTCTAACTGGTGTGTGATGGTATTTCATTGTGGTTTTAATTTGCATTTCCCTAATGATCACTGATGATGAGCATTTTTTCGTATGTTTTTGGCCACATAAATGTCTTCTTTTGAGAAGTGTCTGTTCATATTTTTCACCCACTTTTGGATAGGGTTGTTTTTTTTCTTGTAAATTTGTTTAAGTTCTTGTAGATTCTGGATATTAGCCATTTGTCAGATGGATAGGTTGCAAAATTTTTCTCCCATTCTGTAGGTTGCCTATTCATTCTGATAATAGTTTTTTTGCTGTGCAGAAGCTCTTTAGCTTAATTAAATCCCATTTGTCAATTTTGGCTTTTGTTGCCATTGCTTTTGGTGTTTTAGACATGAAGTCTTTGCCCATGCCTATGTCCTGAATGGTAATGCCTAGGTTTTCTTCTAGGGTCTTTATGGTTTTAGGTCTTACATTTAAGTCTTTAATCCATCTTCAGCTAACTTTTGTATAATTTGTAAGGATGGGGTCCAGTTTCAGTTTTCTGCATATGGCTAGCCAGTTTTCCCAGCACCATTTATTAAATAGGGAATCCTTTCCCCATTTCTTGTTTTTGTCAGGTTTGTCAGAGATCTGATGGTTGTAGATCAGTGGCATTATTTCTGAGGCCTCAGTTCTGTTCCATTGGTCTATATATCTGTTTTGGTACCAGTACCATGCTGTTTGGGTTCTGTGGTCTTATAGCATAGTTTGAAGTCAGGTAGCATGATGCCTCCAGCTTTGTTTTTTTTTTTCCTTAGGATTGTCTCGGCTATATGGGCTCTTTCTTGGTTGCAATATGAACTTTAAAGTAGTTTTTTCCAGTTCTGTGAAGAAAGTCAATGATAGCTTGATGAGGATAGCATTGAATCTACAAATTACTTTGGGCAGTATGACCATTTTCACAATAATGATTCTTGCTATCCATGAGCATGGAATGTTTTTCCATTTGTTTGTGTCCTCTCTTATTTCCTTGAGCAGTGGTTTGTAGTTCTCCTTGAAGAGGTCCTTCACATCCCTTGTAAGTTGGATTTCTTGTTATTTTATTCTCTGTAGCAATTGTGAACGGGAGTTCACTCATGATTTGGCTGTTTGTCTGTTATTGGTGTATAGGAATGCTTGTGATTTTTGCACATTGATTTTTATATCTTGAGTTTGCTGAAGTTGCTTATCAGCTTAAGGAGACTTGGGGCTGAGACAATTGGGTTTTCTAAATATATTATCTTGTTATCTGCAAATCTGCAAACAGAGACAATTTGACTTCCTCTCTTCCTATTTGAATACGCTTTATTTCTTTCTCTTGCCTGATTGCCCTGGCCAGAACTTCCAATAGTATGTTCAACAGGAGTGGTGAGACACCCTTGTCTTGTGCCGGTTTTCAAAGGGAATGCTTCCAGGTTTTGCCCTTTCAGTATGTTATTGGTTGTGGGTTTGTCATAAATAGCTCTTATTATTTTGAGATACATTCCATCAATACCTAGTTTATTGAGAGTTTTTAGCATGAAGGTGTGTTGAATTTTATCGAAGACCTTTTCTGCATCTATTGAGATAATCATGTGGTTTTTGTCGTTGGTTCTGTTTATGTGATGAATTATGTTTATTGATCTGTGTATGTTGAACTAGCCTTGCATCCTAGTAATGAAGCCAACTTGATCGTGGTGGGTAAGCTTTTTGATGTGCTGCTGGATTCAGTTTGCCAGTATTTAATTGAGGATTTTCACATCAATGTTCATCAGGGATATTGGCCTGAAATTCTCTTTTTTTGTTGTGTCTCTGCCAGGTTTTGGTATCAGGATCATGCTGGCCTCATAAAATGAGTTAGGGAGGAGTCCCTCTTTTTCTATTGTTTGGAATAGTTTCAGAAGGAATGGCACTGGCTCCTCTTTGTATCTCTGGTAGAGTTTGGCTGTGAATCTGTCTGGTCCTGTGCTTTTTTTGTTGGTAGGCTATTAGTTACTGCCTCAATTTCAGAACTTGTTATTGGTCTATTCAGAGATTTGACTTCTTCCTGGTTTAGTCTGGAGAGGGTGTATATGTCCAGTAATTTATCCACTTCCTCTAGATTTTCTAGTTTATTTGCATAAAGGTATTTATAGTATTCTCTGATGGTAGTTTGTATTTCTGTGGGATCAGTAGTGAGATCCCCCTTATTATTTTTATTGTGTCTATTTGATTCTTCTCTCTTTTCTTATTAGTCTGGCTAGTGGTCTATTTTGTTAATCTTTTCAAAAAATCAGCTCCTGGATTCACTGATTTTTTAAGGATTTTTCATGTCTCTATCTTCTTCAGTGCTGCTCTGATCTTAGTTATTTTTGGTCTTCTGCTAGCTTTTGAATTTGTTTGCTCTTTGCAAAAGAACAAAATTTGTTCTTTTAGTTGTTATGCTAGGGTGTCGATTTTAGATCTTTCTCACTTTCTCCTATGGGCTTTTGGTGCTATAAATTTCCCTCAAAACACTGCTTTACCTGTGTCCCAGAGATTCTGGTACGTTGTGTCTTTGTTCTCATTGGTATCAAAGAACTTATTTATTTCCACCTTAATTTCGTTATTTATCCAGTAGTCATTCAGGAGCAGGTTGTTCAGTTTCCATGTAGTTGTGTGGTTTTGAGTGAGTTTCTTAATCCTGAGTTCTAATTTGATTGCACTGTGGTCTGAGAGACTGTTATGATTTCCATGATTTTGTACTTGCTGAGGCATTTTTTACTTCCAATTATGTGGTCAATTTCAGCATAAGTGCAATGTGGTACTGAGAAGAATGTATATTCTGTTGATTTGGGGTGGAGAGTTTTGTAGAGAACTTGCTTTGTGAATCTGGGTGCTCCTGTATTGGGTGCATATATATTTAGTATAGTTAGCTCTTCTTGTTGCATTGATCCCTTTACCATTATGTAATGCCCTTCTTTATCTTTTTTGATCTTTGTTGGTTTAAAGTCTGTTTTATCAGAGACTAGGATGGCAGCCCCTGCCTTTTTCCCTTCCATTTGCTTGGTAAATATTCCTCCATCCCTTTATTTTCAGCCCATGTGTGTCCTTGCATGTGAGATGGGTCTCCTGAATACAGCACACTGATGAGTCTTGACTCATTATCCAATTTTCCAGTCTGTGTCTTTTAATTGGGGCATTTAGCCCATTTACATTTAAGGTTAACACTGTTATGTGTGAATTTGATCCTGTCATTATGATGCTAGCTGGTTATACTGCCCATTAGTTGATGCAGTTTCTTCATAGTGTCAGTGGTCCTTACAATTTGGTATGTTTTTGCAGTGGCTGGTACCGGTTTTTCCTTTCCATGTTTACTGTTTCCTTCAGGAGCTCTTGTAAGGCAGACCTGGTGGTGATAAAATCTCTCAGCATTTGCTTGTTTGTAAAGTATTTTATTTCTCCTTCACTTATGAAGCTTAGTTTGGCTGGATATGCAATTCTGGGTTGAAAACTGTTTTCTTTAAGAATGTTGAATATTGGCCCCCACTCTCTTCTGGCTTGTAGGGTTTCTGCAGAGAGATCTGCTGCTAGTCTGATGGGCTTCCCTTTGTGGGTAACCCAACCTTTCTCTCTGGCTGCCCTTAACATTTTTTCCTTCACTTTAACCTTGATGAATCTGAGGATTATGTGTCTTGGGGTTGCTCTTCTCAAGGAGTATCTTTGTGGTATCCTCTGTATTTCCTGAATTTGAATGTTGGCCTGTCTTGCTAGGTTGGGGAAGTTCTCCTGGATGACATCCTGAAGAGTGTTTTCCAACTTGGTTCCATTCTCTCCATAACTTTCAGGTACACCAATCAAATGTAGGTTTGGTCTTTTCACATAGTCCCATATTTCTTGGATGCTTCATTCATTCCTTTTCATTTTTTTTCTTTCTAATTTTGTCTTCATGCTTTATTTCATTAAGTTGATCTTCAATCTCTGATACCTTTCTTCTGTTTGATTGATTCAGCTATTCATACTTGTTTATGCTTCACGAAGTTCTCATGCTGTGTTTTTCAGCTCCATCAGGTCATTTATGTTCTTCTCCAAACTGGTTATTCTAGTTAGCAATTCTTCTAACATTTTTTCAAGGTTCTTAGCTTCCTTGCATTGGGTTAGAACATGCCCCTTTAGCTCAGAGGAGTTTCTTATTACCCATCTTCTGAAGTCTCCTTCTGTCAATTCATCAAACTCATTCTCCATCCAGTTTACTTCCCTTGCTGGCAAGGAGTTGTGATCCTTTAGAGGAGAAGAGGCATTCTGGTTTTTGGAATATTCAGCTTTTTACCCTGGTTTTTCCTCATCTTCATGGATTTATCTACTGTTGGTCTTTGATGCTAGTGACCTTCAGATGGGGTTTTTGTGTGCAAGTTCTTGTTGATGTTGATGCTATTCCTCTCTGTTAGTTTTCCTTCTAACAGTTGGGCCCCTCTGCTGCAGGTCTGCTAGAGTTTGCTGGAGGTCCCCTCCAGACACAGTTTGCCTGGGTATCATCAGCGGAGGCTGCAGAACAGCAAATATTGCTGCCTGTTCCTTCCTCTGGAAGCTTCATCCCAGAGGGGCACCCGCCAGATGTCAGCTGGAGCTCTCTTGTATGAGGTGTCTGTCGACTCCTGCAGGGAGATGTCTCCCAGTCGGGAGGCATGGGGGTCGGAGACCTACTTGAGGAGGCATTCTGTCCCTCAGCAGAGTTTGAGCACTTTGCTGGGGGATACGCTGTTCTCTTCAGAGCCAGCAGGCAGGAATGTTTAAGTCTGCTGAAGCTGCACCCACAGCCGCACCTTCCCTCGGTGCTCTGTCCCAGGGAGATGGGAGTTTTATCTATAAGCCTTTGACTGGGGCTGCTGCCTTTCTTTCAGGAGCCCTGCCCAGAAAGGAGGAATCTAGAGAGGTATTCTGACTACAGCAGCTTTGCTGAGCTGCAGTGGGCTCCACCCAGTTTGAACTTCCCAGCAGTTTTGTTTACACTGTGAGAGGAAAATCACCTACTCAAGCCTCAGTAATGGCAGACACCCCTTCCTCCACCAAGCTGGAGCATCCCAGGTCAACTGTAGACTGCTGTGCTGGCAGCGAGAATTTCAAGCCAGTGGGTCTTAGCTTGCTGGGCTCCATGGGGGTGGGGTCCACTGAGCTAGACCACTAGGCTCCCTGGCTTCAGCCCTTTTTCCAGGGAAGTGAATGGTTCTGTCTCGCTGGTGTTCCAGGCCCCACTGGGGTATGAAAAAAACTCCTGCAGCTACCTTGGTGTCTGCCCAAAGGGCCGCCCAGTTTTGTGCTTGAAACCCGGGGCCCTTGTGGTGTAGGCAGGCACCTGAGGGAATCTCCTGGTCTGCAGGTTGCGAAGACAGTGGAAAAAGTGTAGTATCTGCGCCTGAATGCACTGTTCCACATGGTATAGTCCCTCATGGCTTCCCTTGGCTAGGGGAGGGAGTTCCTGGACCCCTTGCACTTCCCAGGTGAGGTGATGGCCCACCCTGCTTCTGCTTACCCTCCACGGGCTGCACCCACTGTCTAACCAGTCTCAGTGAGATGAGCTGGGTACCTCAGTTGGAAACGCAGAAATCATCTGCCAACTGCATTGATCTCGCTTGGAGCTGCAGATCGCAGCTGTTCCTATTTGGCCATCTTGCCAGCCCCCTCATTCCTTTTCAAGACTAAATGATATTTCATTGTATATAGATGCTAATTTTGTTTATCCATTTATCTATTGATAGGCACATGCTAATTTTTGATGATTACAAATAATACTACTATGAACATTTATGTGTAAGTTTTGTGTGAATGCATATTTTTGTTTCTCTTGGCTACATACCTAGGAAAATAATTTCTGGGTCATGTGGGAACTCTACATTTAACTTTTTGATGAGTTTAAGCATCTTCATGCTTTAAAGCTCCCTGGAAGGACAAGGACCTGGCTCTCTGACTCCCCAGGCTGTCTCTTGAAAGGGCCACACTCCAGGTCAGGTTTTTGAGAAGTTACTTTAATGTTTTATGAAAAGAGAGGTGTCTTCGCTTCAACTTTTTAATGAAAAGATTCATCATACCTCTCCCTTTCATCATACCTCCATCATTATCTCCCTTATTATCTCCCTTTCATCATACCTCTCTCCTTAGCTCTATATACTTTGAGAATGACATTATTCACCTTTTTAAGTAAATAGGTCACATAGCACAGTTATGAGCACCTGCTATAGAGGCAGCCTTCCTGGCTTACATGCTGCCTTCCCTGCTTACCAGCTATATAATTTTGGCTATGTTACTTAACAGTTTCTCATGTATAAAAATGATATGATGACAATATGATATTACTTTCTGAGGGTTATTGTGGAAATTCAATTAATTAATATCTGTGAAGTCCATAGAATGGTACCTGGCATAGTCTAAGTATTCTATAAATGTTCATTTTTATTATCCCACTACCAACATTCCATAATGTTTGTCATACAGATGGTGCTCCACGAATATTTGCTGAATGAGATACATGATAAGAGGGCTTAGCTAGAGCAAGACTCATCACATGTAAAGTATTAATAGAATGAACCAGTCCTTCCCATTTGTTCCTAGGGAAACTAATCACTCCTTCCTGGTTGCACCTACAGCACTTAGAACATCCAATAGAGCTGACATCTGGGCCTTGGAATATTGTGGCTGTGCTCAGATCTGTGGCTCACAAACAGCGCCAAGCTCTTCTTCACCTTTTTATAACTGACACCCAGCAGAGGAGCCAAGCACTAAGCAGGTTTGCAAATATTCAATGCAACACCTTATTGGTACTTGATTGGCAATAAGACCAGTCTTAAATAAAATCTATATGTATATTAGCCAGAAGCCAAGACCACCAAGGTTTATGTGCAGTTTTATAATTAGCTAGTAGTATGACATTTGACCATATAGCTACCCTCTTTTGTGTTTTCCTAAGGTATAATATTGGCCCAGATGAAAATGGGATTTGTTTGGTTCAAAAATCGTCAAAAATCAGCTATTTCATACGATTCAAGCTGATACTTCCAGCCCTCAAGTTCTATGCCCTAAGCAAGTAGTTCTCAAAAGACTCCTTTAGTCGAGGAAGAAAAAATACTCCTTATGACAGACTCGTACAACATAACGTACACCCAAGCATGAGTGTACTTAATAAGCATAGGTGACTTTGAAGCACAGCACTAAATGAAGGGAAATAAGTATTTATTAACAGTCAGGACCACAATCCCATTTAAATTTCAAACAACTTTCAGAAACAGGTATCTCTCCACATTACAAACGAAAGAAACAGATGCCAAATGAATCACTTGTAAATGATACAGAAGTATTAAGTGTGGACCCAGGACTCCCACCTACCCCCAAGTCTATCTGAATATAGAGCCTGTGTTTTCCCCACCACGACCCTCTGCTTTCGCTGAGGAAGCCTAACCTACACAGAATGGCCCTGGAAAGAATGAGTAAAGGATAAGCAGCCAAAACCAGAATGGAAAATAATTCGTATACTCTAATTTTACTGCAGGATGCAACTGCAATTTTATTTCATTTGTACCATTTATTATGAAATATCTCTTCTTGATTTCCTCCCCAAACCTGACATTGAAGTCTCGACGGTAACATTAAAAAATCTCTTAGCTATATCCTTAAGGGTTCAGAATAAAATCTTCCTGTACATGATAAGAGGCAGCATAGGTCAAGAGCCTACTCTGATTTCTGCTTCTTGGTGATCATACAACTTTATACAAGTTACTTGGCCCCCTCTTGCCTCAGCCTCTCACTTCTGGAAAAATTAAGAAAATATCAGTAACTATTATGGAATTTTAAAACACACCTTCCTTTTCTTACAGAAAAAAAAAAGAGGAGCTAAAAAATTATATTTCTGGGGTTTTTTGTTTGTTTGTTTTTTGTCCATTCTTGGTTAAAAAGGAATCAGCTAAGGAAACTTGAAGGCAAAAGAGTGATGTAGAAACTACAGATACTTTATTGATAAACAGTTGATGTAAATATCTTATTTTGAGTAGGTGATGAAATGGAAATGGTACTAAAACTTGATTAAATAAAGGCAAAACTGGCCAGGCATGGTGGCTCATGCCTGTAGTCTAAGCCCTTTGAGAGGCCGAGGTGGGTAGATCATCTGAGCCCGGGAGTTCCAGACCAGCCTGGGCTACATGGCAAAACCCTATCTATACAAATTTATAAATTACCCAGCCTCAGGCATTCCTTTATAGCAATGCAAGGTAGACTAACACGTGATGCTCATTTTTTTTTAAAGCCTGCAAACAGTAAGAAGATTCCCCTCTCTTTCTCAGTGGATGTAAAGCAGTGATTCTGCATAAATGTATCAACCCTATAGCTCAACTCCTTCTGGAGTGGACTTCCCCTAGACCTGGAGAGCGAGTCCTGCCTAGCGTACACGGCCTGAAGTTCGAGATCTCTTCCAATTCAGGTAATATTCCGCTTTCTGTATGCCTGATCTCTACATATATCTGACATTGATTTTTAACTCAAATGAGGAAACAGGAAATTATTAATTACAATCTCCTAAAACTACAACAGGTGTTATAAAACTTCTGAATATAAACAGGCAGACAGCAAAAATGTACACAGCCATAAAAGGTAAACTTGAGTGAGAAAAAGGAGCTGAAAAATGAAAGCCTCGCTTTGAAACAAAACAGCACTGAAGAGTCTACAAAGAGAGAGTGACTGGAGAGAGACAGATGTGGGAGAGCAGAATGGGGATCAGATTATAATGAGTATCTCTCCCACACTAAGGAATTTGCAGCTTTTTTTGATAGGCAATAAAGAGTCACATATAACAGCTGTATTTAAATTGTTCATAGGTGATGGAGCTGCAGGTAATTCTTTTCTTCTTCCTTTATTTTACTTTTTCTTTTTTTTTTTTTTTTTGAGACAGAGTCTCACTCTGTCACCCAGGCTGGAGTGCAGTGGCATGATCTCAGCTCACTGCAACCTCCACCTCCTGGGTTCAAGCAATTCTCCTGCCTCAGCCTCCTGAGTAGCTGGGATTATAGGCGCACACCACCATGTCTAGCTAATTTTTGTATTTTAGTAGAGATGGGGTTTCACCATTTTGGCCAGGCTGGTCTCGAACTCCTGACCTTGTGATCCGCCCACCTTGACCTCCCAAAGTGCTGGGATTACAGGTGTGAGCCACTGCGCCCGGCCTTAATTTTTCTTTATTGGAAAAGAAAGAAAATCTATATTTTTAAGGCCACCAGCCAGAGCACTTAGAGAAGAAGGAGGACGTATATTGCTTTTGCTGTTTCCTGTTAGCCTGACATTTGCGACTACATTGACTCTGCTGGGGTCACCTTCTCTAATTTGTGGATTTTTTTTTCTTTCTCAACTGCCTGGAGGATATGTATGGGTCCATGACTCGGCCACCACATAAGATTGTGAAGATTATACCTGCCAAGGGTGCCCAGTCAAGGAAGAAGAGTGGCTGAATTCAGCCTGTGCTCTGCCTGAAAGCCCTATGCTCTGTGTGGGCCTTAGTCCACCTAGAGGAAGGGGTACCTTTTAAAAGTACACACAAAGGCACATCATGGGCTGGCAGCAGCCCTGCCTGGCAGCAGCCCTGCCTGGCCCCCAGGTGAGCTAGCAGTGCCAAATGCCTCCAGAATAGACTGGAAGGCCTTCTGTCCCTCTATTATGTCAAAACTGCAACTGGTACTACTTTGTCCAAGGAAAGGAGAGAGAAACCATAGGAAAAGGCCACAGGAGAATGGTGTCTGGAAAAAAAAACTGCAAAGAATATAAGAGATATGAATGAAGCATATGCAATGAAACAACAGGTTTAATTTCAGGCTTATTTTAGCGAATGGAATAGAATCCCCATTGAGTAAACACGAATACAAAGGGTTTATTGAGAAGATACAGAGGAATTGCACAGAGCCAAAAGCCCAGCCTGGCTTCACAAGACTTGGAAAACTAGAGTGAGGTTCAAGGAGGTTTTCCCCGTTCATTTCTCCGGAGTCACACAGCCTCTCCTCTCCTCACCTCTGTACTGTCTGCTCTACTCTTCAGTCTCTCTCTAAAGACAAGTTTTTCTTACTCGTTAGAAAGCTCATGGCAAAAAATGGCTCCTCGATCTCAACTTTATGGGACCATTCTCTTCATGCATTCACTGTTCTCTGACCACAATGTCTATAGATTTGGATCAAATTTCCAAGAGATGAGAGAGCAAATTCCTATTTTACTCACTTGCAGATTCAAAATTAACACATATATGATTTGTAAAGACAGTATTTCTACCAGTCTTGACCAGGACAGTAGATTTCTATATTGAGTTCTACAGATCAGCCCATAGCTGTGTTGAAGTCAAATAAAATATAAAGACTAATCTCTAAATTTAAAACATTTTATTTGGGAAGCAAAGATTGGATTCAGCGCATACCCACAGACTGGCTGGCCTTTAGTATGTCCGAAGAAAAAAGAGAAGGTTGGAGGCTTTTATGAAAAGGACAAATGTTACATATTATTTTGAAAGTAATTTCATTGGCACTAGTAAGGTTTTGGATAGCTGGCAAGCTCTGGTTGGTGAACGATGGTGGTGGCTGAAACTAGTTGTAGAGTTACAGCAGGCTGTTTCTGTAGCTATTATATTAAAACTGGTTCACGTTAAAACAGGCAGTTTCGGCAGCCAGGTTTGCAGAGAATTACATTCTTGGAGCAATATGATATGCCCTGAGTGCATTTTCCCCCTGGTTCCTCAACTCTGATTTAGTTGAGTATAACAAGAATGACCCAATTTGTGTGATCAACTTTCACAGCTGGTTCCCAATCATTGAGTCACAAAGTAAGAAATAATCAAGACAAGATATAAGCAATTTTATGAAAATTCCCCCACAATGCGATGAATTTATTGATGATCATCAACAGTGAAATAACCATGCTTAAAACTCCCTGTTCTATATAAATTATTGAACTGACAGACACAGGCATGCGACTTATCAAAGAAAAAAATAAGTATGCTTTTTAGATAGAATGCCTGGGGAATTAATGAGTTCAAAACTTAGGGAGATGCATTATTCTCTCTTGTTAAACAAAATGAGACCATATTTATGGGTTAATATTTGGCAAAGGTGTACAACTACCATCAGAGATGGCTTTGAACAGTCATGGAGTCTGAATGCTTTATTTAGCAAAAATTGTACAAGAACCCTATTAGAATACTAAGGCTACAAAATTCAGAGCAGGTAACCTTGATTTATACGTGTAGGAAAAATAAGTCTTTCAAATGTCAGAGTCTGGAGTTTTCTGCAATTAAGTCATAAATTTTGCTATTTTTACAGGTCAACAAGAAAACTCAATTCCTCTTCAGAAAGTTAAGTGACTTAAAGATTACATAAGGGCTAAGAAGACAAGCCAGCTAAGCATGTTCAAGACCGGGCTTTTTGAAACTGCAGTAATTGATCATAACGGTGTGAGTTTCAAGCCCCTTCATTGCTTTCCTATAGCTCACTCTGTGCCTCTCCCAAATGACAAAAACAAGGCAAACCCATAGAGTATTAGTTTACATCATATGCAAAAAACACAAGTCCAGAGTATAGAAAATGGAAGAAGAAAAATGAAATCAATGAACTTTAATATCGTTAAAGTTAACACTATATCCATGGAACTTTGATCTGGCATAGTTTTTTGCCACATTTTATTTAAAAGATTTCAATTTATGCATCCTTTTCCACATCTAGGTTATGGATTCTGACAGATATAAGATTGTCTCTTATTTAATCTCTGTATCCTTAGCAACTAGTGATATACCTAGCACAGAAAAAGCACTCAACACATTTGATGAATGAATGTGATTGTTCTGTTGACAAAAGGATAATAATCTCTTGACTAGAAAAAAAAATCATTCTAAAAATCATCATGTCAGGGACTAAAAGAATTTGGGAGTCTTTACTGTTGTTCCTCTTTGTTTAAACACAGCAGGCCCTCCCAAGTATCCTATTGCATCTGGCCCACAAGATCTAGTTGCAGAGATAAATCATTCAAGAAAATTTCCCTGGCTTACTCCCCATTTATACCAGATCCACTACTTTTGCTTCCATCCTCCATTTCTCTGAATTCAGGGCCCAGTACCTCTGACTTTGATCAATGCTCTGGGCTCCTTCAGGTTTGGTGACTGATAGAAGTTCCCCTCTGGTTCATGAAACCTCTGCCTCCCACATGACTCTTGTCCTAGCTTGCTTCACAATGATTATGATTGTATTAGGCTCCATAAATACCATCATGATAATCAAATCAACCCTCTTAGAGGGCTAACTGATAATGGCAATGAATACACCATGAATTCAATGGAGACACCTGTCTGTCATTACTTGGGTAAACGATACTCATTAGTGGTTCTCTGCCTTGGCTGTTCATGGGAAATACCTGGGGAAATCTAGAAATATTGATGCTTACCCCCATAGATTTTAACAGGATTGGCTTGGGGGAGGCCTGGCATTAGAACTTTTTAAAAACTTTCAGCTGATTCTTACATAAAGTTTTCAAATCACTGCTTTAGGCTGAAAACCTAACTGGTGCAATTTTTTCCATATTGCAGAGAACAGACATTACAAAATGAAAATGAAACAATTTCCTAGCTTTGTGTTCTAGTTTCTTGTCTGCGTATACCATAACATTTATATAAGTATTGTTAGGTGAATGTAGGTTGGCTGAGATGACATGTTAAAAATTTCCCTGGAGTAAAATGAGCTATATTGAGTGGATAGGTTTGAGACATGTTAAAACCAAAAAATCCAAAATTTTAATGCCATAAGGATTGATTCTTCTCTCTAAAGTGAGAACCAGGGAAGAATGTTCTCCTCCACTTCCTGTCTTAACTGAAGGCTGAAAGCTGTCCATCCCCACTCCCACCCCACAGGATCAACAAGAACTGGCATTCTCTGACTGTCCCCTCCCACTTGCAGGTCATTTGCCCAGGCATTGGCTATTTCGAGAGCTGTCTGTCTGGAGACATAGGGAACTTAGCTGTTAATGGAGGGACAAATGCCAGCCCTGGGAGCTGACTCATGCCTAAAATATGCGGAGGGAGCCCAGGGGAATGCAGGCTTCCTTTCTCTTCCTTTCTATTTGTCTTTAAACTGCTGATGGGGAAGCTCCCTTGCTACAGGCAACTGAGAAATAGTGCTGACTCAGCTTCTGTTCCAACGCTCAAGAGATAAGGGCATAGCACAGCCCTGGGTGCTGGCATCTTCAATTTTAACTCCTGTTTGCCGTTTGTCCTTCTCTCTAGACCATAAGTGTCTGCTTATATGTTGTGCCAAAAGTAAAGCTTCGATTTCTAGAAGAAAAGGAGAGTTTATTACATTTTACAAAAATGGCAAACAATACTGTAAAAATTGCATACCATGTAGTTTAAATAAACTACATATAGTATATTTAGCTTCTTTCATTAGGCCTCATTATTATGGTTGTCTTCGATTTCTCCATTGATAGTGATCCTCCCCTTGGATAGTCCTGGTTTGAGGCCAGGGCAGAGCTGGGAGGAGAGTGGTCACTAACTGTTCACAGCTTGCACCATCCCTAACATGAGATTCCAAATGAATTTTGCCACAGCCCAATTCCTACAGACTCTTCAGGCTGTAGCAGTGTCATTTAAGACACCTGGCTCTTCTCCAGGGACACATTTGAACAGGCATTGCAATCACCTTGCTGGCAGAAGAAAGAGGAGATAGGACAGTCCATTAGTGGCTAGAGCTGCAACTTGAACAGAGTCAGAGACAGGCAAAAAGAAGCAGGTAGCCCATGGGCAGGCAGCGAAAGCTGACATTCTCTGTGGACAGGGCTATGTCACAGGAGAGCTCACGGCAGGGCTTGTGTGGATTAAGATGAGGGTTAGAGATAAACAGCAGACTCCTCAGTATCTTGAATAGCAGGCCCCAGCTTGCCTTGTATGTGGAGATAGCAAAGAATGGGTCTTCTTGGCAACGGAGGCATGCATGCTCAGCAGGACTACCGGGCAGGCATCTGCAAGCCTGCGATGAGTGTTGGTGTCCCTGCCCTCTTCTTGTTAATGTTCATGTCATCTAAGTATACCGCACTTTTACTCCTCTTCACTGCTGTCATCTACTGCCTTCAGATCACTGTCCATCATTGCGTAGAAATCTTCTCCACCACACATCCTGAGAGATTTCAACCTCTATTTAGATAGCCACTGAGCAATATTGCTTTGTAATTCCTGAATCTCCTTTGCTGCATTGCATTTCAGCCTCCTAATCCAAGGAGCTGATCTTGGATCTTAATATCCTCCAAATGCCCCAATTCAGAAATCCTAACTCCAGTTGTCTGGTCTCAGATTATCCCCTATCCTTTCTGCTGTCTCTACCTTCAAACCATCTGTTCACAGAGACTCCTAATTCCTTGACTTGTTCTTTCATTAAGGTCTAACAGGATCCTCTTAGCCTCTCTTCTTCCATTACACTGCCCAGACCCCTTCATTCTAAATTACTACCTCACCAGAAAGATCAAAACCTATGATCAATTTTACAACCTAACTTTTCTGATTCTAAACTCTGGTGTTGCTGCTGCAAGTGCACACTGGCACAAAGTTACTCTACAATTCATTTGTGCTTTTCAATCTCAGCCTAGCCCTGAGCAATTTGTCAACCTTCCTATTTGTCTTTGACCAGGTTCTTCATCCCACTTCTCAATGGCTCTCAGTTGACCACCTCATCTCATACTTTATTCACAAAATTGGCAGTGTCAGTAAAACATCCTATATCATCCTACTCATACACATTACAAAGTTGCCTGCCTCCTCTGCCCAAGTCTCAGAGGGCAAGTTCTTCCTGCCCTCACCACCACTGGGAACCTACTCCCTCCTGCTCCCTCTGGAATTGGCTTCATCAATGTTTTTCTTGTTTTCTTTTACCTTCAACCTCACCTTCTCCACTGAGCCCTCCTCTAGTATCTACAGACCTGCTCATGTTCCTCTCAACCTAACATTTTATCCCTTGTATATTTCAAAGGAAGCTAGAAATGCAGATTTCTTGAGATACCTCTCAATTCTTAACTGTTGGCAACTATTTTTTAAAAATATTGTAAACACTGGTGAGGGAAACAAAATGAAAATTTGGGCCAACTTGGTCCAAAGGCTGTGGATGAGTGCCCATGGATTCCATGGCTGAATTTGCTTGGTTTTCTTTGGGAATCTTTGGTTTTTGCTGCTGGTGGTTGTTTGTGAGCCAACCTCCCTCTGCCTACTCAGGTGTTCATCCCCAGCCCACGAGTCTTCTCTTACTACACAGTCTTTCTGAATGACGTCCTAAGTCTATATCTCACACTCTTACCTATGCTTTTGTTTCTGACTTCCATTTCCAGTTCCTGCTATAGCTGGAAATCTTACAAACACTTCAAAGTCCACACCAGCCCTCCCATCACCCCCAACCTCTATCCTTCGCTAAGCCAACACCTACACATAATTTAAGACTCAGCTTCCCTGAAACCAAGCTGCCTTCCTCTCCATTTCTCTCTCAGGATTGGGATACCTCTCCCATGTCTTCAGAACATTTTTATAATTATACTTTCTACAAAGTATTATAATGATCTGTCTTGGTATCTGTCTTACCCACCTACAATGGGACATGTCAATGAGCAGGGGCTGTGTCTCATTAATCTTTGTAATCCCAGCTTCAAGCATAGTGCTGACATATAGTAGCTTCCTATTAAATGCTTGGCAAATTAATAAACAAACAAGAGAAAAATGCACTAAAACAGAAAATTGTCATATGCCCACAGAACACATTTCCTATGTTATTTTTATTTATGGTCTCTGTTACATAATTAGTGTTATAGTTAACGTAAAATTTTGGTATTTTATCAGAAAAAAGTATTTTCCCTTGTTACTTTTTAAAGTAAGAAAAAAACTTAGACTAGTCAACTGCAGTAGAGAGAAGGCAGGGAAGAGTGGAACAACAAGTTCAATCTGTAACTATGAACAATCAATTGAGATAACTCACTGCCTTCAGACCAGCCTTAACTGTTATTTTGTAAAGCATTTATTTGCATGGTAAAATAAAACTTTATTACATTCAGCAATAAAAAATATAAAACTGAATGATGGAAGTCAATTAATAAGGTAGGATTTGCCAAATAAATATACAAAACATAATGATACACATTTCTTTTATTAAGTGAGAGATTTACTAGGACAATTTTCTACCATAAAAATGGAAAAATTAGGGTTTTTTGTTTTTGAAATTATTTATTTATTTATATTTATTATTATTATTACCTTTTTTTTTTTTTGAGACAAGGTCTTGCTTTGTAGCTCAGGCTGGAATGCAGTGGCACAATCATGGCTCAGTGCAGCCCCCGGGTTCAAGCGATCCTCCCGCCTCTGCCTCCATGAGTAGCTGGGACCACAGGCGGGCATCACCACGCCCTGCTAATTTTTCTTTTGTATTGTTTGTAGAGACGGGGTTTCACCATGTTGCCCAGGCTCGTCTAGAAGTCCTGGGCTGAAGCGATCCGACCGCCTCCCAAAGTGCTGGGATTACAGGAGTGAGCCATCTCGCCCAGCCGGAAAAGTATTTTTTGATCTTAAAATCTTACGTGGAATGAAAGTGAACAATGAGGCAATGAAAGTGGAAGTTTCTCTTAAGCAAATACAGAGGTCAACCATTCCAGCTTTCTAAGGTACTGGTAATACTCTTTCGTCTATTTTATTTTATGGCATAATTTTAAGACTCCTGTGAGCTATGTCTTTAGGGGAAGTTTGGGAGGGACAGGCAGAGTGTCAATACTGAATTAACATCAGTTTAATTTTCGCCCATGGTTATCTGGGCCTCATTCCAGCATTAAGACTTTCAGAAAAAACATTGAGATAAAGCTGGCTTTTTATACCAATAGGTGGCAGTATTGCTTTGAAACAAACGACAGCAACGACACCGTACTGTCCCATTTTAAGAAACTTCTAGATCCATTGCATTTCTAAAATCTTACACTTTTATTAGACCTCGACTTTTTAATTTAATTTTATTTGTATTTATTTATTTATTTATTTATGTATTTGGAGACAGGGTCTCGCTCTGTCCCCCAGGCTGGAGTGCAGTGGCGCGATCTCTGCTCACTGCAACCTCTGCCTCCCGGGTTCAAGCAATTCTCCTACCTCAGCCTCCGGAGAAGCTGGGATTACAGGCATGCACCACCACACTCGGCTAACTTTTTGTATTTTAGTAGAGATGGGGTTTCACCGTATTGCCCAGGCTAGTCTAGAAGTCCTGAGCTCAGGCAATCCGTCCGCCTCGACCTCCCAAAGGCTAGGATTACAGCATGAGCCTCCGCGCCCGGCCTTTTTTTTGACCGTCTGGTGGCTTTGTCTCCCAGGTTGGAGTGCAGTGGCGCCATCATAGCTCACTGCAGCTTTGACCTCCCGGGCTCAAATGATCCTCCCACCTCAGCCTCCCGAGTAGCTGGGACCACAGGCACACGCCACCATGCCCAGCTTCTAGGCTTCAACATGCCCCCCAAAATGACAGTGGAATAGCCAGATGCGGTGGTGCCAGCCTGTAGTCCCAGCTACTTGGGGGACTGAGGTGAGAAGATCGCTCACCAGGAGGTCGAGGCTCCAGTTGGCTGATTGTGCCACTGGGTGACAGAGCCAGAACTTGTCTCAAAAAACAAAACGAAACAAAAGTGGATTAAATAAAGCACCAACGTGGTATTTGAAGAAAATTAAAAAGGACTCACCAATATCACCCGTTCATTCAGAGCCTTGCCTTTGGAAGAAACACACACTCATTTATCTTCCCCCAGGAAGGCCTCTTTCCTATCAAGTAAACCTACAGTGATGATTAATGCAGAAAAACAGGCCCCGTGTTGCAAATGATAAGTTTGCTTCTCTGAGAACCTCCAGATTAGGTTACATTCAATTCACTAATCTAGTCTCCAGCCTGGCAAAAATTTACTGTGAAAACGTCTTCAAGTAAGTGTCTTTTTTACACTGACTGTTGGGATAGGACTGGAATCAGCGATCACAATTTGATCCTAATTTGTTGATGTTCCCTTAATTTTTAAAAATTTTTGCATGTACATGCACTCATGTAACCATCACACTGATTAAAATATAGAATATTTCTAGTACCTAAGAAGGTTTCCTATGCTCGCTCAAACTTTAAAATCAGAAAAAAATATATTTCTCAATTTGTGTGTTTAAAACCAAAACAAACAAATAGAAAACATGAAGTAGAAGGGTTGGGGATGTGAAAGGAAAATAAAAGTTGGGGTCCCCAAATCACTAAGCTAAAGGGAAGAGTCAAGCTGGGAACTGCTTAGGGCAAACTTGCCTTCCATTCTGTTCAAAGTCACTCCTCTGCTCACTGAGATAGATGCATATCTGATTGCCTCCTTTGGAAAGACTCAACAGAAACTCAGAAGAGTGTAACCCTCCCTCCGTCACCTATCTGCCACCTGGGAGCCCCCTCCCTGCTTCAAGTCTTCCTACCTTCACTTCAAGTTGTCCCACCTTTCCAGACCGAACCAATGTACTTCTTACATACATTGACTGAAGCCTCATGTCTCCTAAAATGTATAAAACTAAGCTGTGCTACATCACCTTAGGCACAAGGTCAGGACTTTCTGAGGCTGCGTCACAGGCACATCCTCAACCTTGGCAAAATAAGCTTTCTACTCAAATTTTCAGGGTTCACATTTTGGTAACCATGGGGGGATTCTTAGTGGAGGTGGCCCTGACCTTTGACAAGTCTCCTATTGGCGCTTGATACCAGCAGGAGCTAACTTTATGGCTCAAACCGAAAGAACAATTTGCTAAGGTCTCAGAGCACCCACTCCAGAGAATCCCTGATTTCCCCAAATTCAGTCATGACCCGAACTTTATTTTGCTGTACAACTCCTCTTTTTCTTTTGAGTTTTACTTGCTCCCAACACAAGGAAGGCAAGTTTTCTTGCTTCCATGACGTTGAAAGGCAGGTAACTCCTTCATGGAGTTTGAGCTCGCTTCCAACAGAGAAGATGAGCTTGGCTTTTTGTTGTTGTTGTTTTTTCCTGCTTCTAGGGTGGTGGAGAGCAGTCTACAGCCTGAGACCCATCACTACGTAGGAAACTGGTTTGGGATTCTATCTTGCAAACTCCTTTTAAATGACTAAAGTTAGCATTTAACAACCAGCTGGTGTTAATTTCTTCTTAATACTTAGAGCGCTCAGAAATAGTATATTTTTGTGTGATCATTGTTAGTTTAGCAGCATTTTGTCCTAGTTGAAATATGGTAATAAGATTTAAAAAAATTTTTAACGGAGCTCAATGTTAAAAATCAACTTAATTAAAAGGCCATCCAAGTTGTGTGTATGTATGTGTGCATGTATGCATCTTTGTATTTGAAAGGCCTTCAAGTTTTTGCTTTTTGTTTGTTTTTCTCTCCTAAGACCTTGTCTTTTTTTTTTTTAGCAAAAGTTTTTTTTTTCTTTTTCTTCTCAGTTGACTGAATTCTGTTTTCACCTGATTTTTTTTTCTTTTTTTTACTAAAATAGTTATTGCAACAGAGGCTACTCTTAGGTTTTTAAGAAAGAGTGTAGTTTAATTTTATGTTTCATTTGGCTCAAAATAAAATAAAAAACGTCTCCCTCTAGGACCACCGGACTCTCTCTGTACCTTATGATGTAAATTTTGCTATTTGATTTTCACCTGAGTTGTTTCCTTTAGTGTGCAAATTTAAGGCTATTTAGCTGACAACGGCCTAGGGTTGTGAAACAGGCTATCAAGAATCTGAAAGTCTAAGATAGGAAAAAAAGAGAGCGGGGTCTTTATAAATCTATAAAATGTACTTCCATCAGCATGCCTAATACATCTTTGTATGTATTTATGTGCTGTGTACAAAATGTTTCACTACTAAAAATATATAAAAGAGCTCTAATTAATTGGCTTAAAGGAAAATAAAAGCTCTTAAATCAGATACTAAAAAAAAAGACTAGTCAAATGCTTTTTCAAGTTTATGTAACTTAAATAAAATCTTTAACAAATAAGCTAGCTTTAAAATTATTGGTAAAGTAATATTAGAAATGTCTTAAGAATTGCCAGCATACAGTTTTTGTTTTGCATTTATTAATCAAGCAATTCCATACTTATCCCTGCCAAATGCTATAAGGTGTCAAAATTTGGCATGGGATTACGAAACTATAAAACCAGTCCAAAACAGAATGATTTTTGTTTGTGTAATTTTTAATAAGTAAGACATTGATATGGGTTTAATGAAAATAGCTGCATCTTGAATTTAGTAAGATTACCATAATTTCTAATCCTGTGGCTTTAGGCAGTCTAGTCCACAGGCAATAAATAAGGAAGTTTGTTGTGGGAAAGGACTGTTATCATTTTTGTTTCAAAGCTAAACTATAAAGTAAGTTGCTCCCGAAGTTAGTTTGGCCTATGCCTAGGCATGAACAAGGATAGCTTGGAGGTTAAGAGCAGGTTGGAGTCAATTAGGTCAAATCTTATTTTCACTGTCTCAGTTATACATAATTTTGCAATGGCAGTTTCATAACTTTAAATTCATGACTATCACAGTTTTCATAAATAATCTAGGTAGACAATTAAAATAAAATAAATGTAATGGGATAAATACTTGTAGAAAACCGGTCATAATTTCATAATTTAGAATATAAAGTTATATTAAATTAAATAATATATATTTCATTATTTGGGTATTTTCCAATAAATATATATTGTAGGAAAATATTCTTGCAAAAAAAGTGTGACTTTTTTAAAAAAAGGTGAAAAATTTTTGTCTAATTCGAAGCTTATTTAAAGGTTATATATAAAACAAGGTAAAAGGAACCATGAAATAAAAAGAGATGTAAAGTTATAAAAATAAAGAGGTATTTTTGTGTGTGTGTGGTAAGAAAGCTTAAAGAGAAATAATTTTATATGAGAAAGAATCTTATATGGTAAACTTTAGTCCTAAAATAAAATGACTGGTTGTTTAAAAAGGAGGCATATTCAGGACAAATCAGAAAGTCCAAATATTAAGTTCTGGTTTGCTTAGGGAAAAAAACTTGAGATTAAAAAAAAAAATTTTTTTTAAGGTTATTATATCCATGTATTTTCCTGTATGTTCTTTTAAAGTCCTTGTGACATTGAGTTACAGGGTTTTGACTCCTGGATCTAAAAAGGACACAAAGTCCTGCTAAATCTTAAACACCAACAGCAATTAAAGCCTCATCTTCAGGCCCTGTAAAAGATGCCAGTCAAAATAAACTGCATTTCTGCGACACAGGGCAAGAAATTAAAGCTATTTCAACTCCTCAAGGCCCAGGGACTATCACAAAAGAGATGGGCACACACACAATATTGTAAGGGCCAATTTTGAAAGATAAAATAAGTTAAGCTTCTTTATAGATGAATCATTAATGTCAAAGGCACACTGATGCAAGACCAGCATATGGGCCCCTGTGTCAGATTAACAAAGTTTTCGCAAAGCATTAACCAACTCCTTAGTGAAGGTCATAAAGATTATAAAGTGCTATGGAAGCTATATCTTATGGTCAAGATTAAAAATTTTATTGATTGTTTATAAAATTTTGAAAAATTTAATTGGATTCATGCTGTTTTTATTAGGGCTTATTGTTTGGAAAATTAAGTCTCTTCTCAAAGAATAAAGGTTCTTGCCTTTTTTTTAAAGTCCGGAAGTTATCACTTTGGTTAAATGAATGACTTATTTTACAATGACCTGTGATCCTATTTTGTGATATCAAATGTTTAAAACCTTTGATATTTGACAAACTTTCCAAAATCAAATTATAAATTATGTCTTTTTCTGACCTAATTAAAGCTTTAACATATTAGGTTCCCTAAAGTTCAGAAAATAACATAATTTGGCTTATTTGGGACAAAAATTATATAGGAAGCATTGTCAAATATGAAATGGTGTTGGTTTTTTGAGGGCTGCATTTTTAAAATGTTATTAGTATGTGTTCCAAAATTATGGGAAATTCCTATAATTCTATATAACTCAGTGTACATTATTAGTAATAATCATAATCGTTATGTTAAAATTATTGTGTGCCGCAGAGGTAACAAATGTCCTTTTCAATTGCGTTTTTGACTATGGCTGTCCTAAAACTTTTTGTCATCCATGGACAATTTTTGTCTTGTTTTGGTCCTCTTTAGAAGGTGGTTTTATAATCAGCTACAAAACTTTTAACAGGTGCTCTTGAATGCAGGTTTCTGATAACTTTGGAGATTGTGACATCAGAATAGAGGAAAAACTTTCAGGACTCATGGAGAGCTATAAAATATTCATGAGTATCAAGCAGAACAGGAATTAACTGCATGGACTGAACTGATCTTTTTGACTTTTTGCTTAAAATGTTGCTGATCTTTTGTTTTGCTTTTCAGAGTCTTAAAACTTTTCTTTTGAGCTATTGGCAGCTTTTAACAATTTAGTATACTCACATAAACAAAGTTTGAAGCATATTTGTTTCTCTTTAACTGATTTCTCCAGAATTTGGAAACTATTTGTAAGTATTCTTAACTTATGGCAATACAGTTATTTGCATAAGTGCAATAAGAATCTGTTTTCATTAATAACAGACCACAATTGGAGAAACTGCTTATTTTACCAAGGCTTTGACTGGAATGGTGTGCTTTCGTTTAAGGAATCAAACTTGACTTATGGAGCCAATAAAGCCTTTGAAAAAATTGGCCTCATATTTTGTGTATACAGTCCCTGTACAGGGTTTCTGACCTGTGGTAAGTAAAGAATGTCACTTCTAACAGGCACAGAAGCCCCCGGTTTATCTTGGAACTTCAAGAGGAGAGAAAATTCACCCAACTCACAGATATTTGATGGCACAAATCCATGGCTGGGCTCTGCTTTAAAAACATCTTATCTGGGATTCCTTCTATGGAACAAGGTTCCATCAAAGCCAATATAAAGCCTATGTAAAAAATAATTATTTTTTTGCACTGTATATAAGTAATTAGGCCAAGTATAATAAAGCAAACCAATCCTACCATGATTTGTCTTTAGCAAAAATGGGAAACTGGAGAGAGAAAAATTATGTTTCAAAAACAATTGTACACCTGTTGTTAGATTCTAGTCTTGTCTAATGTTTTTCAATTTTTATTATTTCTACAGTTTGGGCTAAATTCTAATTTTCTCTTGACTACAAGTCTTCAAAATAATGTTTTCAATTTTTTTTTCTTTTTTTTTCCTTCTTTTTTTTTTTTTCAATTTTTCCTAACTGGGAGTCACTGAAAACCAAGCTGTGCTTTCTTAAAGCCCTGCAAACTGAAACTAGACAACTTAAAGTTCAGAAGAAAATAACAGCCACCTATTTACATACATAAGCCACTTTCATACCTGCTACTGATTTATAGACTTCAGAGTAGTGGGGCCTATATTGATTTTCCAGGAATGTTCTTTTGTTTGTTGTTTTTCTCCCTTCTTCTTCCACTATTTGCTCTTCTAGGAATAAACCATCCTAGCCATGAAAGATCAGGTGAAACCTGAGACCAGAGACTAACTTTCTAGTTAAATGCCATCTCCAAAATATTTTTAAAAAGAAAAGAGGGTAAATGTGAAAGGAAAACAAATCTTGAGGCCCCCAAATCACTAAGCTAAAGGGAAAAAGTTATGCTGGGAACTGCTTAGGGCAAATCTGCCTCCCATTCTATTCAAAGTCACCCCTCTGCTCACTGAGATGCATAGCTGATTGCCTCTTTTGGAAAGACTAAGCAGAAACTCAAAATAATGCAACCCTTCCTGTCTCACCTGTCTTTTTACATATATTGACTGTACTTCTTATATATATTGATTGATGTCTCGTGTCTCCCTAAAATGTATAAAACTAAGCTGTACCCCAGCCACCTTGAGCACATGTTGTCAGGACCTCCTGAGGCTGTGTCATGGGGACATCCTCAATCTTGGCAAAATAAACCTTTAAATTAACTGAGACCTGTGCCAAATTTTCAGAGTTCACAGGAAGAAAGACAACTCTCCTTTATACGTTGCTCTGGGCCTCTGTATTGCCTGGATGGGGACTCTGGGATAGATGCTTTTAGAAGGGTCTACTGAACCCATGAGCCATTCCCTTCTCTGGAAATGGCTCCCCAAGTAATAGCTTGGGCTTCTAGGAATCCTATTGGTAGTCTGTAACTCCCTACTCATCTGGATATAGTTAATTAGAAAATTTGACCTAGTTTGAGCTAATCATTTTTCTTCTCAGGAATGTGGAATACAGACCAAAGGAAAGCCAGCCAGTCTATTTTCATGGCTGTAGGTGCAATTTGTATGCTTGGGAGCTGTGGAGTTGCTGTATTCTGTCATAAGGGCAGATCAGCAGAGAAAGCTAAAGCAAGAGGAGAATAGTAACATGGACACAAGGCAGAAATGGAGAGATCAAAGATGGAAAGAGAATATATCCCAGATTCCTAATGGCTTTCCAAAACTGATCCCCTTCTTTCTTGTTCCCCAAATACTGCCCTCTTCATATGGCCCTTAAATTCTTGTAATAAATTCTCCCTTCTTTGTTTAGGCCATTTCAAATTGGTTTCTGTTTCTTGCAACCAGACACTTTAAAAAAAATAAACTCAAATTTTCTTTCATGCTCCCTTTTTGCATGGTAATTAAGAGCATAGAATGTGGAGTAAAAGAGATAAAACTTTAAATTTCAGCTCCTTCATTCACTAGTTGAAAACCTAGTAGAAAAACTTAATCACTTAAACTCTCTGAGCTTTAATTTCCTTATCTGGAAAAGCGGAATACTTTTAGCTATCTAAAAGCATTTGGGTGTCAAACAAATATAACGATGTATATAAAATGCTAATTATAGTACCTGGCATAAAATAAATACTCAATTAGTGGTAATAATGATTACATATTTATTCAATAAATACTTATCGATTACTAACTATACAAAAGTTAGATGACCTGAAGTGTACAAATATATTCAAGATTTAATCTCTGCTCTCGGACATGTACATAAATATCCATAATAGAAGACATTATAGAATAATAAAGGGTACATGAATGTTTTTAAAAAACAAGGACTCTAAGTCATAATCAAAGAAATGCAAATTAAAACCACAGTGCAATGCCATCAGAATCAGAAAAATAAAACAGATTAAAGGCTGGGCATGGTGGCTCACGCCTGTAATCCCAGCACTTTGGGAGGCCAAGGCGGACGGATCACAAGGTCAGGAGATCAAGACCATCCTGGCTAACATGGTGAAACCCCGTCTCTACTAAAAGTACAAAAAATTAGCTGGGTGTGGTGGTGGGCACCTGTAGTCCCAGCTACTCGGGAGGCTGAGGCAGGAGAATGGCATGAGTCCAGGAGGCGGAGCTTGCAGTGAGCTGAGATCACGCCACTGCACTCCAGCCTGGGTGACAGAGCGAGACTCCGTATTAAAAGAAAAAAAAAAAAAAGATTAAAGATTTTTCTAATTTTTAAATTCTTTTTGTTTTTAAACATTTTAATGTAGAAACAGGGTCTCACTATGTTGTCCAGGATGGTCTCGAACTCGTGGCCTCAAGCAATTCTCCCACCGCAGCCTCCCAAAGTGCTAGAATTATAGGTGTAAGCCACCACATCCAGCCAGTTTAGAGATTTCAAGTAATAGTGAGGATGTTGAACAACTGGAATTCTTGTACATTAATGGTGGGTATGTAAATTGATATAATCACTTGGGAAAACTGTGTGGCAGTATCTACATATGCATACTCTATGACCCAACAACTCTACTCTTACCTCTATACACAACAAAAGTGCGTACATACTTTCACCAAAAGACATACATCAGAATGTTAAATGTAGCAAAAAGCCAATCGCCAGATGCATAACTAGATTGTGATAGTATGCACACAATGGAATACTGTACCACCACAAGAATGAATCATTCACAAATAACTATAACAATATGAATTTCATTAACAGAATGTTAGGAGAAAGAAGCGAACATAATGTTAGGAGAAAGATGCAAGAGAGTACACATGTTATAATTCCACTTTTATAAAGTTCAAAATTAATCTATACCCCAAAGTGTGAGTTGTAGTTACCCTTAGGTGGGAGTAGTGACTGGAGAAAGGGTTTCTGGGGTGCTAGTAGTGTTCTGATTCTTGATTATTCCAGTGTGTTCAGTTTGTGAAACTTCTTCAACCTGTATGCTTACATTTAGGTAAGTATGTAAGGAAGTACATGTAAATTATACTTAAAGTTTTTAAAAATTAAGCTTAGCCAAGTATAGATAAAAGTCACTTCTACCTGGAATGACAGTACAACTGGATGAAGGAAATCACATTTCTTTTCTTTTTTTACTTTTTTTCTTTTTTCTTTTTTCTTTTTCTTTGAGACAGGGATCTGGCTCTGTTGCCCAGGCTGGAGTGCAGTGGTATATTCATAGCTCACTGGAACATCGAACTCCTAGGCTCCAGTGATCCTCCCCAAAGCACAGGGATTAAAGGCAGGACCCACCTCACCCTCAGATCTCACCCAGTAAGAAATCACATTTGCATTAGGCCCTCAAAGGTGGGCAAGTCTTCCTAGGTAGAGACAGGGAATGAGCATTCTAGAAAAAAACGAATGGCAGAATGGCACAAAAGCAAAAGCACAGAGGTTTGAAAAAGTAAGGAGCATTTGGAAAATGACTAAATTAGCCAAAGAATAAGGTTGGTAGAAGAAAGTAGGAAAAAAGTTTCAAAACTTTTCTAAAGAATTTGTTCCTTATTCATTGGGCAACAAGGAGCTAGTGAAGTGTTCTGTTCTATTTTGTTTGAAGTGGAAAACAACATGATCAGATCTATACTCTGGGAAGATCAATATACAGGAGATAGTGGAGGAAGAAGAGCCTAGAGGTTGGGTAGGGTGGCATACAAGGAGAACATAGGACCCTTTGTGATCTGCCCCATACTGTCACTGAATACTCCCATTTTTCTAAGAGATAGTTTAATTATTTTTTCTGTCTCTTCTCTTTTTCCTTTTTCCCACTTCCTACTTAGCTCTTTAGAAATGCAATTATAGCCTTTACCTCCTCTTCAGCAGATATTCCTTACAGGGCAAATTCATCTAACTGTGTGCTTAGAAGCTCCAGAATGGAACTCTTACCCACCAGGAGGTTGCCCCGAGAGATAACAGTCAATTTACAATCCAAAGTATGCCCGCTAGAGTTTTTGGCCACCATTACAACTCATTTCTGCCCATGAAGACACCAGCTTGACTGCCTGATAGATAAGGCACCAAGCTAGCACAAATCCACTCACCTGCTTGTGTCCTCATTTGCCTTTTAAAAGTGCCCACTTTCTGCTCCAAAGGTGAAGCAGTATACTTAAGGACGGAAGCCTGTACTTCTTCCCCTAAGCTAGTTTTGGAATAAAAAGTCACTTTCTTTATACCAGACCTTGTTCTTATTAATTGGACTCTGCAAGCGGCAAATGATTGAACCTGCACTTGGGTTGCATGACTACCAACCCATCTCTTCAGGCTCATCCCGCACCCAACCCCACTCAGCTGCAAGCCAGTCATCCAATCACTTGCCGTTCCTTGAACAAACCAAGCCCTGCTGGCTTTGCGCAAGGGCTCATCCCTGCGGAAGACCCTTCCTCTGCTCCTTCATTACGCTTAAGCTGGAAGAGAGACAACTTCCTTCCCTCCAGCACTCCAGAGAGCTTTTCCATAACATAAAGCAAAGCCTGCAGGTGCAAAACTTGTCTTTAGGATTCTTAGGACCAAAGAGTGAATATATAAACCACATAAGGAAACATAAGCTACAATTAGCTTTTTTTATTAAATTGTGTGAAAACTGTGAAGGAAAACAAATCTGCTACTAATTTTTAACATATTAATTCACAAACAATAAAATTGCATATTGTAGTTACTCCTGAGCCTCTCATCACTTTGAGTAGTCTAACCAGGATCTCTGTAACCACAGAAACATGTAGCTGTTTCTATAATTAAAAAAACAGCAGAGGTCACCTCAAAAGATAACCCCAGACCCAATTTTATTTTGGTGCACAACATGCTATGCCTCCCCCTTTCCACACTAACAATCAGAAAGATTCTCCTTGGTTATTGCCAAGAAATTAGAAATGAGATATTGCATCATTTGAGTTATTTTTACAGACTCAAGTTGTTCAGTGCATGAAGAAAATGTATAAGAGCAGAAGAGAATTATCTCGATGTTTTCTAAGATTCAAAAGGAAACAGGAAAACTCAGGTAATCCCAATCTTTCAGGCCATCTACACAATACACACCATTAAGCATTGTTAAGTGCAGTCTTCTACAAAAGCAAATATTAGCCCAAGTAACACACATGCACGGCAGTGGCAAAGGAGAAGAACAAATATTTGTAGTGAGGTTTCAATGCCAGAACCAGCCCAGATAAAGAGGAAGAATGGAAGCCAGCTAATGCCTTTTGCCCTGCCGGGAATGCCTGTTCCTAGGTCCTCCATCCAGCTTATTACTAGTCGTCTTTCAGAATACATCTGTCGTAGGTCATCTCTTATAAGAAACCACACTGGACCCTGCCTAGTTTGAGGAGGGCTTTGCTGGAGTACCAGGGCACTCCATGTGTTACACTAAGCACAGCCGTCGCTACTGTGAAGTGACTAAAGATTTCCTGGTTAGCTCCCATTCTGACTTGGAGTATCTTCAGGCTAGGCACTGTATCTTGTTCCTCCCTCAGTCTCCCATGCCTAGCAAGTTCTTCCCACATTAGGGCCCAGCAAATTTGAATGTCTGTCTCAGGTTCCTTTTAAAGCTTTTGGCCTCTTAGCTGGTTCTGCAAGATCTTAAAAGAATATAGCGTGATCTGCTCATTAAGTACTGTAGTCAGGACTTGAAGGCATCTTCTATCTCTGAAGCCCATGGTTCCCCCCCATAATAATATCACTGTTTTCTTTACACTGTTTCAAAAGACAATGACACAATCTAGATTGCAATAATAAAATATAGGATTACTTTCCAAAACTTAGAAAATACAGATAAACAGAAAGAAAAAAATCCCTCAGAATCCCATCTCTAACTACAATCACTATTAATATCACAGTACACACACTTCAAGATCTTTCCTCACATGAAGTCATTACATATAGACATGTCCAGGTTGGGACCGGGCTCATGTGGAGGAATTGTTCTTTACAGGGTCAGTGCCATGACTGCAGTATTGCTCAAAAGAGACTATTCCTTGTTCCAGCTAAAAAATTTCAAAAATTTGTGGGTTTTTTTGTTTCTTTGTTTTACCCCTCACCAATTGCTTTAAACAGGACATGACTTTTCATTTTGTACCACGTATTCTGTACCTTTCTTATACCCTAAAGTTTTTCAAGCTCTCGATGATAAACCAGGCCAGTCCACCTCAGTCTTCGCCCAAACAGCTCCCATCTGGAGTCCTCAATCCTCCTGCTCCAATGTAGGCTATTGCTCTTCCTGCTGCTGCCAGCAAATGTCCTGAGGCCTCCACGCCCTGCTCTCTTGGGTTGGAGCGACTGCTCCAGCGTCCCCTACCTTTCTCTTTCTTAAATTATTCTGTCATTGCTGAAATCCATCCTCAAGGAACATTTTTTAAAAGGGTATATTGGAGATAAAATTTCTAATACTTAAATATTTGAAATGCCTTTTTCCTCCTATTGATTGTTTGGTTAGCCAAACAATAGCATAGCATAGCAACCTGTATTTTAAATTACTATACAAATTACTATTTAAAACAATAGCATCGCAGCCCGTATTTTAAATTATTTTTCCCAGAACTTTGAAAGCCTTGCTCCATATTTTTCTTAGCATTTCATGATGCTGATAAGAAGTGTGATGCTGGTAATTAAGTCTTCTGTTCCCCTCTCTCTCATCTCAGGTTTTAGAGTATGTGAGTTGGGTTTATGTGTATAATTGCTAGACAAAAGGGAATGTGTATATTTCACTGTAGTGGGCCGAATAATGCTCCTCCTCCTCACACCCCTCAAAGATGTCCATGTCCTAATTCCCAGAACCTGTGAGTTTGCTATCTTACACAGCAAAAGAGATTTGACCGGCATAATTAAGGTTACCGACCTTGAGATGGCGAGATTAGTTTGGATTGCCTGAGTGCACTCAATTTAATCACACAAATCCTTGAAAGTAGACAACTTTCCTGTCTGGATCAAACTTGAAACAGAAGGAGGAGATTTGAATCATGAGAGGGACTGGAGCTGTCATTGCCGGCTTTGAAGAGAAAAGACTATAACCATGAGCCAAAAGTACAGGCAGTTTCTAAATGATAGAATTGCCCTCAGCTGATAGTCAGCAGGACCACAGGCAATTTGGATTTACATATTATCTGCAAGCAACTGAATTCTGCTAGCAACCAGAATAAGCTGGAAACGGATTCTAGAGCCTAGAAACCCTAGATCCTAGGAATAGATCATAGAGTTTCCAGAAAAGAACACAGTCCTGATGACCCTTTGATTTTAATCCAGTGAGACTCGTACCAGACTTCTGACCTACAGATCTTAAATTAATAAATTTGTGTGTGTCTTTAAATATGTGTTGTTTTAAGCCACGAGGTTTGTGGTAATTTGTTACAGCAGCAATAGAAAACCACTTTTTAAAATAAATGCTGCCAAAATTTCATCCCCCAAAGCTAAATTTATTTCTACTTATACCAACAGGTGATGAGAAAACTCTTCCTCAAAACCTTCACTGACAACGGATATTTTCAATATCTTGATTTTTCCAAGCTGATCCTGAGAAATATTTCACTTTTGTTTTCATTTGCAGGCCAGGCCTCTAATTTTTTGACAAGGTTGAGCATCCTTTATATATTTGTTTAACACATTCTGTTTTATTTGGAATTACACCATTTTGTAAAAGTCCTTAGATTTCTAAAATTTCAAACTTAATAGTTATACTATGACTATGCATATAAAAATATGTCCTGTTTGGTATTTGTTAAACACTTTTAATTTAATGATTTATGTCTCCCACACTGGAAATTATTTTGCATAGTAAACACTGTGGCAGAATCTGCTAGCTGCCTAGCCGAGTATCAACACTCCGCTCCTTAATAAGCACATCTTGATCTTTTTAACATCATATTGCTGCCCAGAATAAAGGACTACATTTCCCAACTTTCCTTGCAGCTAGGTTTGGCCAGTGAGATATAAACGGAATTAATGAAAAGCTTCTTGAAGTTAGCTCCCACAGCTTAGAAGGGCCTTTCCCCACGTCACCCTGACTTCGCTTCTTTTTCTCGTCTGGATTTAGACTTAAAGGATGCAGTTCCAGCCGCCATCTTGAACCATGAGGTTGCCGTGCACATGGAAACCATTTAGGGCGGGGAGTGGTAGCTCAGCCTGTATTTCCAGCACTCTGAGAGGCCGAGGTGGGAGGATTGCTTGAGCCCAGGAGTTTGAGATCAGCCTGGGTAACATAGTGAGACCCTCTCTACAAAAAATAAAAATATTACCTGGACGTGGTGACTTGTGCCTGTAGTCCCAGCTACTTAGGAGGCTGAGGTGGGAGGATCGCTTGAGCCAAGAGGTCAAGACTACAGTGAGCTATGGTCACATTACTGCATTCCAGCCTAGGCAAGAAAGCAAAACCCTGTCTTAAAAACAAGAATGAAACAAACCATTTGGTAGATGATAGAATGGGAAGGTAAGAGCCTGGTGATCCTAATGCCTCACTGAAGTCACCAATCCACCTCAAAATTTTCTTTTATGTGAGTGAAAAACTTATGTCTTTTCAATCTTCTATCATTTTGTGATTTTTCTATTGTATGCAGTCAAATCCATTCCTAATACAGAATTCTCACAGTGATCTGTTATGTATTTTATCTGTTATCTTTTGATCCCTCTGTCTTTTTATTTTCCAGGTGAGTGCCTTGATTTCATCTTTAAAATTTTTTTTAAAAAGGTCTGCAATTATAATTTCATTTTCTAAGAGTTATTTATTTTTCATAGCATGTATTTTCTTGTTTTGTGTATGCAATAGCTTTTCAAATCTCAGAAGTCACTAGTTGGAAAGTCTGTCCTATTTTGAAGTATACTTCTGTTCTCTGAATTCTTTCCTTTGATGTCACATTTTTCCCATTGGTTTATCTTGGGTTTTCCTTTTCATGTTAGAGACTTTCATCTGATGTTTATTGATCCTTGGTTACTGCTCACACTAAGAATGAGACAATAATGGGGTAAATTTACATTACATGCCTTATCACAAGATATGCACTGAGGAAAACACTGACTTCAGTAGTATTCCTGCCAAAAGTGCATGACCTGAATTTAATCATGAGGAAACATTAGACAAACTCAAACTAAGGGACATTCTACAAAATAATTGACTTGTCATCTCAAATATTAATACCATGAAGCACAAAGACTAGGAGATTGGGCCCCATTAAAGGAGATTAAAGACATAAGACAACTGAATGCAACATGATCTAGAAATTTCCTTTCCTAAAAAGGACTTTTTAAATAATCAGCAAAATCTGAATAAGGTCTATATTTAGATAATAGTATTATATCAGTATTAATTTCCTGCATTTGATATTCTTCCTCTAATTATGCAAGAGAATGTTTTTAAGAAATAAGCACTGGAATATCTAAGTATAAAGAGGCATCATGTCTACAACTCTGAAATGGTTCCACAAAAATAAATTGCATATCTATCTATTCATCCATCTGTCTCTCTATATATCTATGGAGAGAGAGAAAAGGATAAAGTACATATGTTAAAATGTCAATATTTCAGAAACTTAGGTATACTGTATATGGGAATTCTTTGTACTTTTCTTCCAACTTTTCTGTAAATCTAAAATTATGCAGGCCGGGCGCGGTGGCTCACGCCTGTAATCCCAGCACTTTGGGAGGCCGAGGCGGGCGGATCACGAGGTCAGGAGATCGAGACCATCCTGGCTAACACAGTGAAACCCCGTCTCTACTAAAAAATACAAAAAATTAGCCGGGCGTGGTGGCAGGCGCCTGTAGTCCCAGCTGCGCGGGAGGCTGAGGCAGGAGAATGGCGTGAACCCGGGAGGTGGAGCTTGCAGTGAGCCGAGATCGCGCCACTGCACTCCAGCCTGGGAGACAGAGCGAGACTCCGTCTCAAAAAAAATAAATAAATAAAATAAAATAAAATTATGCCAAAATGAAGCTTTTTAAAAAGAATATGGCCCATATAAAGATTTTCTGGGAGCTTTGTGGGCATAGTCAGGACTGGTTAATGACAGGCTTCAATAGTGTGTGTGTGTGTGTGTGTGTGTGTGTGTGCAGGCATGAAGCCAGCTGTAACTCTGGGAACCTTTAAATGCCAGACTTAAGAGGTATTTATTCTAAGAGTGCTTTCCCTTGCCATCTGCCCAATTTTTTCCTGGGCAATGTCTTAAGATTATTTAAACCCTCCAATTTTTGGCTTGGGGCAAATGGCTGCCTGCAAATCCTTACAGTCCAATTTCTCAAACCCATTTCCCACTCTATCTACTACAGCCTTTCTGGGTGTCTGCCAGGACAGTCAGCTTCATGGTGCTCCCTTGGCTATGGCTGTCTCTACTCAGCTTCATCAATTTTAAGAAAACTTCCAGAAATGTATTGCAATCTCTTGTCTACCAATTATTCCCTCATTCTTTTTATTGTGCTATTTTTGTTTTTTTCTTTATATACTTTATTTTTATTATTTATATAATTTTATTTTTGTTTTTATTCTTTATATATTTTATTTTTGTTCTTATTCTTTATATAATTATATACTTTATTTTTATTATTTATATAATTTTATTTTTGTTTTTATTCTTCATATATTTTATTTTTGTTCTTATTCTTTATATAATTTTATTCCTAAGCATGTGTTTCATCAGCCATCTTGAATCAGAATTCTTTAGATAATTTAATGTTAATTTTTATCTGTAACTGGTTATTCATTATTTATGAACGCATACTTTTTTCTTCTTTTTTGGTGTATCTGATAATCCTTCAGCTTTTCAACATTCCATATTGTCATAATATGGTATCACTACGGATCATATTGGATTCTCACCCTTTGGTACTTTTTGTCATATTATTATTCATTGGGCCATTTAGTCAACTTATATAATTCTTTCATGTGCATTGTCTTCTTTAGCTTCACCTCGTAGATATTAAGTTTGCTAAGCCCAACGTCAAGTACATTATTTATTCCTTTCTTTTACCTAAAGTAAATATATACCCAGAAGAATAAGCAGTCCAACACATTACATGCTACCTCTTCTTCCCCGAGCCATGGATGATTAGGTCAGGTATCTGCTCCAAATGGGCAGCCAATCTGTTGGTTTATCAGAGACCTCTGATTGGTATAGCTTGACTAGAACAGATGATCTGCATCAATCAGATTCCCTCCATCATTATTTTAAACTATAAAATACAGAGATTGTTACGAGTCAGGGTTGGACACTGGAGTGGCAAAGTCAGCTTAGTGGTGGAGGAAGCCATCTGCAAGATGATGAGTAAGCAAATGAAATTGATTTTTAGAGAGATGAAAGTGGTATCGTTGTGGAAAAAGAAGCTGAGATTAAGTGAGAGACAATTAATATTGGTTCTAAACAGCTTTCCAGTTTGTATGAGGCCCAGTTTCACACAGTTCTGTGATATATCTGTAACATTGAAATTAATCATCTTTTCTAAGCTAGTTTGAGTGAGTTTCTAATTCTTTCCAACCAATAAAAAAGCCTTTTAACTTTTAATTTTATGATTTTAATTTCATGTTTTTGTTTTTCTAAAGGGAAAGAATTCTTTATTAACAAAACTGTGCATAAAAATTAACATCTATACTAATTATTCCACAGTTTTTTTTTTTTTTTTTGAGACAGTCTTGCTCTCTCGCCCAGGCTGGAGTGCAGTGGCACAATCTTGGCTCACTGCAACCTCCACTTCCCGGATTCAAGTGCTTCTCCTGCCTCAGCCTCCCGGAGTAGCTGGGATTACAGGTGCATGCCACCACACCCAGCTAACTTTTGTATTTTTAGGAGAGACAAGGTTTCACCATGTTGGCCAGGCTGGTCTCAAACTCCTGACCTCAGGTGATCCACCCACCTCTTTCTCCCAAAGTGCTAGGATTACAGGTGTGAGCCACCACACCTGGCCCATTCCACAAATTAAAGTGTCAAAGAATTAGAATTTTTTACAAATCCTCTGATAGGATATGGAATCTTCTTCACTAATCCTTGACTGTTTTTACTGAGTTTAATCCCATCACTAAGGTAAAAGTTTATTTTGGGGAAATTTGTTTCAAGAATCAAAGATCAGGCACAAATTTTCCATTGCAAGCTCGCCTGTCAGAGTTGCTACAAAAAATGGATTAGGGAAATGCCATGCGCCCTCCGTTTCCTTTATTTATCCTTCTTCTTCTTTCTCCAGAAGCAACAGGAGAAAGACCCAATGCCTTCAATGTGTTTCTATAGTTGCTCTTGTGAAATTATGACCTTTATATGCATTTTGGCCTTTGAAGCTAGAATTTCTTTTTGTTTTTACATCAGATCAATCAGATATATTATAGGTTTTTAAAAGAATATATAGAATTATAAAAATATCCAACCAGGATAAAATTATTTAAACACACTTAAACAAATCTTAATTTTGAAAGAGGGTTACAAAATAATTTTACAAAAGTCCTCCAAAGTGAGTTCCCAAATGTAGGGGCCATGTCTTTTAATTCCTTTGTATGTTCCCTCCAAAATGAAAAAACAAAAAAAGATTCAGAGTTATGCAACTTTCAGCTGTCCAATAAATGTGGTTGAATCGAATCACTTCAATTACCAGAAGAAAATTATATTAAACTTCCGTGCCAAGTTTCAATCTGAAAATACTTTTAAAACAATGTTTGGAAATGACATTAAAATTTTTGAGTTGCAAAAGTCGGCAATTAAGAAAAGTGCTCCAAAATAAGCACGTCTCATCTCCTGTGAATAAGCAGTTTACTTTGGCAATGGCAGAAGCTCGTCTTGGGTGGATTCATAATATCCCACTCCATAGCTGTTAACTTCCAAACCAGTGAGAGATTTATTTTTTATTCAACTATCTAACTGATTGCTAAAGCTAAAACAAATGTGTTTTCATAACAACAATTTTTTCCACTTTAAAATAGTTTATGTTCATAAAAGAAATTTTTGAAAAGTATGATGAAGTTGGAAAAAGAAATTATCTAGAGTTTTATTCTCCAGCTAGATCCACTTTTAATATATTCTTTTTATTATTTCCTTATTACAGTCCAAAAAATACACGAATTGCTTTTTTCATAAGATAATCTAATCTGCATGAAATGTTGAGTAACTGATTATCTAAATTACAATGTACCTCTTGTTCGTGGATTCTCCCAGACTTACTTCTGTGTTCTAGATTACAGTTGCCCTGCTGAGGGAAACATTTTGGCCTCAACCACAGGATGTTCAAGTATACATATGTTGAGGAAAGAGAGGGAAGCATCCAAAAACAGTGCTTCTCAAATTTTTCTGCACTTAGTAATCATCTGGTAATCTTGTTAAAATGCAGAGTTGGCATTTTAACCTAGAATATAGGATAATTGATGGAAATTTTTGCCTTAATACATCTATCTACCATTAAGCAATTACCCCAACTCTAATCCATTTCTGGGAATACATAAGAGTATTTTTCATACCTGGAAAGTTTCCCATAGTCTGAGGGTGGAGTAGGATTTATTTATTGCAATGCAAGTGAAAGTGTTGAGCAACTATGGTGAGTCCCTCTGCACAGGAAACCTTCCAAGGTTCGCAAAATACTTGTTCATTTCTTCTCCCTTGGTAGTAATACATATCATCTCTGGGCACATAGCTTCCTAGAATAAAGTTGGCATTTCCCAGCTTCCTTTGAAGCTGGATGTGGCCATGTTACCAAGTTGCTGCCAATGGGATCTAAGCAGAAGCATGTGTACAAGCCATGTTTTAGGATGGCAATTATATTTAATTAAGATATTTTGTTTGTCCAATTCAGGTTAAGGTACAACCCAAGGGCAGTCAGCTAAAATTTCAGCTGAAAGTTTGCACTCCAGAGGTGCATTAATGTTCTGATTAAAAAGCCTATATCATAGAAGTGACTGTTTCTGTCATTCATATCTGGGTCTTTGCTAACATTCTCAGTGAATTTCAGAAATGGGCTTTTAAGGGTGAATAAAATTAACAATCTACTAATGAATGCTAGATAGGAATTGTCATTGGCTAAATTAATGATATTTAAGGTATAAGGTTAACGAAAATATTTTAGAGACACTCTCCACCTTTGCACGAATAGAATAAAAGAATCCAGTGTGACCTGTGGCCTATGGTCTGTACCTTTAGGAAAAATGCCCGTGGCTTAATCTCTAAATGATCCTGGGTTCAGTATTTGGTTTTAAGGGCTTTTTAGCTCCCTGATGCTGACTACACAGATAAGAGATTCCTGCTTCTGGAATGCTGTCATAACTGCCTTGGTTCAATTTTTCATGTCAGGTGAGATTTGAGATTGGAGGAAGGAGAGCCAAGGCTACCTTCAATTGAAAGAAAAGACTCAACTATTCTTATGCTTTCTTATAATTAAATGTTTTGTTATAAGTGATTGCTTTTGTGGCAGAATTTGTTCTGTGACTTGCTTTCCATACAGCCTGATAGCAAGGTTGAAGAAGCAGCTGATACTTTCATCTCAAATCTAGTATATTCTACCAAAAACACCCTAAGAGTTGTATGGGACCAAATGGGCTTGTGTCAGTCCACAGTACAGAGCAATGGGGTAGAAAAAGATAGGTCTCCTAAAATGCTCTGGACTACTCTCCTCCAGACAGGTTGTTGTGTCCATGTTGTGTCCAAATTGAAAAATAAATTTCCAATGTGTGCCAACCTTTATCATCCTATGTTTTCTGTTATTCATAGCAGAACCTATCTGATAGTCCTGTTGGCCCCAGTCACCATCACAGGGAAAACTTCCCATGGAAAACTTTCATGATTTAACCTCCCCCTTCCTCAAGCTTGTCCTCCTCTTTAGTTTAGGGTTCTCTCTTGCCCCTCCCTCCCTCTACTTTCAGATACTCTGCATTCCCCTTCAATGTTTCCAATTAGAAATATCTACTCTCCCAGGGAAGGATCTTCTGTAACATTGCTGCCTTGGTGGGGACTTAATCACTTACCATTACTATTTCAAAGGAAAGAGTTTTGTTGTTGTTGTTGTTGTTATTGTTGTTGTTCGTCTTTTTGAGATGGAGTCTAGCTTCGTCACCCAGGCTGGAGTGCAGTGGCGCCATCTCAGCTCACTGCAACCTCCGCCTCCCGGGTTCAAGCGATTTTTCTGCCTCAGACACCTGAGTAGCTGGGATTACAGGTGCCCGCCACCACACAGGCTAATTTTTGTATTTTTAGTATTTTTAGTAGAGACAGTGTTTCACCATGTTGGTCAGGCTGGTCTCAAACTCCTGACCTCAAGTGATCCACCTGCCTCAGCCTCCCAAAGTGCTGGGATTACAGACATGAGCCACCACGCCCGGCCATCAAAGAAAAAAGTTTCTAATCCTAATTATTTTTCCAATGACAGATATATCAGAAGTCAGATATTTAACCCTTAGACTCTATATCTTACCACATATAACTTTAAAAATAAAAATGATCAGTTGTTCAGGATCAAATATAATCCAAAGCCCATATAACACGATATAGTATTTCCTTATTTTTTCAGGTACTTTTTAAAAAACTCATCTTTTCACATGAAAAAATGCTCATCATCACTGGTCATCAGAGAAATGCAAATCAAAACCACAGTGAGATGCCATCTCACACCAGTTAGAATGGTGATCATTAAAAAGTCAGGAAACAACAGGTGCTGGAGAGGATGTAGAGAAATAGGAACACTTTTACACTGTTGGTGGGACTGTAAACTAGTTCAACCATTGTGGAAGTCAGTGTGGCGATTCCTCAGGGATCTAGAACTAGAAATACCATTTGACCCAGCCATCCCTTTACTGGGTATATACCCAAAGGATTATAAATCATGCTGCTATAAAGACACATGCACACGTATGTTTATTGCGGCACTATTCACAATAGCAAAGACTTGGAACCAACCCAAATGTCCAACAATGATAGACTGGATTAAGAAAATGTGGCACATATACACCATGGAATACTATGCAGCCATAAAAAATGATGAGTTCATGTCCTTTGTAGGGACATGGATGAAGCTGGAAACCATCATTCTCAGCAAACTATCCCAAGGACAAAAAAACAAACACTGCATGTTCTCACTCATAGGTGGGAATTGAACAATGAGAACACATGGACACAGGAAGGGGAACATCACACAGCGGGGTCTGTTGTGGGGTGGGGGGATGGGGGAGGGATAGCATTAGGAGATATACCTAATGTTAAATGACGAGTTAAAGGGTGCAGCACACCAACATGGCACATGTATACATATGTAACTAACCTGCACGTTGTGCACATGTACCCTAAAACTTAAAGTATAATTAAAAAAAAGAAGAAAAAAAATCTCATCTTTTGTGTTCATTTCACAATTTCTTTTAAAAAAAACAGTTTTTCAAGATTACAAATGCCTCAAAATTACATAATATTTAAGATTACATAACATGGCTTTACCCATTAGAATGCCTTTTAGGTCTATTACCATTCTTTGTCATTCTCTTCATGCTTACACTCCACTTCTCCAAAAAGTAAATAGAGGAACTAAATAAACTAAATAAAGGATCTAAGACCTCTCCAATATTTGCATAGATCAGTACCATAATTTGAATTCTTCGAGGATTTCTTTTTGTGTAAAGTGCAGCCTGTGATGAAAGCAGGAGAGTCTGATGATTTAGCATATGCTCTAGAGGCAGTCTGAGTTCAAATCCTGACACTACCCATGTGCCCTTAGGCAAATAACTTAACCACTTTGTGCCTCAGTTTCTCACATGAAAATGGGAAAAATAACAATACCTACCTCTCAAGGTTGTAAGGGTTAAAGAAGATATTAAAGAGCTTAGTATAGTGCTTGGCATGAAGTAGCATTTAATAATATTCAGTTAATCAACAAATAATTATTCAATGTGGGCTTTGAGCGAACTACTGTTAAACACTGTAGGGAAATGAACACTGAGGCAGACTGGCTTTTTAGTCTTAAGGAATGTACAATCCAGTAAGAGAAATAAAACATGCAAAGTACATAACTAGAATAATAGAAATGGATATACGGGAAGCTATTCAGATACATTATTTATTGCAATATATTACAGATGGTTGCAAATCATTTGCTATTCCTGCTATTGAGTTTAATTCTCCTCACTTTGAATCTGGAGCGAGTCTTAGTACTTTGCTTTACTAATAGAATGTGACAAGTGATCCTCTAGGACTTCCAGCGTGTCTCTTAGAATGCTTGCTCTAGGGGAAACTAGCCATTATGTAAGAACTCCAGGCATCTGGGACCACCATGTATAGGGAAGCCCAAGATATCCCCCTGGTAAATCTGCATAGACATGGCACTAGGCCTAGCTATTCCAGCCATCCCAACCAAGACATCAGACATGTGAGAAGAAGTTGTCTGGCAGCATCTTGGCTACCTCTGTGAACATGAAGTAGAGAAGAACCAAGGAATCCAACTAACAGCCAGAAGCAAGGGTTCACACCTATGGTCCCAGGTGAACTATCCTAGCCAACTAACTAGATATGACTTAAAACAAGCTAGTCAGCCTGTCTGTGCTACAGATGAGTTATCTTAAATGAGATTATGTCAGTTGTCATTCTTATGTCTCTCTGAATGCTGGAATGAAGAAAATAGTGTGAGCAGAATAGTTAACATAGCAGGCCTGAGCCTGCTCTCCTTAGAAAGGCCCACTTACAAGATCAGCCCTTAGCTGGCATCTGGGAACTTGGCTGGTAAAAAGTTTCCCGCACACCTTTAAAAATTTGCCTAAATAACAAAGGTGACTCACTATGGCTATACTGTTTGTGAAAACAGTATGTTTATGGTGAACACCTCCCTGGGAGGGGAGCCTGGAATTTTGGTATATGGTAGGAAGAGGGTTCCTATTTGACAAGCCTTCAATAAAAGAAACCTTGGACACCAAGTCTCTTCTGAGCTGGCCCAGTAGAAAGCACTTTGCATGTGTTGCCACGACTCATTGCTGAAGGAATTAAGCCACTCCACTATGAAAGAACCCTTGGAAGCTTGTGCCTGGTTTTCTCCTGGCTTTGCCTCATGTGCCTTTTCCCTTTTTTGATTTGGCTTTCTATCTTTTCATGGTAATAATATCAGCCATAAGTACAAATATATGCTAAATTATTTGAATCCTTTTACCAAATCATTGGAAATGAGGGGTGGTCTTGGGAACCCCTGACACACAGCATTCTAAAAATTGTGAGAGAAAAGTTGGGAGAAATGAGATTGCTCTTCTACTTTCTTTTTACAAAAGGAGATTTCTCTCCTACCTTTCCCATGTTCTTCCTCTTTTCTTCTTCTTTCCCAGAATATGCATGCTGGACTTCCTTATTTATTCCCCACCAAAGTCCACAGTGGCCTGTGGACATAAACATAACTCTCAGAGACAACACTCAGTTCCTCAGCCCTGGAAAAGCTATATAACTGCTATCTTGCATACAAATACAAGATTGGTTTCGCCTGTATTTTACTTTTTATCTAGTTGTGTTTACTTTGTAAGGGTATAGTATACAGACCTTTATTTTACTGGGCTAAAGATATTGAAATTTATCTTTAAAGTATTTACCCAAAGACTAAACTAATGATAAAAAGTGTTTTCCTTGCAATTACATAGCAGCCTTCTTATATTTTTGGCTAATCTCTAAAAGAACTGACACTACAGCAGGAATTTATGTCTACCGCATAAAATCTATGCAGCATCTCCTGCTATGTAGTATATCCTTCTCACATCATACAATATGCATGGCTTATTTTCAGATGATTTTCCTGATGAGCTTTGTGATTATATTTTGACAGGTCTGAGTATCGTTTCTTTAATCTTGGAGAATGACAAGAGCTTAGGCACTATGACAAGCAAAGTTCTTGGATTTGGCTCTAAAAATTACTAACTGAGCACAGTATATTTTAAGAATTCATGCAAGAAGCCAGTAAACTACTGAGAATTATGTGCAGGAATTCTGTTAAGTACTTTAAATCACGTTGTAGACATAGAGACTGAGAGTTAGGAGACCAAGTTCTGACCTGGTCTATGTTTTAAAGATATGGCCTTGGGAAATAATTTATCCTAATGGGACCTCTGTTATACCAGCTGTAAAATGACAGGTTTGAGTGAATCATTTTTTTCCATCTCAAACATTATATGGTTCAATGATAATAGAAAGTGTGGGATAAGTGTCAAATGAGAGGATACAAGTGTATTTCATAGGAGGAAGAAGTCCCCAGAGGCTGAAATGAGAGACTTTAGTTGGCCAAATAGAGAGAGATACTTCTGGGGAAAGGAGCTTGAGTGAAGGTAAAGAGACACAGTGCACTTTGTGGGATCTTAGTGAAATGTCAATGTGCAATAATAATGATATTAATAATAGTTAACCTTTATGGAGCACTCACTAAGGTAATATGTGTTATCTCATTTAATTTCCACACCAATCCTAGGTATTATTATTATTCCCATTTTACAGAAGAGAAAACAGGCACAGAAAGATTCAGAATTTGCATGAGGTCAAATAGCAAGTGGTAGAATCCACATGTGAACCTAGGCAATCTGATACTCCAGAGAATAACTTCTAATTACTGCTGTGGCAGCAATGCATGTAAGTCAGAAATAAAATGCTCCATAGAAGCACTATAGTTTTCATGAATTTGACTGGAAAACTAGCATAAACAGAAAATGATAGGCTGTCATCAAGAAGAATAATGATAGTTACTATTTATGTAGTGCCAATTGTGTGCTTTTCATACATTAGTTCTAAACTTCACAGATGTTTTTGCTTTAAATGACCATTTTACGGATAAGAAATCAGGACTCAGCACATGCAACTTGTACAAGGTCAAAGTTTGTAGGTAGAAAGCTGGGATTCAGCTGTGAGTTTGCCTTATTTCAAAGACCTTCCTTAATCCACTGTGCCACGCTAGATTCTTGGCTAGAGAGAAGAAACTATTTTCAAATATTAAAAACAGCTGTATATTACTGTAGGCTTTCATTTATATGAAATTCTAGAACAGAAAAAACTAGTCAATAGTGACATGAATCAGATCTCTGGTTTCTTGGAGTGGGAGAAATGAGGGGATTGCCTGCAAAGGAACACAAAGGAACTTTTTGGAATGACGGAAAGATTTCATATCTTGATTATGGTGGTGATTACATTTACATCGTATCTGTCAAACTCACTGAATTGTACACTTAAGATAGGTGCATTTTATCATATGCATATTATACCTCAATATAGTTGATTTTTGAGAAGCCCAGCTGAATCTAGTGTTTGGTCTTTGACAGAGGCTGGGGCCACTGGCATAATGTGTCTTTTTATATGCGTGGGACCATAGTGATGAATATAAAACCCTAGCTTTTAGCAACCATTCCAAACACCTTCTATACTACTTTCCTGTGTTGCAGAGGCTGAAAAGCTCAAAATTAGATTTCTCTGACTCCTTCATAGCTAACTTTCTGATTGTAAGTGACATACTTCCAATTAAATAGCTTTGAGTGAGACTAGGGCCACCTGCCTGCTATGATGTTTCTCGCTGCTTGGTAAGCAGGACCACGCAGGCGATGGGTTTTTCTGCAATAGCATTCCAATATCCAATGCCCAGCTTTATGAGTGTTATGAGTTAGTAGCCGCAAGGATGACAGTGGCTTCTCCATCCTCAGATTGTAACAGTGTGTTCAAGAATCCAAAAGTTTCCATGGCATACTCCTGATTTCACACGTTTAGGACTGGGACAGAAGATATAGCTCCCCTAGCAAATCAGCTTGATGCTTATCTCCTGGGAGTTATTTCTGGAGGCTCAGTTTAGAGACTGCTCTTCCAGCTCTCCAATGATTTGACAAGCACATAGTTACCCTTATTACATCTCTTTCTATATGAAATTGCTGGAGTGATTTCTGTTTCTCTGGAACTATACACTGACATCACCATCAAAATTGGTATGTTTTTCCTTCAGTCAAAATTATAACTACAATGATTACCAGCATCATCAGATTAACAGCAATGTTTTCAGGGTACTGACTTTCTGCTAGGATAAATGCAGTAAGATGCAAACAGAGCACACCTTTATTCTTTTTCCCATGCTACTTAAACTGTATGGGTAGATTGTCCCCTACTGCATGAATGAAATGAGGCAGGTCTCAGATAATAAAATCAGTCACTCTCAGATCATCAAAAGTTCTCCAATTCATGTCAGTCCCCAAAATGATCTCATTTTATTTAGTAAAATGTCCGATCTGGGGTTAATATTACATAACCCAATGCGCTTCTTGTCCACTTACATACACCCCCAGCTTGAGATTCCTTGGGGCTGGTGGAGGACATGGTTGGCTTTTGCTCAATTTCTCTGTAAGATGCCTCTCCATTTCCCTTCTCTTTCCTCTTCCCCTTCTATTTCTCATATCTTTCTCTCCCGCTTGGGATCCTCTCATGTGGGAATACAACTGGGAAGAGGTAAAACTGGGAAAGGGGAAGAGCCTCTAAACTGGTCTGGATGTCATCTGGCATCGAGCCCTCTTAGTATGGCAGATTCTCAACGCTGATTCTTGCTCTGCTGGGGTGCTGGCAGAGCTTCCTCAGAGAACCTCCATTGCAGCCTTTCCACTGCAGCTTCTTACTAAGCTGGCCAGTGTTGAATCTCTCTCAGTTTCTGTATCTGACGGTATACTCCAACTTCTTTTAGCCAAGATCCAGTTTGTCAGGAAGCCCCCTCACACAAGTCCTTTTGAAATGACTCCAGGCTAGCTTCATCCCTCCAGCCCACTGGGCACACAGGAAATTCCTCACTTCATTGTTCTGCTGTCAGTGGCAGAGCATCTGGACCCCTGCAGCCATCAGGCAGGCAACTCCAAACATAGCCTCCCACATTTAATCTTCACAGGTGTGAGTCAAACATCAGGTCCTACTTCCCCTCAAGCCCTCAGAAGGGTTCCTGTCACCTGACCTGAGGTGAGGAGGAAGCATTGGGAGCAGGAAGAAAAATTCTCTCTAAGAAACAATTTCCCTCTACTGGCCTTATCAGCCTTGATTCCTTTTTCAGTAGAGCTGAGTGGTTGCATATCCCAGCCCAAATAGTTTTATACTCTCTAAGCATGTCTTGCATAGGTGGTCTAGCAACTCACTTTAGAATGTGAATACTTTCGAATTAATTATTTTGTTTTTGTTGTTTGAGGCCATGGCCAAAATTGAGACAGAAGGAGCTCTACTCTAATATCATGTTACTCATATATTATGTAATGATCTCAACAACCCTATAAAATAAAAATCAATGACCCCATTTTAGAAACAGAGGTTCAAATGGCAGCAAATGGGATTCCAACACAGAGGAGTCGGCTGCTGAGTCCTTTGCTGTTAACCATCATGTTTATATGATTGATATCACAAATACTGATGATTGTCGTGGGTTGAATTATGTACCCCAAAATTTATACATTGAAGTCCTGACCCCCTAATACTTCAGAATGTGACCTTACTTGGAAATAGGGTTATTGCAGATGTGATTTGCTAAGTTACAATGACGTTGTAATGGAGTAGGGTGGGCCCCTAATCCAATGTGACCAGTGTCCTTACAAAAAGGAAAATATCTGGACACAGACACACAGGGAGAAAGCCACGTGAAGACTGAGTTATGCTGCCACAAACCAAGGAACGACCAGAAGCTAGGAGAGAGGCTCAGGGTAGATCCTTTCCTTGTGCCTTCTGAGGGATAATGGCCCTGCAGACACCTTGATCTCAGACTTCAAGCCTCCAGCTTGGGAGACAATACATTTCTGCTTTACAAGCCACTTTGTGTTGGTACTTTGTTAAGGCAGCCCTAGAAAACTAATAAAACTACTCTGTGACAGCCATAGAAATATGATGGAGATTTCACGGTTGAAATCTGCCTGTGTGAGGGAGCACCTGAGCTCTGAGGGAAGAAAAGGTACTGGAGCAGCCGAAGTAGGGCCTGCTATTGTCCATGTTCAAAGACAACACTGGGTTGGTCACTAAAAACTTTGGATAGGCTGTGAAGTAGAAAGCTTCTACATTAATTCTACTTCCTTTATAACACAGAAAGATTACTTGGAAAAACTTGAGAAAGTTTGCCTTGAAAAACTTTTAAGAAAATAAATCTCAAACTAGAATTTTGCATAATTGTTTCTGAGAAGGCCTAAAGAAATTTGAAAGTGGCCCAAACAGGATATTATACCTGTATCTGAATGTACAGAACTAGGGGTAAATGAAAGGACAATACAGTACAAGCTTATATTTAATATTTAATATCTTGCTGGCTTTGAGAACAGGAGCGCTAAGATATTGGAATAAGTGTAATGGAATTCTCTTATACATCCATGGGACGTCCAAATGCATAAATAATTATAAAGATTTTCAAATTGTAATTCATGCAGAATGTGAAGACACATCTGCATGTTCTGATCAAGATATGCACACACACGTTATTGTTTTAGAGATTTTAGATTCAATCAATTTCCAAAAATATTGGCTCAAGTAACACAGATATGCAATTAAATATTAATGCAAATATCCAAAACATCTCAATTGCTTATCACAATAAATATTTATTTTTTGCTCACATCACAATCCAGGGTGGGTCAGATGGCCCTTCTATAGTTTGTAACTATGCCATCTAGAACATTTGAACTCCACTGCAGGGGAAGAAAGGCATAGAATAAGGCACTCTGGCTCTCAATCGCCTCAGTCCAGAAGAGACATAACAACACTACTTCTGTTCATAGTTCACTGGCCAGAACAAGTCACATGGCCCCCAACCTAACTGCAACTGAGTGATATAGAAAAACAGCTGGAAAATTTTGGAAATGCTAATTGTCTTTTCCATAAAAACAACACAGTAATACAAAGGGAATAAGTGTGTAAAACACATGAACTCAAATAATAAGATGTTTGTTAGACGATAGTCCAGTGAGAATCTGATCTCATTAATCTTAACAAGGGGACATTCTGGTGCCTTTCTATCTATGTGAAAATTATTATAGTATGGCTCAATTACTAAAATTAAATGCTGCTCAAGAGATCCCTATTTCTTCTGGAAATTCCCAAAGTAGTGGCTCATATGTGACCTCCCCACAAAAAAGCTAAACTGTTCCACATATAAAACAAAAAGGAACTCAAGAGTTTCCAGGGCAGCCTGGAAGCAAGGAGATAGCAGTAAGAGAATGCCAGGACTTGGAAGTGAAGTAAAAAGATGCAGGAGAGGTTCTCAACAGACGGCAGGGGGCCCAGTCAGATGGCAGCAGGGAGGAGCCCTTGAGAGAAGGGTGGACAGTGATACATCCCCCATGTCAAGACAGTGATGTCTAATGTTCAAGTTTAAATCATTGTCAATTCTTTCATGAGCTTTCGTACTGTCTGTTAGTCTAAACAATACAAAAAGTCTACTATCCCTGAGTAAGAGTCTGACCTTCAGGGTCAGGGAAGTTTGGAATAGCTGCAGAGACTTTAGTCCTACATTCTCCTGGGTAAGGCCATCATCTGGTCCCACATTCTACAAAAAGTCCACTTCCCAGACCTTGTGTCCCAATTTTGTCTTCAAAAATATTGTCGTTGTGAAATCATCCCTGTGGAAAAACTGGAAAGAAAGATTTTTCTGTGCTGCAGGGAAGGCCCCATAGAGAGCAGATGACAGCACAGATTTGAAAGTAGAACCAGGCAGCATAGCTTTTGCCAACAGTGTTCAACAGAAAGAAAAGAAAGATCTATATTTTTATTGTATTACATTTGCATAAGTAAACCCTAGAGGGATATCAAAGAAGCTAATCAAGTAAGTACTTAGGGTGGGGCGAGGTGGGTGATAAGGCAGATGAGGGCAGAGGTGGGAGTGATAATTTTTACTATGCATACTTTTTTATTATTTGATTTTTGAACTATGTGAATATATTATATATTCAAAACGTTGAAAGAAATTGAAAAAGAAAAAAGTCTTCCAACCATCACAGACTTTTGTTCAAGCTGTTTTGGGAGAACAAAGGAGTAGGACAGAATCCATCAAGAGGGAAGCAACATAGACAGAGGACAGTAGTCAAAGAAAGAATTACAATGTCAAGATAAGCAGGAAATGTGAACATGAGGGAATCAAGGGAACTAGGAGTCCCTGACTCAACTCCCCCTTCCTTGAAGTTCCAGAAATACTTAGGGGGAGAGGCTTAGGATGAGGAGGAGGATGTTGGGCTTTCCAGAGAATGTGGAATAGGAGCTGGAGACTTTGCAACTTTGAATATTAGAAGAAAGGGTGGCCCCAAAAGGATGGTGTGACTTGAGGACATCCAGGTGGCAGATACTTAGATTACATTAGCATGGCATCCAACGCCCTTGACAATTTGATCTGACCCCTTACTGACCCTCACTTCTTTCCTGCAGCACTTTTCTCATTAAGGACCAGTCCAGGCTAAGTGTTGGGGACACAGGATGAATGCAAGATTAAGGAGCACCCAGTCTGATTGATAAAAGCTGATTTAAAAACAAGATGTTACACATGCTCTACTAGTAAAGTATACAGTTTCAGTAGGGACTCAAGTGCAAAGTGGACAATTGTGTGTTCCAGGGCTTCATTCACTTGTCAGGCACTCTAGCCAGGGTGATGAAAATAGCCAGGAATTGGCTGGGTTTCTCTCTTTTCACCAAATCTCTCATCATCCCATAATCTAGCCCTAGCTTCAGTACATGGAGGCTGGATCCCAAGAGTCTAAAGAAATCTGCAAGCCCTCTTAAGGTCTAGGCCAGCAAGTCACATTGCATCATTTTCACCACATTCTATTGGTGAAAGCAAGTCATGGGGCTAGTCCAAATTCAGTGTAGAGGAAACAGACACTACCTCTTGATGGGAAGATTAGAAAAGTCACATCACAAAAGGGCAAATAGTATGACAAGGATTATGGAGGCTGTCTTGAGAAATGAGCTACCTTAGTGGCAAAGCACTAATTTGAGATATCTACAACTCAATTACAGACTCTCACTTAACCACTCATTAAAGACTTTTTCTCTAAATGTAGTGAACTTAGATTGATAAGCCAATATCTGGACTGCCATTCTAAGTATGGGTATCTTCCTTACGATACCCATACGCTTATGGCCACCACTAGACTTTAACACCTGAAGAGTAAGACTCTATCTTAATCATCCTCTACATTCAGGATTGAATGTGATACCTGGCACTTGGTAACACCATAAAGTATTCACTAATTACATTTGTTGAATTAATAAATAATAAAATTAGGTATTCATTGGGCACTCTCTTACAGCAGAGACTATTCTAAACACTTCAGATGTTGTATTTGGCTGTTCTCATGCTGCTAATAAAGACATACCCAAGGCTGGGTAATTTATACAGAAAAGAGCTTTAATTGACTCACAGTTTCACATGGCTGGGGAGGCCTCAGGAAACTTAGAATCATGGCAGAAGGGGAAGCAAACATGTCATTCTTCACATGGCAGCAGGAGAGATAAGTGCAGCAAAAGGGGAAAAGCACCTTATAAAACCATCAGATCTTGTGAGAACTCACTCACTATCATGAGAACAGCATGGAGATAACCACCCTCATGATTCAATTACCTCCTACCGGGTCCCTCCCATGACACATGGGGATTATGGAAACTACAATTCAAGATGAGATTTGGGTAGGGACAAAGCCAAACCATATCAGATGTTTTGACTTATTTAAGTAGTACAACTCTGGCTATAATTTGCCTAAGATTATATACCTTGTGTGCAGTGGCCCGGCATATAGATCTACTTTATCTGGCTCCAGAGCCTGTGCCCTGAAGGCTTTGCTGCCTTAGCAAAAGAGTAAACAACTATAGTGAAGACAGGATTGAAAATTGTAGAAATAATGGACTTGTAAAAGGACAATTGTCCAAGGCATGAATCACTTAGAAGCATTTTAGTATACTGGTTAAGAGTGTAGTCTCTTTTAGTTTCAATTTCAGCGCTGCCAAATACTATCTTGGGTGGGATGCTGTCTGAGTCTGTTTTCTCATCTGAAAAATAAGTCTAAGAATAGTGCTTATCTCATAGGGCTGTGGTGAGGCTCAAATGAGATAGGGCAAGTAAAGTGTTTATCTTAGTTCTTCAAACATAATGAATGCTCAGTGAGTATTTACCATTAATCACACAGACAAGCAATTAAAAAATGAAATGGCAAAACAGTGCTTAAAAGTAAAAATTGGAGTCAGATGTAAGTCTTTTACACCGTGCATGACAAAATTCCCTTCAGAAGTGTTTATTTTTTAATACAAAGAAACCTAAATTGGAAAAAGAAAAACAATTAAAACCCTTCATTAGAAAGTCAAAAGAACTCTGAACATTGAGCAACTTTCTCTTTATCAACAATGTTTTGCTAACCTTTTGAAGAGGAAGATTACATCAAAAAGGTTTTAAGGGCTACTACAGGAAGAAAATAAAGGCTAGCTATAATAAAATCATTAAGCATTATAAATCTCAAGAGTCAAGAAGACTATCCCATGAGCAAAACACAGAAAATCATTGAACTCTATAAGAAAGGAAAAGAAAGAAAATTCCAGCATGCTAAAAAGCTAATACCAGCTTTCAAATTAAGGTTCAAGAACACTATAAAGAAATCAATATGTAAACACCAAGTGATGAAAGGCATGAAACCTATCGACACAAGTTTTATGAAAAGGAAACCATCTAGATAAGTTGAATAAGACTATGATTGATATCTGATGAGAGAAAAGTCACAGATATGATCACTAGGGTTGTCAAATAACGTTTTTTGGCACATACAGGAAACCTTTATTAGAAAATTAGCAAATAACTTCTAGAGAAATAAAAAATGATGCATCTTAAATTACATTTCAGTCATCATCCCTCAAGCTACTGTGGCTTCCCCTTCTCCTATGCCTTTCCCTTCGTCCCTCCCTCAGGAGAGTAAAGGAAGTGGGAAGGAGAAGAATTTGAGTGGCGCAGTGGTGGTGAGGAGGAGATGGGTGCAAGCTTCTGAGGCTATTGCTTTCTTGTTTCTATAACATATAACAACAACCAAAAAAGGCTTGTTTTCCATGTAGATATTGGACACTTTGTTTTGGCTTTAAATTATAAATACCAATTGAAGTAGAAGATTATAAAACTAGGTAGGTTTTTCAAAAGAGGACTTTTCTAAAAGAACTGGCTTTATAAGGCTCTATAAGACTAAAGACTATCAGGTGTTTCCGGTGTTCCTTTTTCACTTCGCACGTTCCTTATGCAGCTCTGTAGACTGTAAATGATGCAGCACTATAAGCACTTTGTGGAGAAGAGGCATAAGAGGCAATATTTATTTTAGGTATAGGAAGCGTAAGAGCATGTTTTAAAAGGGAAGATAATATACAAGGCTACTTGACTTTCATTGACTAAAATGATGGGATTCATTTAATCATGCATTCAGCAAATATTTATGAAATGTGCCCTATGGTGCCAGGCACTATTCCAGACACTGGGGAGACAGCAATAAACATGACGAAGTTCCCACTCTCTTGTGCCTTGCATTCTAGTGGAGGGAAACAGACAATAAGCAAAAAGACTTATAAAAAGTCATTGGGCCCTATGAAGAAAGATAATTCAGGGTAAAGAAAGGAGGGAAGAGGTTATGAATCTCTTTAGGTAAGATATTCAGGGAAGGCCTCCTGGGGAGCAAAGACCTGAATACAGTAAGAGAGTCTTGCAGGTATCTGAGGAGAGAACATCCAGGATCCAGGCAGAGGACATACCAAGTAGAAAGGTCATGAGGCAGGGTTTGTGATCTGTATACTCACATGGGTTCCCATTCTCAGAAGGACTCTGTGCTTTCTTCAATGCTCAGCAGTCACTGTCTTAAAATTCTTAGTAATTTTTGAGCAAGAGGCCCCAGGTCATTTTGCACTGGGTCCCAAATATTATGTAGCCAGTCATGTCATGAAATGGGAGTGGTCTTAGCATGTTTGAGGAATAGCACAGAAGGAGCAGGGATGGAGATGAGTGATCAGGTGAGGAGTAGGAACGTAGGAGATGCAATGAGAGAGGTAGAAGAGGAGGGAGCAATTAGGACACTGCAATAATGCTGGTAATTAATGAGCTGTTACAATCTCAGACAGTCATCATGGTGCTTGATAAGATACTCATAAGATATGTTTCCTGATAAATAGATCACTGGTATCAGATCCACAAATTCCTTGTCATTCATTATAAATTGCAGTACTATTGGTACAACATTGTATAGTTATGTGCTGCATAACAATGTTTCCCTCAAGGATGGACCACATACCCTTGGGTGGTCCCAGAAAATCATAATTGAGCTGCAATATTCCTATCACCTAGTCACATTGTTGATGTTGCAGCCATCATAATGTTATACTGCAACACATTACATTTTCTATGCTTACATATGCAAATACTTAACATTGGGCTACAATGGCATGCAGTACTCAGTACAGTAATATGCTATACAGGTTTGTAGCTTAAGAGCAATAAGCTATTACCATTCAGCCTAGGTGTGTACTAGGCTATGTCGTCTAGATTCGTGTAAGTACACTCCATGATGTTTATACAACGATGAAATCACCTAACGATGCATTTCTCAGAATGTATCCCCATCATTAAGCAATGCATGGCTGTATTCAGGATCAAATAATTGAATGAAGTCCAAGCCCTTCATTTCTAGGAAACAACTAATTTGGTATCTATTACTAGAGAAACTGCTAAATAGCAGTAGTGAACAAAGGATTTCCTGGGTGCTGACACCCAGTGCCTAGCTCTCTCTTTTAACACTCTTTACAGGTATTAAATAAAAATCATAGCAGGTCATTGTTTTGGACTAAACTCCTGCACTAGGGTCCAATAGACCAGACCAAAAATCAAAAGGGAGTCAACTGTGCTAAAGTTCCACACTACCAAAACAAAACTAGATTGTTATGTGACTTTGAGAGGAATCAGGATAGAGAGATGACAGCCGTCTGTCCAAACAGGTCAGTTTTAATCTTAACAGGCATGATAGTGACATTCCCTCTGTTTTTGTTTGTTTGTTTGTTTGATTATTGTACTTTAAGTTCTAGGGAACATGTGTACAATATATGTATAAATGTGCCATGTTGGTATGCTGCACCCATTAACTCATCATTTATATTAGGTATTTCTCCTAATGCTATCCCTCCCCCATCCCTCCACCCCACAACAGGCCTCAGCGTGTGATGTTCCCTGCCCTGTGTCCGAGTGTTCTCATTGTTCAATTCCCACCTATGAGTGAGAACATGCGGTGCTTGGTTTTCTATCCTTGCGATAGTTTGCTCAGAGTGATGGTTTCCAGCTTTATCCATGTCCCTACAAAGGACATGAACTCATCATTTTTTATGGCTGCATAGTATTCCATGGTGTATATGTGCCACATTTTCTTAATCCAGTCTATCATTGTTGGACATCTGGGTTGGTTCCAAGTCTTTGCTATTGTGAATAGTGCTGCAATAAACATACATGTGCTGGAGTCTTTATAGTAGCATGATTTATAATCCTTTGGGTATATACCCTGTAATGGGATTGCTGGGTCAAATGGTATTTCCAGTTCTATATCCTTGAGCAATTGCCACACTGTCTTCCACAATGGTTGAACTAGTTTACACTTCCACCAGCAGTGTAAGAGCCTTCCAATTTCTCCACATCCTCTCCAGCACCTGTTGTTTCCTGACTTTTTAATGATTGCCATTCTAACTGGTGTGAGATGGTAGCACATTGTGGTTTTGATTTGCATTTGTCTGATGGCCAGTGACGATGAGCATTTTTTCATGTGCCTGTTGGCAGCATAAATGCCTTCTTTTGAAAGTGTCTGTTAATATCCTTTGCTTACTTTTCGATGGGGTTGTTTGATTTTTTCTTGTACATTTGTTTAAGTTCTTTGTAGATTCTGGATATTAGCCCTTTGTCAGATGGGTAGATTGCAAACATTTTCTCCCATTCTGTAGGTTGCCTATTCACTCTGATGGTAGTTTCTTTCACTGTGCAGAAGCTCTTTAGTTTAATTAGATCCCATTTGTCTATTTTGACTTTTGTTGCCATTGCTTTTGGTGTTTTAGTCATGAAGTCCTTGCCCATGCCTATGGCCTGAATGGTATTGCCTAGGTTTTCTTCTAGGTTTTTTCTGGTTTTAGGTCTAACATTTAAGTCTTTAATCCATCTTGAATTAATTTTTGTATAAGGTGTAAGGAAGGGATCCAGTTTCAGCTTTCTACATATGGCTAGCCAGTTTTCCCAGCATCATTTATTAAATAGAGAATCCTTTCCCCATTTCTTGTTTTTGTCAGGTTTGTCAAAGATCAGATAGTTGTAGATGTGTGATGTTATTTCTGAGGCCTCTGTTCTGTTCCCTTGGTCTATATCTCTGTTTTGGTACCAGTACCATACTGTTTTGGTTACTGTAGCCTTGCAGTATAGTTTGAAGTCAGGTAGTGTGATGCCTCTAGCTTTGTTCTTTTGGCTTAGCGTTGTCTTGGCAATGTGGGCTCATTTTTGGTTCCATATGAACTTTATAGTTTTTTCCAATTCTGTGAAGAAAGTCATTGGTAGCTTGATGGGGATGGCATTGAATCTATAAATTACATTGGACAGCATATCCATTTTCACGATATTGATTCTTCCTATCCATGAGCATGGAATGTTCTTCCATTTGTTTGTGTCTTCTTTTATATTGCTGAGCAGTGGTTTGTAGTTCTCCTTGAAGAGGTCCTTCACATCCCTTGTAAGTTGGATTCCTAGGTATTTTATTCTCTTTGAAGCAATTGTGAATGGGAGTTCACTCATGATTTGGCTCTCTGTTTGTCTGTTATTGGTGTATAGGAATGCTTGTGATTTTTGCACATTGATTTTGTATCCTGAGACTTTGCTGAAGTTGCTTATCAGCTTAAGGAGATTTTGGGCTGAGACGATGGGGGTTTCTAAATATACAATCATGTCATTTGCAAATAGGGACAATTTGACTTCCTCTTTTCCTAACTGAATACCCTTTTTTTCTTTCTCTTGCCTGATTGCCCTGGCCAGAACTTCCAACACTATGTTGAATAGGAGTGGTGAGAGAGGACATCCCTGTCTTGTGCCAGTTTTCAAAGGGAATGCTTCCAGTTTTTGCCCATTCAGTGTGATATTGGCTGTGGGTTTGTCATAAATATCTCTTATTATTTTGAGATATGTTCCATCAGTACCTAGTTTATTGAGAGTTTTTAGCATGAAGGGCTGTTGAATTTTGTCAAAGGCCTTTTCTGCATCTATTGAGATAATCATGTGGTTTTTGTCTTTGGTTCTGTTTATGTGATGGATTACGTTTATTAATTTGCATATGTTGAACCAGGCTTGCATCCCAGGGATGAAGCCAACTTGATCTTGGTGGATAAGCTTTTTGATGTGCTGCTGGATTCAGTTTGTCAGTATTTTATTGAGGATTTTCACATCGATGTTCATCAGGGATATTGGTCTAAAATTCTCTTTTTTTTTTATTGTGTCTCTGCTAGGCTTTGGTATCAGGATGATGCTGGCCTCATAAAATGAGTTACAGAGGATTCCCTCTTTTTCTATTGATTGGAGTAGTTTCAGAAGGAATGGTACCAGCTCGTTTTTGTACCTCTGGTAGAATTCGGCTGTGAATCCATCTGGTCCTGGACTTGTTTTGGTTCATAGGCTATTAATTATTGCCTCAATTTCAGAGCCTGTTATTGGTCTATTCAGAGATTCAACTTCTTCCTGGTTTAGTCTTGGGAGGGTGTATGTGTCCAGGAATTTATCCATTTCTTCTAGATTTTCTAGTTTATTTGTGTAGAGGTGTTTATAATATTCTCTGATAGTAGTTTCTATTTCTGTGAGATCAGTGGTGATATCCCCTTTATCACTTTTTATTGCCTCTATTTGATTCTTCTCTCTTCTTTATTAGTCTTGCTAGTGGTCTATTAATTTTGTTGATCTTTTCAAACAACCAGCTCCTGGATTGATTGATTGTTTTGAGGAGTTTTTTCTGTCTCTATCTCCTTCAGTTCTGCTCTAATCTTACCTATTTTTTGACTTCTGCTAGCTTTTGAATTTGTTTGCTCTTGCTTCTTGATGTTAGGGTGTCAATTTTAGATCTTTCCTGCTTTCTCTTATGGGCATTTAGTCCTATAAATTTCCCTCTACACACTGCTTTAAATGTGTCCCAGAGATTCTGGTATGTTGTGTCTTTTTTCTCATTGGTTTCAAAGAACATCTTTATCTCTGCCTTCATTTCGTTATTTACCCAGTAGTCATTCAGGAGCAGGTTGTTCAGTTTCCATGTAGTTGTGCGGTTTTGAGTGAGTTTCTTAATCCTGAGTTCTAATTTCATTGCACTGTGGTCTGAGAGACAGTTTGTTGTGACTTCTGTTCTTTTACATTTGCTGCGGAGCGCTTTACTTCCAACTAGGTGGTAAGTTTTGGAATAAGTGTGATGTGGTGCTGAGAAGAATGTATATTCTGTTGATTTGGGGTGGAGAGTTCTGTAGATATCTATTAGGTCCACTTGCTGGAGAGCTGAGTTCAAGTCCTGGATATCCTTGTTAACCTTCTGTCTCATTGATCTGTCTAATATTAACAGTGGGGTGTTAAAGTCTGCTATTATTATTGTGTGGGCATCTAAGTCTCTTTGTAGGTCTCTAAGGACTTGCTTTATGAATCTGGGTGCTCCTGTATTGGGTGCATATATATTTAGGATAGTTAGCTCTTCTTGTTGAATTGATACCTTTACCATTATGTAATGGACTTCTTTGTCTCTTTGGATCTTTGTTGGTTTAAAGTCTGTTTTATCGGAAACTAGGATTGCAACCCCTGCTTTTTTTTTTTTTTTTTTTTTTTGCTTTCTTTTTGCTTGGTAAATCTTTCTCCATCCCTTTATTTTCAGCCTATGTGTGTCTCTGCATGTGAGATGGGTCTCCAGAATACAGCACGCTGATGGGTCTTGACTCTTTATTTAATTTGTCAGTCTGTGTCTTTTAATTGGAGCATTTAGCCCATTTACATTTAAGGTTAATATTGTTATGTGTGAATTTGATCCTGTCATTATGATGTTAGCTGGTTATTTTACCCATTAGTTGATGCAGTTTCTTCCTAGCATTGATGGTCTTTACAACGGCTTTTTTGCAGTGGCTGGTACCGGTTGTTCCTTTCCATGTTTAGTGCTTCCTTCAGGAGCTCTTGTAAGGAGGCCTAGTGATGACAAAATCTCTCAGCATTTGCTTGTGTGTAAAGGATTTTATTTCTCCTTCACTTATGAAGGTTATTTTGGCTGGATATAAAATTCTGGATTGAAAATAGTTTTCTTTAAGAATGTTGAATATTGTCCCCCACTCTCTTTTGGCTTGTAGGGTTGCCGCCAAGAGATCTGCTGTTAGTCTGATGGGCTTCCCTTTGTGGGTAACCTGACCTTTCTCTCTGGCTGTCTTTAACATTTTTTCCTTCATTTCAACCTTGGTGAATCTGACAATTATGTGTCTTGGGGTTGCTCTTCTCAAGAAGTATCTTTGTGATGTTCTCTGTATTTCCTGTATTTGAGTATTGGCCTGCCTTGCTAGGTTGGAGAAGTTCTCCTGGATAATATCCTGAAAAGTGTTTTCCAGCATGGTTCCATTCTCCCTGTCACTTTCAGGTACACCAATCAAACATAGATTTGGTCTTTTCACATAGTCCCATATTTCTTGGAGGCTTTGTTCATTTCTTTTTACTTGTTTTTCTCTAAACTTCTCTTCTCACTTCATTTCATTAATTTGATCTCAATCACTGATACCCTTTCATCCACTTGATCAAATCAACTACTGAAGCTTATGCCTACATCACATAGTTCTCGTGCCATTGTTTTCAGCTCCATCAGGTCATTTAAGGACTTCTCCATACTGTTTATTCTAGTTAGCCATTTGTCTAATCTTTTTTCAAGGTTTTTAGCTTCCTTGCAATGGGTTCAAGCATCCTCCTTTAGCTTGGAGAAGTTTGTTATTACCGACCTTCTGAAGCTTACTTCTGTAAATTCGTCAAAGTCATTCTCCATCCAGCTTTGTTCCATTGCTGGCGAGGAGCTGCGATCCTTTGGAGTAAAAGAGGTGCTCTGGTTTTTAGAATTTTCAGCTTTTCTGCTCTGGACTCTCCCCATCTTTGTGGTTTTATCTACCTTTGGTCTTTGATGATGGTGACCTACAAATGGGGTTTTGGTGCAGATGTCCTTTTTGTTGATGTTGATGCTATTCCTTTCTGTTTGTTAGTTTTCCTTCTAACAGTCAGGTCCCTCAGCTGCACGTCTGTTGGAGTATGCTGGAGGTCCACTCCAGACCCTGTTTTCCTGGGTATCATCAGCAGAGGCCACAGAACAGCAATATTGCAGGACAGCAAATATTGCTGCCTGATCCTTCCTCTGGAAGCTTCATCTGAGAGGGGCACCTGGCTGTATGAGGTGTCAGTCAGCCCTTACTGGGAGGTGTCTCCCAGTTAGGCTATACAGGGTTCAGGGACCCACTTGAGGATGCAATCTGTCCATTCTCAGAGCTCAAACACTGTGCTGAGAGAAGCACTGCTCTCTTCAGAGCTGTCAGACAGGGACGTTTAAGTCTGCAGAAGTTTCTGCTGTCTTTTTTTCAGCTATGCCCTGCCCCAGAGGTGGAGTCTACAGAGGCAGGTAGGCCTTGTTGAGCTGCAGTGGGCTCCACCCAGTTCGAGTTTTCCAGCTGCTTTGTTTACCTATTCAATTCTCAGCAATGGTGGCTGCCCCTCCCCCAGCCAGGCTGCCTCCTTGCAGTTTCATCTCAGACTGCTGTGCTAGCAGTGAGCAAGGCTCTGTGGGTGTGGGACCCACTGAACCAGGCGCAGGATATAATCTCCTGGTGTGCCATTTGCTAAGACCATTGGAAAAGTGCAGTATTTGGGTGGCAGTGTCCAATTTTCCCGGTAGAGTCTGTCACGGCTTCCCTTGGCTAGGAAAGGGAAATACCCCAACCCCTTGTGCTTCCCAGGTGAGGTGATGCCCCGCTCTGCTTCGGCTCGCCCTCTGTGGGCTGCACCCACTGTCCAACCAGTCCCAATGAGATGAACCAGGTATCTCAGTTGGAAATGCAGAAATCACCAATCTTCTGCAACGATCATGCCGGGAGTTGCAGACTGGAGCTGTTCCTATTCAGCCATCTTCAATGTTTTCCTGACTTTCCCTCTGTTTTAATCTTCACAACAAAAAGTCACCTGCAGCCAGGTGCAGTGGCTCACGCCTGTAATCCCAGCACTTTGGCAGGCTGAGGCAGGTGGATTACGAGGTCAGGAGATTGAGACCATCCTGGCTAACACGGTGAAACTCCATCTCTACTAAAAATACAAAAAAAATTAGCCAGGCGTGCTGGCAGGCACCTGTAGTCCCAGCTACTTGGGAGGCTGAGGCAGCAGAATGGCGTGAACCCAGGAGGCAGAGCTTGCAGTGAGCCAAGATCGCGCCACTGCTCTCCAGCCTGGGTGACAAAGCCTTGGTCTCAAAAAAAAAAAAAGTCACCTGCAGTAAGCTGATGTCAGTCAGTTATATTTCTGTTTTTCTGTCTCCCTATTCCTGTCTTATAATAAAAGTAACTTTAAAATGACTGCATTTTGTTCTTTGTTTCTGTTTTCTTCATCCCTTTCTGTGTGTAAAACCAAACCCTTCAACACATCCCAATGGAACACTTATTTTATGGAACGAAGTGTCGTCCTATTCTAGAATTGCAAATGAAGCCAGTTAAACCAATAAATATCTCAGTTAAGATCTTTATCTAAATTGATTGTACTTTTTTCTTTTGACATGAGCTAATTGTTTTCTGCTGAGAAGGTTTTGCAGTTTGCATTGTGGGCCATTAAAGATGCTGCCTATCTGAGCTGCTTTACCTGCCTGAATGGTAGGCTCAATGGCAACAATGACAAATCATACACATTTTTATCTTTATCAAAAGTCTTTCATTTTTCTTTTGTATCAACTACATTATCAACTCTTATAGGAAATGTTTTAGCTACATATATGAAAGCAATCGGTGACTCTGAACCCAGGATGTATTACCATTATCCAAAAGAAGGCTGTTTGCTTAAAAAGTTCCTTTGATTAAAAATGTCTTGTAGCTTGATAACATAAGCCCAAATCACCTTAATAAAATTACATTGCTCTCTTACTGATGCAGGTAGGGTACCTCAATGACTTTCCTCATTGGCCTGGCCTGTAGCTAGTTTACAATTTTACAAATGCTTTTCTAAGAACAACTGACAGGCAAACCACACATTTAAGTCCATGCTAATAACCAATTGTAAGCATCTTCCTTAACCTTATGGTCAAATTTACAAAGCAATCATATTCTTGGCATCAGTGGGAACCAGGTGGAAAGGCCTTTTTGAGGTACATCAGGCTGGTTCTTTTGAGTAGGAAGAGGCTGGGTTGACCACATATATCATAGACCACCACTTCCCTCTTCTTTGGACCTGGAGATTGGCTGTGGCAGTGAGTATTCTGAGAATTGTTCCTCATGGGTTCTATGTCGTGGATAATTACTATTGCGGGCAGCAGTTTACACCCTCATTCTGGTTCACATGGGGCCCACAGAACCTACTGGATTCTCCATCAAGCCTGCACTGAGATTCTGCGCAAACTCCTGTTATCATTGCAGAGTTTATCTCCTCTCCTTTAATCATATTCAGCATTATTGTTTAGTCCCCTTGGGCATTTGGATCATCCCTGGTGAAAACTGAGATTCCAATGAGTAGTACAATTGTCATTAAGAATTTCTTATAGGAAGTATTTGAATTTCATTACAGTATTTGCACTGAAGCAGCATTAATGTCAGATGAGAGCCCTCACCCTGTTATCCTCAGTCTGATATGTACCAGTGTGCTCTACTCTGCCCCAAAGTCCCATATGTGGATTTAGTACTACATATGGCTTTAAATACCATCTATTCACTGATGACTCCTCAATTTATGTTTCTAGCATAGGCTTCTCTTGTGAACCCCATATTTACAAATTCAACTACCCACTTGACATCTTCAACTGCATGTCTAATAGGCATCTCAACTTAATGTGCCCTAAAACAAATTTGTAATCTTTCTTGAAATATGTTCCTTTCTAAGTTCCCCCATCTCAGTAATAAATAAAATCTCTCCAGTTGTTTAGGTCAAAAGCTTGGACTCATCTTTGATGCCTCCTGCTCTCATATACCCCACATTTGATCTATCAGCAAATGCTGATGACTGTGCCCTCAAAATATATCCAGAACTCAATGACTTCTCATCCCTTCCTTTGGAGCCAACCTAGTCCAAGTTATATTACCTTTTGTGATAGCCTCCCAATTGATATCATTGCTTCTGATTTTGCCCCACCACAAAGAGAGTCACATCATGTCACCCCTCAGCTCAAAACCCTCCAATGTCTCCTCATCTCACTCAGTGCAAAGTTGAAGTCCTTTCACAGGCCTACAAGGCCCTACATGATTCTCAGGTACTTCACCTATTTCAAATCTCTTCTTCCTTCATGCATCTTCAGCCTCACTTATCTCACTGTTCTCCCAAAATACAGGATATAGGCCCCTCTGGGCCTTTGAACTTGTTACTCCCTCTGGTATAAACGCTTGTCCCTGAGATGGTCACATGTTTTTCTCTGTAACCTCTTTTAGGTTTTTCTTCAAATGTGCATTTCTCAGTGACCACCCTATTTAACATTACAGCTCCTACTTGCAGCACTCTCTGCTTTTTTTTTTCTCCATTGCACTTATCACTATCTGACATCGTGATTGTTTATGGTGTTACTCTCCCCACCCACCAAAATTTAAGCTTTATAAAGGAAGGAATTTTTGTTCTCCTGCTTCAAAAGTCTAACCCCAGATCAAAAGCCTGGCCTATACAGCTAATCTTCTGTATCTGTGGGTTCCACATCCATGAATTCTACCAACCATGATTAAAAATATTAAGGAAAAAGTTCAAAATAACAGTACAATAAAAATAATGTAAATATAGTATTATAATTATTTACATAGCATTTACATTGCATTAGGTATTACAAGTAATATAGAGATTATTTAAAATGTACAGGAGGATGTATGAGGGTTATATGCAAATACTGTGCCATTTTATATAAGCGTCTTGAGCATCTAGAAATTTTGGTATCCTGCAGTGGTCCTAGAACCAATCCCCCTCAAATACTGAGAAAAGACTGTATTAAGTACTCAAGAGATCTGCACTGCATGATTACCACAGCTGTCAGTAGTCTCTGGTGAGCATGAGTCTCCAGTGTGTTTGCTGGTGAGTAGGCTAGGGTGTGACAGGTCCTTAGGACCAGTGGAATTAAAGAACCTGACAAGAAAACATACAACTGCTCAGAATTCTCCTCCTGGAATGCCTGGGAGGTTAAGGAGACTAGAATGGCAGCCTGCCTGATGGGGAGCCATCTCTCCACTCCCACAAGCAGCCTCAGGAACACAGAGCTGGGTAGGCCTCCTTATCTGGCCATCACATGGGGTATGAAGCAATACTCACTCACAAGAGTTCTTTTCATTGTACCCAGATCCTGACACTTCCTGGGCCTCATGCGAATCCCCAGGACCCCACCTCCTCTCCTTTAGACCCTTGGGCACAAAAAGTTCTCCCGTTTCTCCGAAAACAGAATTCCACTACCTTTGAGAAAGCTCCCAGAACTTAGAAAAGCCAGTTTATCCTACATGGAGGGTAAAAGGTTCTGGAATTAAGAAACTCTAAAGAACAAAGACCTTCTTTTATCCTGTCTCAATACCTGTACTGTGTGTGTGTGTGTGCGTGTATGTGCGCGCATGGGCGCAAATGCCTACCATTAGTCTCTTACAGTCACCAGCCCCTCCCTTCTGTAGCAGGTCACCGCCTTGCTAATCCTGTTATTTGAATACTGGAGGAAATTGAAATAGTGCTAGAAGTCAAAATAAAATCATTGAATCCAGTTTTTAAATAAATAATAATGAGGGAAGATTTGTTTTTGACCAAGGGCCTATGAGATGATCAGGAAGCCATGTTTAATCAATCAAATTATATAGCTATATCATAGGAGTATATGGAGGCTTATGTGACAAATCTAGCAGGTTGGCTTCTTTTTTAAATACTTTAAAATTATTTTAACTGGCATTTTAAATTTTAAATTGGCATTGTAAATTTAAATTTTAAATTTTAAAATAAAAATTTTAATTTTTTCTTAGCAGGGATGGGGCCTTACTTTGTTACCCAGGCTGGTCTTGAACTCCTGGGCTCAAGTGATCCTCCTGCCTCAGCCTCCCAAAGGACTGGGGTTACTGGTATGAGCCACTCCTCCCAGCCTGCATGTTGGTTTCTTAAACACAAAAGTTAGTTGAAGGCTACAAGATAAATGAGCTTTTTACTAACTAAAGAATCAGTAATTTCTACTTTTATTTTTTTAGACAGAGTCTTGCTCTGTCACCCAAACTGGAATACAGTGGCACGATCTCTGCTCACTGCAACCTCTGCCTCCCGGGTTCAAGCGATTCTTCTGCCTCAGCCTCCTGAGTAGCTGCAATTACAGGCACGTGCCCCCATGCTGGGCTAATTTTTGTATTTTTAGTAGAGATGGGGTTTCACCATGTTGGTCAGGCTGGTCTCGAACTCCTGACCTCATGATCCACCCACCTTGGCCTCCCAAAGTGCTGGGATTACAGGTGTGAGCTACCATGCCCAGCCAATAATTTCTACTTTAAAATTATATATACTAATTAAAATGCTCATTTTACTAAAATATATTTTTAATTGACATTTCTTCTGAGAGAAATATGGAGACAGAAGTGCCATAAAGGGCAAAATGAATGGACTGAATTGCCTCAATCAGTAAAGGTGAAACTTGGCCCACCAAAAAACAAGGTCATCACCATTTACAGGTGCCTAATACAACTTAATTAAAGGTAATAAAACAAACTAATAGTTACGATAAGTAATAAAGCCGGAAAGTAAGCCAAGGTCAAGTACATGGAAACAAATGGTTCCAAGAAAAGCAATTGCCTGAGGAGTGGTAAAAAATAAGGTAACAGAGACTCACCTACATAATGGTGATATATTAGCTAGAAAATGATACTCTTTGCTATTCAAATGTGGCTGGAAAAGAAATTTGAAATCACTGTCATGCATATTTCTGTTGCAATCTTTGATATGCAATAATTCAAAGGAAGGAAAGAAAGGTATAAACACATACAAATTTAAATATAGTTTTTTAAGGAACTGTATTTCCTTTGAATTATATTTAATAGTTCCTGAAGGAAGGAAAGGTGTAAATTTAAACATATTCAAATTTAAATACATAAAACATAAGTTAAAACTAACATTGAGGGGTACTTATGCCACACATATCCATTATGCTATTAATATTTCATCATCCACAAACCCTGCTGAGATGGGCATTATCTTATCCATTTTACTAATAATAAAATTGCCTCACAGAGAGATCTTGTAACAGATTCAAGTTACAAAACCAGCAATCACTAGTATGGGATTTGAACCCAGGTCTGTATAACTCCAAAACCCTTGTTTATTCTACTTAGTGACCCAGCTTCTTTTCTGATCCTAATTAAACAAGTCTTGATAAGTGAAATGCAGGCAATGATTGTGGAAGCCAGAATGCAGGGTAGGACAGGACTGAACTTTGGGCTGCAGAGCCAAAAGCCAAAGATATTTAATGACAAAAACAACAATAATTATATATATACATATATACACATATATATACATGTATATATACATATATATGTATATATATGTGTGTGTGTATATATATATACACACATACAGTGTGTGTATATATATATACACACATACAGTGTGTGTATATATATATACACACATACAGTGTGTGTATATATATATACACACATACAGTGTGTGTATATATATATACACACATACAGTGTGTGTATATACATACAGTGGCTGGTAGCCACTGAACCAGAATACAAAGCCAAGAAGACAGTCCAAAAATCTGTCAAAAAGATGTTAACCAGTGTTCCAAGAGGAAGTGGGCCGTCACTGGACACTCTCCCTTTCAAAAAAAAACCCCTGAAAAAAAGGGTGGGGTTTTTAACACCAAGAGAAATAGAGTGGTATAAACGGAAAAGCCAATCACCTGTAAGTGGGTGAAATTTGACAGTGACGAAAGCTATTATATCAATACCCAAGGAAAGTCAGGGTATGGGATAAATGGGGCATTTATATCTCTTTCATGAGATAATAGTAATGATAATAATATCAACAACCATAGGAGCAACAGAGCTAACACTTTTTGAAACTTGTCAACAACTATGTTAAGCACTTTGCAAACATTACATAATTTGATCACAATATCCCCCCAAGGTATATGTTCTTAAGGAGGCCTGCAGAGGAATTTGGCCCCAGAACTCTCAACTGCTACATTATAGATTCCAATTTCCTAAAGAAATAACCTACGCTCATTAGGGAAATTTTCTGCTTTTAACATAATTTTTGTCTCCTCCCCTCCCCTCCCCCACTACCCCCCTCACTTCCTCTCCCCTCCCCTACGCTTCCCTTCCCATCTTTTTAAAGAGACGGTCTCACTCTGTTGCCCAGGCTGGAGTGCAGTGGTGTGGTCTGGCTAATTTTTTGATTTTTAACTTTTATATAGAGAAAGACCTCACTATGTTACCCAGACTGGTCTCAAACTCCTGGCCCCAAACAATCCTCTCACCTTGGCCTCCCAAAGGGATGGGGTTACAGGTATGAGCCACTGTACACTATACTTGGCCTGTATTTCTTTTCTTTTCTTTTTTTTTTTGAGACAGAGTCTTGCTGTGTCTCCCAGGCTGGCGTGCAATGGCATGATCTCGGCTCACTGCAACCTCCGCCTCCCGGGTTCAAGCGATTCTCCTGCCTCAGCCTACCATGTAGCCGGGATTACAGGCACCTGCCACCGTGCCTGGCTAATTTTTGTATTTTTTAGTAAAGATGGGGTTTCACCTTGTTGGTCAGGCTCGTCTCACATGCCTGAACTCAGGTAATCCACCCGCCTAGCCCTCCCAAAGTGCTGGGATTATAGGCGTGAGCCACCGCGCCTGGCCACCTGACCTCTATAATACTCTAGTCTTATTATGCAAAGATTTATTATTTCAAAATTCTTTTCTTTCCCTCAATTATTTAAAAGTATAAGAACTGGCTGGACCTGGTGACTCTCTCCTCCTCTCTCATATTTTCCCACTTCTTCCCCCACAACCCCCGCCTCCGCCCCCACAAAGGGAAAACCCTATCAGATGACACTGCCTCCAGGTTTTAACAGGTACCAAGGAGATACAAGTGATCATCTTGGCGAGCTTAAAATTTATGTCAACCAAATATAATGGGAAAACATAAATTAAGGACACATAAAAGCTAAACTATTTATAAATGACATTGAATGAATTGAAATCATGAAATGCTCAGGAAAATAAAATATAAGGTAATATTAAAATTTACATTTTCATTGATATAAAATTCATTTTAAAGTTTGTGTGTATGTGATTTAGTTCTATATTTATTGAAAATGAAGGATGATTATGATATATTTAGAGAAAAAGACTGCAAAAGAATATGACCATATGATTCTATTTTTGTTTTAAACATGAGTGTGCATTTGTTCAGAGAATAAAAATGTCTTAAAAGGTAACAACAAAAATATGTATAACATAGTAGTTATCTCTGAGCGATAGGATTATAAATAAAGATTTTTTTCTAACTTTTCCAGAGTAAACATAAATTGTTTTTGTAAATTTTAATACTTAATGAAACAAATCATGGCCTGGCACTCAAGAAACATTTTACTCTGGGATAGGGAGCAGGATTTCTTTATTCAGGGGCCAGAGAGAGGAGTGAGTAACAATACTTAACAGTTATATTTTGCTGGTTACCAAGTTTTGTTTTTCTGTTTGTTTGTTTTTGCGATCTTTTTGAAATGGAGTCTCGCTCTGTTGTCCAGGCTGGAGTGCAGTGGCACGACCTCAGCTCACTGCAACATCTGCCTCCCAGGTTCAAGCAATTCTCATGCCTCAGCCTCCCAAGTAGCTGGAATTACAGGTGTGTGCCACCATGCCTGGCTAATTTTTGTATTTCTAGTAGAGATGGAGTTTCACCATGTTAGCCAAGCTGCTTTTGAACTCCTGACCTCAAGTGATCCACCTACCTTGGCCTCCCAAAGTGCTAGGATTACAGGTGTGAGCCACTGACCTCAGTCAGCCAGTGACCAAATTTTTAAAGAGATCCTCACTAAGCATCAGAAAATTCTGGATCCATTTTCTGGCTCTGCCATGGGCCATCTGGGCATGTTGGACAAGTCACGCTGAGACACAGTTTACCTATCTAAAATGTGAAGGTATAAATATACTTAATCTAGAATTTCTTTCCCAGAACTAATATTCATTGACTTCACATTCCTAGTTCTGTGGTAACCAGTAACATGGTGATATGGTTTGGCTGTGTCTCAGATGGAGATAAGGAACTTGTGAACCTCTGCCTAGATTTCAGAAGATATATGGAAATGCCTGGATGCCCAGGCAAAAGTTTTCTGCAAAGGCGGGGCCCTCATGGAGAACCTCTGCTAGGGCAGTGCAGAAGAGAAATGTGGGGTTGGAGCCCCCACACAGAGTCCCTACTGGGGAACTGCCTCGTGGAGCAATGAGAAGAGGACCATTGTCTTCCAGACCCCAGAATGGTAGATCTACCCAACAGCTTGCACTGTGCACCTGGAAAAGCCACAGAAACTCAATGCCAGACCGTGAAAGCAGCCAGGAGGGAGGCTGTACCCTGCAAAGCCACAGGAGTGGAGCTGCCCAAGACCATGGGAACCTACCTTTTGCATCAGCAAGACCTGGATGTGAGAGATGAAGTCAAAGGAGATCATTTAGGGGCTTTAAAATTTGACTGCTCTACTGGATTTCAGACTTGCATGGGCCCTGTAACCACTTTGTTTTGGCCAATATCTCCCATTTGGAATGGCTGTATTTACTCAATACCTGTATCTCCACTGTATCTAGGAAGTAACTAGTTTGCTTTTGATTTTACAGGCTTACAAGCAGAAGGGACTTGCCTTATCTCAGATGAGACTTTGGACTGTGGACTTTTGGGTCAATGCTGAAACAAGCTAAGACTTCGGGGGACTGTTGGAAGGCATGATTGGTGTTGAAATGTGAGGACATGAGATTTGGAGGGGCCAGGGGCAGAATGACATGGTTTGGCTGTGTCCCCACCCAAATCTCAACTTGAATTGTACCTCCCAGAATTCCTGTGTGTTGTGGGAGGGACCCAAAAGGAGGTAGTTGAATCATAGAGGCCAGTCTTTCCCGTGCTATTCTTGTGATACTGAATAAGTCTCATGAGATCTAATGGGTTTATCAGAGGTTTCCGCTTTTGACTCTTCCTCATTTTCTCTTGCTGCTGCCATGTAAGAAGTGCCTTCCTCCTCCCGCCATGATTTTGAGGCCTCCCTAGCCATGTGGAACTGTAAGTCCAACTAAATTTCTTTTTCTTCCCAGTCTCAGGGAAGCAGTGTGAAAATGGACTAATACACATGGGTAGATCTTTTCTTTTCCTTCCCAGGTATTAATTAATTTATTAATTTATTTATTCCTCCATCCATGCATTCATACATCTATCTCTTTGATCGAATAATATTTATTGGCAAGGTATTATGTGTCTAGAACTCAGCTGAAGCATTTCCTGTGATTTTTTGGTTGAAGCTTGTTTTCTCTGTATATTTCTTAGAGAATAATATTCATTCAGTTCTTGCATGCTCACAATTGCTTTATTTTTCTGTAGCTTTTATATTTTAAAGTAAGTTTGGGTATGCATAAAAATTTCATTTTTTTTTTTTTTTTTTGAGACAGAGTCTCGCACTGTTGCCTGGTCTGGAGTGCAATGGCACGATCTCAGCTTACTGCAACCTCCGCCTCCCGGGTTCATGCGATTCTCCTGCCTCAGCCTCCCTAGTAGCTGGGATTACAGGCGCACACCCCCACACCTGGCTAATTTTTGTATTTTTAGTAGAGATGGGTTTTCACTATGTTGTCCAGCCTGATCTCAAACTCCTGACCTCGTGATCCGCCCCCCCTTGGCCTCCCAAAATGTTGGGATTACAGGCATGAGCCACTGCACCCAGCCTACTTTTTTCTTTTTAATAAATATATTGCTCTATGGACTTATGAAATCTGATGTAAATATGATTTTATTTATGATTTTATTTTTGATGACTTGGTCTTTATGCCTGAATGTTCAAAGAGTTTTTTTATTTTCCAGTTATACTGGAATATGTCTTGGTATTGGCCATTCTGGCTCCACTTTTCCAAGGTTAATGGTGTGCTCTTTCAAAATATGTGTTCAATTTTTTTCTAATTTTAAGAACGTCTTTTTGTATTATGGATTTTTGTATTTCCTTTGTTCCATTGCTTTCATTTTCCTTCCAACATAAGTTACACTTATGTTGGATTTTCGTTTCCTGTCTTCTATATTTATAATTTTTCTCTCGGATCCTTTCTATTTCTTTCTTTCTGTTTTCTTTTCCTCCTTTGTAAATTGTATTTCCCAAGTCTTGTTTCTGAAAATAGTGAACTAGGTTGTTTTAGAACAATTTGAAGGTATTGAAAAACCACTCTTGTAGTGAGGACTTATGGGGCCAGGATCCAGAAGAAAAGGGAACCCCAGAGAGCTGAGCCTGACATGTGCCATTGCTTTTAGTCTTGAGGCATTTGCCTATTTGAGAACAATGGCTCAAAGGATGAGAATTTGAACAAAACTTTCAATAGACTCAAGGAGTTGAGGGGAAAATTGGAGTTCTGAGCTGCACAAGGAGGATGAGATCTAAAATAAAACAAAAACCAAAAAACGAAAACACTAGGCTTTCAATTGGGACCACAAGAGACCACATTTTATGAAAAAGGATAAATTGGAAATGGACCAGTGACTCAACTCCAGTTCTGAATTATATCAATCCCCAACTGATGTTTAGCCATCTCGTCTCTGAGTTTCCTGGTTCTAATATACGCTGTTACTTTATAGTTTCCATTATTTTCTTAATTTGCTTCCATTAATTTTGTTATATTATTTAGTTTTCATTTTTTTAAATTATGTCTTTTCTGGTACATATTAACTACCCATTTTTTCATTATTTAGTTTATTTTCTTTATCATAGTGTACTTGTTTTGTGTTCGACCATATCCTTTCTGTTGCTTTTGTATAAACAAAATCAGGTGTTCTGTACTTTTAGGAAATGCTTCCCTTGAAGGGAAATGGGATATGCCATGATAGCCTTTATAGTTTCAGTGCTTAAGAGATTCCTCCCCTATTATTATCACATAGCAGATAGATTAAGATACACATGTAGACGTAGATGGCCTTTGTGTCGTCACACCCACTTCCAGAGATCTGCCTTCTCTGGAGACCCACCTGACCTCCCAGTGTTTGATCTTTTTCTCTCAAAAAACAACAAAGGCATTGTAAGGTCGTCAAAATATTGGATTTACTCTCAGAGTTTCTATCCTGCTCAATTTGAATTTTCTTCACAGAAGTGTTTTCCTCAGGAAAGATATTTTATTGGCTATTTCTGAGTTATTTGAGTACATAAGCCACCCAGTACCTTCTGATCTTCCCATTTTCTCTTAGTGTGTGGCTGAGATATTTTTATTCTACTCAGCCATAAATTGGAGTCAGAAGCCTTCTCCTTTTTACTGTTATTTTCACAATATTTACTTGCTGAGAATCCCACTCAAGGTAAGACCTTCTCTTTTTGAGTATTTGTGGACAATTTCTGTATTGCAGTGTTCGTAGAACCTTCTAAACTCTTGTTCTCTCCTGTCCACTGCCTCTGCACAGCTGCTAAAACTAGGCATGCTCTGTATGAGTTCTGCTGCTGTTGTCTGTGGTTTGGGTGGGGCAAAACCCACTGGCATTCTGAGGCTCGTGGGGATGTTTTTTCCGTTGGCTTTCTGGAGGATGTGGTGAGTAGAACTTATCTTTTGCTATTCTAGTTTGTTCAGTATGCTTTTAGGAATGGATTTGGGGAAATTAAAAAACTGTACACCATAACCTTGCCCTGACTTGAAGTCAAGATGGGTTTATTTTTAAATCATGAATCTACCAATCGAGGCACTGATTCCGTGTTGCTCTACTGTCTTGACTGGCTTCTAAGATTATATTTATTTCAATATAGTTTCTGTTCAACTTAGTTAGGTGTCTATTAGCTTCCCTAAAGATACTCTTTTGAAGTATAATCAACTTCTATCTCAAAGTTGCCAACATTCTTATATTGCTTTCATTTTCTTTACCACCACACTTCAAATTTCAGTTTCTTCATTAGCTAGCCTCAGTAAGGGTATGTACATGTACATTCTGAACAATTCCTTCAATCAATGAGATCTCCTTTCCTTTAAAATCAGACTTTATTTGAGAACTGTCTTTTTGCTAAAATTGCTGTATTTTCCTCCCAGGCATGTTTCAAATTGTTCTTTATATTTCAGGAACCTCAGTCAGAATGCCTCCTTTAATGTTCAGATAACTTGCTAAATCAAAAGTAGTTTCCTCAAGTTGCTGTTGCATTAACTTAGCAGTACATTCCTTTCACATGAAAATTGGTATATTCAAGCCTGTTACCCTCACATGACCACAGCTGAAATATTTCTCTGATGAATAAAGTAAAATTACTATATCCCTCTGAAGTTTTGTAGAGTCCACTCTAGTCTTTAGAACCTGTTAGAATGTCCCTTCCTTTTTGCTAAAGAAAAGAAATTAAATGGGAGGTTAGGGTGGGGTTAGGAAGAGTGGTCTCTAGTCTCCAGTGATCTACTGCAGGGCTCTGTACCTGACTCTGTTCTGTCTAATTCAATCAGCATTCCAGTATTCCATTAACACCTCCTATGTGCTGAGTTTTATGTTGAATAGAAAGGAAAAATAAGTCTCCAAGAAGGCATTGGAGTTAGATGTGGATTCAAATTCTGATTCTACTGTTCACTAGCAGGTAGCCCGAGTCAGCTGTTTGATCTCTCTGAGTTTTAATTTCCATATCTGAGTATAATGATTCCTATATAACATAGCTATTGTAAACACTTAGTATGTTTTTTCATTATATTTTACATATTATATACACATACATTTATATATATTTATATATTCTATAAACATTTGTATAAATGTACAGGTATATACACATGTATCTATTTATATATGTATGCATGTGTAGGTATATATACATATATATTTCATCTATAATTTTATAAAAGCTGTATCATGTAGGACTCATATACGCATATATGACATGTAATAGGTGGTCAAATAAGTGTTTGTTCCTTTTGGATAATGTTATGACCTACTGGTAATTAGATAACATTTCTTTCCCTTTTTGCCTACCCAAACACACAAAATGGCTGTTAGACGGCCTATTGATTTTCTTAATGGATTAAAATTAACTGTGTTTTAAGGCATTCTATCTCAAACTGTGTGACATTTGTGAAATATATTGAGACAACGAGCAGGGTTCTTGATCTGAGGGCGGTCATAAGCTATTAAGGGGTTCAGGGAGTTTTTGAATCTTCTGAAATTATATGCAAATAGGGCATGTTTGTGACTTATGCATTTTTGGAGTGAAGCAATTCATTGCTATCATCAGATTTTTAATGGGACTTAGAAACAGGAAAAAAAAAGTCAAGAATCATGAAGGTGTTATAAAATCACAGCTGGGACTCAAATGATTGTATGCTTTTGGAGGTCAGAAACTGTCTATGTAATTTTCTTTTTACAATGCTTGGCACAGAGCCAGAAAGAGTTAAGTACTTAATTTTTATTTTTGAATGACTGTAATATTGACCACCTTTTCTCTACTAGGAGGGGCAGATATAAAAAGCAGAACTAAAAAATAAAAAGGAAGAGATTGGAAAGACACAGGACAAATACCAAGAGCAGTAAAAGACTAGGAAGCAAAGAAAAAGAAGGAAAGAAAGAAAACAGGAAGAGGAGGGGGAGGAGGAAATAGAGTGGAAGAGAAATAGAAATGCAAAGCAGAAGAGAAAGAGAAAGGAAAGAAAGTGGTGTGTTGGACTGTGCTGATTTGTTTCCTTCCTTCTTGTCCCCTTTCGCCAATAATCTCTTCAAGGCAAAAGGTTCCCTAGAGGCTCAATAGAAACAGAACTCTTACAGACTAAATGAAGGTGTATGAATTCTAATTTTAGCTTAATTTGATAGTAATGCCTTTGGAAAGTCACTATTTTTACACGTAGATTTTCTTTATCTGCAATCTTTAGATAATGTTAGCAAAGTTAAAAACATTCGCTGTCTCCATGTAAGCTATATTCAAAAAATTCATTTTAATGTGATTCAATTCAAAGAAGGCATTTTCCTATAGAAACAGTGTTACAAAGAGTATCACTACAGTTCACAAAAACATACTTAACATGTAATGGAAGAAAAGGGAACTGGCCTTTCAGCTATCAGCTCCGAGCTTGGTAAACTGGAGCACAGCATCTCTTTTCATTTCCTTTCTCACATCCTAGGGAGCTTTGCACCAACCCATGTTCATAAATTGAGGGATATGTCTGCACTTCAAAGATCAATGGCAGCAACACTGTGAACGGCTGTTCATACATAAGTAAAAGTAGTTAAATTTCCTGATTCTTACTCTTCCCCTCAGCTCTTTCCTGCCCCACATGTGTGTCCTTCTTGTCCCTAGTACCTTTCCACATTTTATATTGGGTACACGTTCCAATAGCCTCATGGAACTAGAGATCTGTTTCTTCTGAACTCTGGAAAATTCTTTGTATTCCGTTTCTGCATATGACCTTTACCTTCCATCTAGATCTTTTTGGTCTTCAACTGTATAGAGTGTTATTTCTTTCTTGAACCTCCACCTTCTACCTCCAACCCCTAATGCCTGCCATTTGCCTAATCAGGTATATCCTTGACAAAAGTCTGATGTACAAGGGGACAGATAATGTTACCTTGATTGACAGTGTTCTAATACATATATTAAGCAGTTGATGTAGAACAGGCGGGAAGACAAAATGTTACCCTGTTTCTCATGAGAAAGGAGGCTACACTGCTCTTCTTAGGAAGTAGGAAGATAGATGCAGAGACAGATATTTAGAAGGGGAGGAAAATAAAATTGTCTATGTGTCTGCTAGCCTAAATCCATTCAGTAAAAGAGAAGTCAAGTTCAGTTCAAGATAGAAGTAAGGTTGGTTCCAAAGGATGGAGACATACATGCAACTCATTCCTGGGTACAAAAGATGAAATAGAGGGCATGTGTCCAAGTACATGTCCAAAGGTATGAAGTAGCTGCAGGAATTTTATCAGAGAAACCAGTCCCCAGGACTAATGTTAACAGATGACAGAGGGAAAGCTGTCTGAATTATTTGCCAGTAGACTACTGGTCAAGAGGACTTAGAACTATAGCTGAAAAAAACCTTAGAACTATACGCACAAACACAGTACTAATCAGCAGAAGTAATGAGTATTGAGAGAAAACAATGAGCCATAATTTACAATCAACTTAAATAGAATTTATGCAACTGAAATCTAAGACAGAATAATAGGCAGTAACTTCCAGTTTATAATAATGACTACTTGTGTAGTCATTACTACACAAAATTACCGACTACTTGTGTACTGACATGTATTTTGCACAATGATAATTGTGCAAAGTAAACTACTTGCAAGTAAACTACTTGTCAAGAGGACTTGGAACCATAGCTCTATTGACATGTACCCATCCTTACCAAGGACAGACTCAAATTCCCAGAAACGTTTGCTTCTATTTTGGGGAGATCATCCAAATCTATAAACTTCTGAGGCTTTAACAGTGGGAAAAAAAACCTTACAACTCACTTAGCCTAACTTCTTTACTTTAAAGGTAATTGCCCCTTGGATGAAAATCACTAACATTTTAGTATAAACATATTTATAGTGAATAACTTTACATTTGCTAGCCAAAATTTGTTGCCAAGGGACTAAAAAATGTGGCAATAAATTGAAGTACTTGTTAAAAAGATATTTAGTTTTAAAATTTTTATCAGTCCACTTTTTATTATAAGAGTTGCTGATAAAAATAACTACCATTTATTGAATACTTATAACATGTTAGACCCTTTGCAAACATCCTCCCCTTTAACCAGCACAACCACTAGAAAAGACAGGCATCATCGTCTTCCTTTTACAAAGTTGAGGACCATGAGGCTCAGAAAATAGTAGATAGTAGTCAGTAAATAGTAGAGCCAGGATTAAAATACATGTTTTCTAATACTTCATACTCTATCAGATTGTGTCACAATGCTATTAAAAAAATTAGAAATATAGGAAAACATAAATACTTTCCATATTTTCTATGGTAGGTGCTATTTCGCGTATCCTTAAAATATGTGTGCAAGTGCCGAAGATTCTATTGAAGTTTACCTTAAGGCAAACACAGTCATAAAGAGGTCAGAAAGAGGGCTGACTTACTGAAAGTACTTCAAAATTCTACTCTCTCATTAAATGTGAACAGTTCAAAAACTTTAGCAATTGTCATTGATCAGCATGGTGAAATGATTATGGGCTCATTTGTGGACAGGCCTGATAGGTTGCATTGGATTTATCTTTCTTCATTTCTTTTTTTTTTTTATTAGCTATTTTTCTTTTTTTTAATTTTATTTTATTATTATTATACTTTAAGTTTTAGGGTACATGTGCACAATGTGCAGGTTAGTTACATATGTATACATGTGCCATGCTGGTGTGCTGCACCCATTAACTCGTCAGGTAGCATTAGGTATATCTCCTAATGCTATCCCTCCCCTCTCCCCCCACCCCACAACAGTCCCCAGAGTGTGATGTTCCCCTTCCTGTGTCCATGTGTTCTCATTGTTCAATTCCCACCTATGAGTGAGAACATGTGGTGTTTGGTTTTTTGTCCTTGCGATAGTTTACTGAGAATGATGATTTCTAATTTCATCCATGTCCCTACAAACGACATGAACTCATCATTTTTTATGGCTGCATAGTATTCCATGGTGTATATGTGCCACATTTTCTTAATCCAGTCTATCATTGTTGGACATTTGGGTTGGTTCCAAGTCTTTGCTATTGTGAATAGTGCCACAATAAACATACGTGTGCATGTGTCTTTATAGCAGCATGATTTATAATCCTTTGGGTATACACCCAGTAATGGGATGGCTGGGTCAAATGGTATTTCTAGTTCTAGATCCTTGAGGAATCGCCACACTGACTTCCACAATGGTTGAACTAGTTTACAGTCCCACCAACAGTGTAAAAGTGTTCCTATTTCTCCACATCCTCTCCAGCACCTGTTGTTTCCTGACTTTTTAATGATTGCCATTCTAACTGGTGTGAGATGGTATCTCATCGTGATTTTGATTTGCATTTCTCTGATGGCCAGTGATGGTGAGCATTTTTTCATGTGTTTTTTGGCTGCATAAATGTCTTCTTTTGAGAAGTGTCTGTTCATGTCCTTCGCCCACTTTTTGATGGGGTTGTTTGTTTTTTCTTGTAAATTTGTTTGAGTTCATTGTAGATTCTGGATATTAGCCCTTTGTCAGATGAGTAGGTTGTGAAAATTTTCTCCCATTTTGTAGGTTGCCTGTTCACTCTGATGATAGTTTCTTTTGCTGTGCAGAAGCTCTTTAGTTTAATTAGATCCCATTTGTCAATTTTGGCTTTTGTTGCCATTGTTGCCATTGCTTTTGGTGTTTTAGACATGAAGTCCTTGCCCGTGCCTATGTCCTGAATGGTAATGCCTAGCTTTTCTTCTAGGGTTTTTATGGTTTTAGGTCTAACGTTTAAGTCTTTAATCCATCTTGAATTAATTTTTGTATAAGGTATTGATGGGATGTATCTCAAAATAATAAGAGCTATCTATGACAAACCCACAGCCAATATCATACTGAATGGGCAAAAACTGGAAGCATTCCCTTTGAAAACTGGCACAAGACAGGGATGCCCTCTCTCACCGCTCCTGTTCAACATAGTGTTGGAAGTTCTGGCCAGGGCAATCAGGCAGGAGAAGGAAATAAAGGGTATTCAATTAGGAAAAGAGGAAGTCAAATTGTCCCTGTTTGCAGACGACATGATTGTTTATCTAGAAACCCCCATTGTCTCAGCCCAAAATCTCCTTAAGCTGATAAGCAACTTCAGCAAAGTCTCAGGATACAAAATCAATGTACAAAAATCACAAGCATTCTTATACACCAACAACAGACAAACAGAGAGCCAAATCATGAGTGAACTCCCATTCACAATTGCTTCAAAGAGAATAAAATACCTAGGAATCCAACTTACAAGGGATGTGAAGGACCTCTTCAAGGAGAACTACAAACCACTGCTCAAGGAAATAAAAGAGGATACAAACAAATGGAAGAACATTCCATGCTCATGGGTAGGAAGAATCAATATCGTGAAAATGGCCACACTGCCCAAGGTAATTTATAGATTCAATGCCATCCCCATCAAGCTACCAATGACTTTCTTCACAGAATTGGAAAAAACTACTTTAAAGTTCATATGGAACCAAAAAAGAGCCCGCATCGCCAAGTCAATCCTAAGCCAAAAGAACAAAGCTGGAGGCATCATGCTACCTGACTTCAAACTATACTACAAGGCTACAGTGACCAAAACAGCATGGTACTGGTACCAAAACAGAGTTATAGATCAATGGAACAGAACAGAGCCCTCAGAAATAACACCGTATATCTACAACTATCTGATCTTTGACAAACCTGAGAAAAACAAGCAATGGGGAAAGGATTCCCTATTTAATAAATGGTGCTGGGGAAATTGGCTAGCCATATGTAGAAAGCTGAAACTGGATCCCTTCATTACACCTTTCTTCATTTCTCATGTGGAACATTAATGTTAACGGGTCTATGATGTATGAAGAGCTAACTCTAAGTAAGCAGAAGTAAGTCAAATTCTATAACCTATTGATCTGAGATACCTAAAAAGGAGCTTGGATTTCAGGAGGATTGGGATACAGCTCTCCTCTTGCTTTACATTTTGCCATAGGCTGGGTTTTCCAGAAAACAGACTCTGAAATGGAGATCAGCATGTAGAAAGTTTATTAGGGAAGACTTTTAAGATCAGCACCTGTGCATGGAAAGAGACAGAAGCAGGATTGTACAGTGGGAAAAGTTGAGCTGTGATATAGTCTTAAAGTCCTCAGTCAACCTGATGAGGAACTCTGAAGGTGGAATGGCCCTAAAGAGTATCACAGGTCAGGGAAGGAAAGCTCTATTTTTAATACCCCTATGTTGATCAGTCATTGGATGTGGGTGCCTGAGGGGGCATGGCTTTAATTGTTTGCACCTGAGGCAGTTCCCTGAGAGGGCTGTAAGCTCAAGGTCATCTGCTGGCAGCACTCCCAATAGTTGTGGAAATAAATCTTTCTGTCCTGAAGGAGGAACAGGGCAAACCATTACAGTGTTCACCTTGGGTTTGCTGCCTTTGATTGCATGTAAATATTATTTTGTATTATTTAAGATGTGTAGGGTGAGTAAAATGCCCTAGAAACCCTAGTAAAGATTAACCTTGCCTGTCAACTTTATTCATTTATGTGTTTCTTTTAGATTTGAAAGCCTCAGAGAAGGACCAAACAGTGCCTGAGAAGTTTGAATTTAGAATAAAAGGTTGGTCTGTCATTTTTATGTGAACAGAACTAGAAATCACAGTAGCCAGGAAGAGAAGATGGCCAGATAACTGAAAGACAGAAGGCAGGTTAGGAAGGAGCTCAGGCCAGGTTGTGCCCACCCATCTGTGTTAGAAGATGGTGATCCTTGTGCAAGCAGATATGGAACTAAATAAAGCCCTTTTACTCACTGTGGTGGGATTATGTGGAATAAAGCATGCATCTAGGAGCCTTGACTATTTTTCCGTTGCTTCATTTTACATAATTATACCCATTTAATTTATCCTTTAATTTTTGTGAATGCATCACTCTATTTCAGTTATGCTAAGGGAATAAGAAAAAAACTGTGTCCATATTTGGATTAGAGAGAAAAGACAAACATCATATCCATGGGGTGCAGATGAGACAGGTGTAGGAGAAATCAAAGTGAGAAAGATTAAGAGGACGTTTCAGTGTAGGAAGCTCTAGATGCAAGAATTCAAAGCTTTCAAGACAGGAAGAAAGAGTCGAGAAAGGCATGTACTGCTATATCTTTTCTCATTTCCTTCTCCGATATGTTCCCTTTCAGGAGAAAAAAAAATGAATAGTTGTAAGCACCAATTTATGATCACATGGTACCAGTTGAGCATCTGTAATCCAAAAACCCAAAATCTGAAATGGTCTAAAATCCAAAGCTTTTTGAGCATCAACATGATGCTACGAGTGGAAAATTCCACACCTAATGTTATGTGATGAGTCACAGTCAGAATAGAAAAACTCATTTCATGCACAAAATTTTTGAAAATATTGTATAAAATTACCATCAGGTTATGTGTATAAGGTGTATATGAAACATACATTTCATGTTTAGACTTGGGTCCCATCCCAGAGATATTTCATTATGTATATGCAAATATTCCAAAAGTTCAAAAAGTCTGAAGTCCCAAATACTTCTGGTCCCAGGCACTTGAGATAAGGGACACCTGTACTAGGCGTGTTCACGTTCTCTCATTTACTGATAACAACCATGTGAAAAAAACGTATATTACTGCCATTTTATCATGAGAAAAACCAAGACTCAGGGAGAATAATTAGGTTTCCTAAGCCCACACAATAAGTGATGGAGCTGGGATGACAGTGTAGCACAGGTTTAGGGTGAGAAACAATTGGATTAAATGTCCTTCAGTATTTGAATGAATACAAAAATTGTGGTATATTCTTATAATAGAATATTACTGAACAATAAAAAGTAATAAACTATTGATAAACATATGGTTTAATTTCAAAGTAACAATGCCAGTGAATAAAACCAGATATGAAAAAGCACATAATGTATGATATCATTTTTATAACTCTAGAAAATGCAAACTAATCTCTATTGACAGAAAGCAGATCAGTGGTTGCTTGGAGATGGGGCAGGGTGGGAAGTGGCAGGAGGAAACTTTTGGAAGTGATAGATACATTCATTATCTTCACTGCGGTGATAGTTTCGTGGGTGTATACATATGTCACAACATCAAATTATACACTTTATGTATACTTATTGAATGTCGATTATACCTGAATAAAGCAGTTAAAAACAACCGGGTTGAAATCCGTATTATACTATTTACAAAATGCTTAATCTCTAAGACTACATTTTTTAAAAATCAGTTAAATGGAGTTGCTAATGCCTACCACAGAGGGTTGGTGTAAACATTAAATCAGTAAGGCAAGTGCTTAGCACACTGTGTAATACAATAGTAAGCATGCAGCAGTAGTTATACAAGGAGTCCTGGACTCAGTTCTTCCTTCTTAGAGCTTTCTCCACTTTAACTAATCATGTTAGTCCTTTTTATTTACAGCTGGAATTCAAACACATCAGTCCTACTTCAAAGACCAAGATCTTTCCACTAAACTGTGCTAAGCCATGACAAATTTTATGATTTGAGTTGAGGAGGGCATCCCCTGATTGGACACCAGGCTCAGAGTATTCCACATAAATGCTCCTCTGTATTACCCCAGGGTCTGGAAAAGTCACTCTGGGCCAGGGAGGAAGACCAGTAGTTCAGCTGCATATTCTTTACCTATACTCCTTCAGATTCTATCTCTGCTCCTTTTTCAGATCCCTACTGGCTAAACAGCAATGAAATTGCTTATGCAGTGTACAGATAAATTGAGAGCAACAGGTCCTGTTTCTCAGGAGTTTGCCCCGAACAGCAATCCAAACTAGACATAATATTGGGAGAATAGCATTCATTGAGATTAACTGACTTACTCTTTATGAAACATTTGCTTTCCTGGATAAAATAGTGTATTAAGAATGTTATACATTATGTATTAAAAATGTTATACTGCACATTACACATCACATATTTAAACTATATGTAAATTTATAAAATATATAAACAACGATAAATCTCCCATGTTTATTTTCTAAAGAATACTGTTAAGAGTAATACATATTTAATATGTCCAATCAAGATGCCATTTCATGGAATTATGTAAGTTTTTTTTGTTGTTCATTTTTTTTTTCCCCAAGTGATAATCATTGAGAGAGTCTTTTCAAGCAGAATCTGTGGTATGCTGACATCTTATAAGATTGTCCTTGGACATTCCAATTCACCAAAATTTGGACCCCCTGATACTACAGCTCTTTCCTTGGCCTACTACCCCCAGGCCTCTTCTCACAGCGCCCAGACCCTTATTCTCCTGAAACTGTTCTTTCTCCTCTTTTCTCACCCTCCCTTTCCCTACTCCTATGAAGCAGCAAAAACATTCTCCTAGACCCAGAATGAGCAGCTTAGTCCTTGTCTCTGAAGGCTTGGTTAGCATCAGCCTTATGGAATCCTAAGAATCTTACCTTCTACTCCATTTTTTTCAAGGTTTTAAATTTTCTTTCAAAGAAAGACACTTTTCTTTCTTAGAGAAATTCTGATGCCATCTATAAAGAAGCATGTTCTCCACATTTCACAAGGGAATGAACAAATTCATGAATAGGTAAGTAGAGATGGTGAATGCGGACTGCTGTTTCAAAAAACCTAGTGATAATGCAAAGGAAAGAAGTGTGCAGCAGTTGTAGAGGGTGGTAAGGTAATGGGATATAGAAGTCAGGGGCGTGACAGAAATTGGAAATTTAGAAAAGATGCAGGTTAGTTGCTGAGGCAAGTGCTGAAGAGGAGGGAGGGGCTGGTCTCCAAAGCAGAGTAGGGCTGGAAGGCCAGCCTAGAACAGGAGGAGACAACACTTCAGAAGCTGCTACTGAGGGAAGTTTGCAGGTAGAAGAGAAGGAGTTGAGGTATATTATCTTAAAAAATACCACCTGGTGAGAATAAAAGTGAAGCAAATAAAGGAGTGTGAATATTGATCCAAGTAACTTTCATGGGAAATGGGAAAGAGAACGAATTGGAAAAGTAAAAGGAAAGCCGTCAGGCCCCAGCTGAGACAACAAACCTAATAGGTGTAGTAGAGAGATTTCTTCCAGCAATCTTCTCCTATTTTTCCTGTTAATGATAACTCTTAACAGTTACCATTTTCGCGGTTACAAAATATTTCATCAAGTAGGTGTATGATAATCTATCAAGATTACTCAATTCCTTTTCAAATGAATTAAAATGTGGTATTTTTAAAAAGACAACTAAGAATACTTTAATTACCTGTAAGAATATTGTCTACCTACAAATAATTAAAGTCTCTAAAAAAGGAAGCAATGCATTTGCCTTTTCTGCCAACATTATTCCTGTCTTCAGCAAAACACTATAATTTACAAATATACACAGAATCATTTCTTTTTTTATTATGATAACATATACACAACACAAAGTATGACATTTTAACCATTTTAAGGGTACAGTTCAGTGGCATTAATTGCATACATGCTATTGTGCAAACACCACCACTATCTGTTAACGAAGCTTTTCCAGCACCCAAAACAAATTCAATAACCATTAAGCAACAACACTCCCTCATCCCCTCCACCTTTAACCTATTTTCTGTCTCTATAAATTTGCCTCTTCTAGATATTTCATATAAGTGGAATTATACAATACTTTGTCATTTCTCTGGCTTATTTCACTTAGTATAAGTTTTCAAGGCTCATCCATGTAGTAGCATATATCAAAACTTGATTTTTTTCATGGCTGAATAATATCCCACTGTATGTGTATAAAATATTTTGTTTATCCATTTCTTGGTTGATGAACACTTGGGTTGTTTCCACCTTTTGGCTATTATGAAGGTCACAACAAACGTTCATGTACAAATATCTCTTGAGTCTCTGTTTTCAGTTATTTGGGGTGTATATCTCAGAGCCAAACTGCTGGGTTGTATGGTCATTCTATGGTTAGCCTTTTGAAAAACTGCCATGCTGGTTTCCACAGTGGTTACACCATTTTACATTCCCACCAGTAATGTGCAAATGTTCCAATTTCTCCACATCCTTGTCAACACTTGTTATTTTCTGTTTGGATATTTTGTTTTGTTTTTTCTTAATCTTACAGCTATCCTAGTAAGTGTGAAATGGTACCTCATTGTTGTTTTGATTTGCATTACCCTAATAACTAAGGATGTTGAACATCTTTTCATGTGCTTATCAGCCATTTGTACATTTTTTTGAGAAGTGTCTATGCAAGTCTTTTGTCCATTTTTAAATCATGTTGTTTGTCTTTTAAGTATGCTGTTGGATTCAGTTTGCTAGTGCTTTGTTGAAGATTTTTGCTTCAATATTCAGAAGGGATATTGGTGTGCACTTTTTTGTGATGTCTTTATTCTGACTTTGGTATCAGGGTAATGCTGGCCTCACAGAAAAAGTTAGAAAGTGTTCTTTCGTCTTCTATTTTCTGAAAGAGTTTGAGAAGAATTGGTGTTAATTCTTCTTGAAATATTTGGCAAAGTTCACCAGTGAAGCTATCTGGTCCTGGACTTTTCCTTGTTGGCAGGTTTTTGATCACTGGTTCAATCTCTGGCCTTGTTATAGGTCTAGTGAAATTTTCTATTTCATCTTGAGTAAGTTTAGTTAATTTGTGTGTTTATCCATTTCATCTAGATTATCCAGAGCTGGCAGTAATGCCCCTATTCTCATTTTAAATTTTAATCATTTGTGTCTTTCTTTTTTCTTTTGTCAGTTTAGCTAAAGGTTTGTCAATTTGATTACTTTTTTTACAGAGCCAAATTTTGGTTTTACTGATTCTCTCTATTGTTTATTCTGTTTTATTGATCTCTGCTCTAATCTTTCTTTCCTTCCATTGTCTAGTTTTGGGTTTGGTTTGCTCTTCCTTTTCTAGTCTCTCAAGGGATAAAGTTAGGCCATTGGTTATCTTTTGTCTTTTTTAATGTAGGAATTTATAGTTATAAGTTTGCCTCTGAGCACTGTTTTTGCTGCATCTGACGTTTTAATATATGTGTCTTAGTTTTCATTATTAAACATCTTATGTTAGGCTGGGCATAGTGGCTCATGCCTGTAATCCCAGCACTTTGGGAGGCCGAGGCGGGCAGATCACCTGAGGTCAGGAGTTTGAGACCAGCCTGGCCAACATGGTGAAACCCCATCTCTACTAAAAATATGAAAATTAGCCAGGCATGGTGGCAGGCATCTGTGATCCCACTTACTCAGGAGGCTGAGGAAGAGAATCACTTGAACCCAGGAGGCAGAGGTTGCAGTGAGCCAAGATCATGCCACTGCACTCCAGCCTGGGTGACAGAGCAGGAGTCCATCTCCAAACAAACAAACAAAAACATCTTATGTTTTAATATGTGTGTTTTCATTTTCATTATTTTCTAATTTTTATTGTAGTTTCTTCTTTGACCAATGAGTGTTTGGTAGTGTGTAGTTTAATTTCCATATATTTGTGGATTTTGCAGTTCTCCTTTGATTTTGATTTGTAGCTTCATTCTACTTGGTCAGAAAAGATACTGTGTATGATTTCAACTTTTTAAAATTTATTCACTTGTTTTGTGGCTTAACATATCATCTATGCTAAAGAATCTTCCATGTGCCCTTGAGAAAAATATGTATTCTGCTGTTATTGGGTAAAATGTTCTATATACACATGTTAGATCTAGTTGGCTTATTCAAGTCTTTTATTTTGTGACTTATCTTCTGTCTAGATATTCTATTCATTTTTGAAAGTAAGTATTGGAGTCTCCAACTATTATTGTACAACTATTTATCTGCCTTTAATTCTGTCAATATTTGCTTGAAACATTTTGGGTCTCTGTTGTTTGGTGCATGTATGTTTATAATTATGATAACTTTTTGATGATATATATATTTATCTATATATCAATATATAATGTCCTTCTTTGTCATTACAACAGATTTTGACTTGAAGTTTTTTGTCTAATATTAGTATAGCCTCCTTGGCTCTCTTTTGGTTACTATTTGGATGTAATATCTTTTCCATTCTTTCACTTTCTACCTATTTGTGTCGTTAAATCTAAAGTGAATCTCTTACAGACAGCATTTATCCATTCTGCCAATCTCTGCCTTTGAGTGAATAGTTTAATCCATTTATATTTAAAATAATTACTCATAATGAAGTATTTCTGCCATTTTGATACTTGTTTTCTGTATGTCATACTTTTTTCCTCTCTTATTTTCTCCATTATTTCCTTCTTTTATGTTTAGTTGATTTTTTTGTAGTGAACCATTTTGATTTGCTTCTCATTTCCTTTTGTATATATCTTTTAGATATTTTCTTTGTGGTTACCATAGCAATTACATTTAATGCCCTAAATTTAAGGCGATATATTTTGCATTGATACCAACTTAACTTTAAAAACATTTAAAAACTATACTACTATACATCTTTATCTTCCCCCTTTATATTGTTAATGTCTTTTTACATCTTTAACATTGTGTCCCCAACAGATTTATTATTTTTATATATGTGTTTGTTAAATCTTATTAAAAATAAAAGGTAGAGTTACAAACAAAAATTAAATAGTACTTGTTCTTATATTTGCCCTACCTTTACTGTAGGCCTTTATTTTCTTAACATGGCTTTGAATTGCTGGCTAGTGTCTTTTCATTTCAACTTGAAAGACTTCCTTTGCATTTCTTGTTGGAAGGAAACGTTGAACTCAACTTTTGTTTATCTGAATATATCCTAACTTTTCCATCATTTTGAAGGACAGTTTTGCTAGATATAAAATTTCAGTTAATAGGTTTCATTTTCTTTCACCCACTTAAATATGTCACTCCACTGTCTTCTGGCTTCCGTGTTTTCTGATAAGAAACTGGCCTTTAATTTTAATGAGGATTCCTTATATGTGATGAGTTACTTCTTTCTTGTTTGCTGCTTTCAAGATTCTCTCTCTACCTCTGGCTTTTGATGGGTTGGTTAAAATATCTTAAGTGTGGGTCTTTTTGAGTTTATCCAACTTGGAGTTCATTCAGTTTCTTGGATTTGTAGGTTACTATATTTAATAAAATTTTGGAAGTTTCTGGCTATAATTTTTCAAATATTATTTCTGCCCCTCTCTTTCTTTGTCATCTAAAACTCCCAAAACACATATGCTGGTCCTCTTGATGATGATGCACAGGTCCCTTCATCTCTGTAAACTCTAAAAAAAAAATTAACAGACTTTATTTTTAATGCCATTTTAGGTTTACAGTGAAATGCAGCGGAGTTACAGAGAATTCCCATATATTCCTTACTCTCACACAAATACAGCCTCCCCCACTATCAACATCTCACACCAGAGTGGTACATTTGTTACTATCAATGAACCAACAGTGACACATCATTATCAAGCAAAGTCCATAATTTACATTAGAGTTCACTCGTGGTGTTATACATTCTGTAAGTTTTGACCAATGTATAATGAAATGTATCTACCATTATAGTATCATAAAGAATAGTTTCCCTGCCATAAAAATCTCCTATGCTCCACCTATTCATCATTCCTTCCCCTCATCTGATTGGAATCATGCAGTCTGCAACCGTTCCAGATTAGCTTCTTTCACTTAGCAATATGCACTTATGGTTTGATATAGTTTGGATATTTCTCTTTGCCTGAATCTCATGTTGAAATGTAATCCCCAGTGTTGGAGGTGGGGCCTGGTGGGAGCTGTTTGGACCATGGAAGCAGATCCTTCATGAATGGCCATCCCCTTGGTAATAAGTGAGTTCTTGCTCTGGTTCACATGAGGTCTGGTCATTTAAAAGTGTGTGGCATCACCCCTCCACCTCTCTCTCTTGTTCCTGCTCTGGCCATGTGATGTGCTTGCTCTCCCTTCACCTTCTGCCATGATTGCAAGCTTCCTGAGGATTCCCTGGAAGCCAAGCAGAAGCCAGCATCATGCTTCCTGTAAAGACTGCAGAACCATGAGCCAGTTAAACCTCTTTTCTTTATAAATTACCCAGTCTTGGGTATTTCTCTATAGCAATGCAAGAATGGATTAACACAAGGTTCAACCATGTGTTTTTTTGGCTTGATAGCTTATGTCTTTTTAGCATTGAATAGTATTCCATTGTCTGTGTGTACCACAGTTTATTTATCCATTTACCTTGTATTAGTCTGTTTGGGCTGCTATAACAAAATAGTACAGACTGGACTGGGCACAATGGCTCATGCCTGTAATCCCAGCACTTTGGGAGGCCAAGGCAGCAGATTACTTAAGCTCAGGAGTTGAAGACCAGTCTGCGCAACATGGTGAAACCCTATTTCTATAAAAAATACAAAAAATTAGCTGGGCATGGTGGTGCATGCCTCTGGTCCCTGTTACTCGGGAGGCTGAGACAGGAGGATCACTTAAGCCTGGGCGGTGGAGGTTGCAGTGATCCTGCCGAGATCATGCCACTGCACTCCAACCTGGGTACCAGAGCAAGACTCCATCTCAAAATTTTTAAAATAGGAAAAAAATAATATAGACTGAGTGGCTTAAACAACAGAAATTTACTTTCTCACAGTTCTGGAGGCTGGAAATCCATGACAACAGTGCTGCCAAATTCACTTTCTGGTGAGGGTTCTTTTCCTGGCTTTATAGGCAGCCGTCTTTTTTTTTTATGTCCCCACACGGCCTTTCCTCGTGTATGCTGAGAGACAGAAAGAGAGAGTGCTCTGGTATCTCTTCTTGAGAACACTAATCTTACCAGATCAGGGCTCCACCCTTAACTTGCACTACTTCCTTAGAGACCCCATCTCCAAATACAGCCACACTAGGTGTTAGGGCTTCAGCATAGGAATTCTGAAGGGTACATAAAAGCGCATCTTGGTTACTTTCAAGTTCTGGCAATTATTAATAAAGCTGCTGTAAACATTCAGATGCAGGTTTTTGTGTGGACATAAGTTTCACCTGATCTGGGTAAATAACAACGAGCCCAACTGCTGGATTGCATAGTAAGAGTATATTTAGTTTTGTAAGAAAACTGCCTTTCAACATGCCTACACTGAACCAGGTGTGGTGGCCCATGCCTGTAATCCTAGCACTTTGGGAAGCTGAGGTGGGAGGATTACAAGCTCAGGAATTCAAGACCAGCCTGGGCAACATAGTGAGAACTCATCTCTAGTTAAAAAAGAAAAAAAAAAAAGTAGCTATACCATTTGCATTCCAACAACAAATGAAAATTTCTTCATTCTTTTTCCTTTCTGCTCCTCAGCCTCAATAATTTCAATGGTCTTATCTTCAAGTTCACTGACTCTTCTGCTTGCTCAGTTCTGTTGCTGAAGCCACCTAGGTTTTTTTATTTTTATTTTTCAGCTTCAGAATTTCTGTTTGGTTCCTTTTCATAATTACTATCTCTTTGTTGATATTCTCATCTTGTTCATACATCATTTTCCTGGCTTCCTTTAGTTCACTGTCAATGTTTTCATTTCCATGTTTAGCATTTGGAGCATATTTAAGACAATTGTTTTAAAGTTTTTGTTTAGTAATTCCAATGTCTGGACTTCCTCAGGGACAGTTTCTATCCATTTATTTTGTTCCTTTGAATGAGCCATACTTTCTTGTTTCTTTGTATGCTTTGTGATTTTTGTGTGTGAGCTTGAAAAGTGGACATTTGGCTCCTATGATGTGGTAACTAGAAATTAGATTTTCTTCACTTTCCTAGGGGGGTTTGCTGTTTTCTGGTTCTTGAAGGCTGTAGCAGTCAGTTTATTTGATGCCTGTCTCAAACTATTTCAAAGACTGTATTCCTTGTCAATATGGTCACGGAAGACTCTGTCCCTTAGCCTGTGTTCAGCTAGTGTTTTGGCAGATTTCCTCGAATGCCAGAAGCTCTCACAGTCTTTGCAAAGTGGCTCTAAGCCAGGGCTCTACTTCAATTCTTAGTTAGCCTTGCACGGTGCTAAGGGATCAGCCCAAAATGAAAGCTTAGGGTTTTCTCAGGTGTTTTCTAAGCAAGTGTTTTGCCCTGGGTATGTGCATGGCTTTCTAAATTCCCACGTATATATGGTTGCTTTTGAATATTTTAATTTCCCAAAGAAACTCTCTCCAGATTTTGCCTTAGGCAGTCTATTGCATGTTTCAACTGTAATCTCTGCCTCCAGGTGTCTAGGGTTATTACTTCAGTTTGCTGTGTTTTCCAGCTTTTTCTGCCCTAGGTTCTGAGTTAGCAAAACAGAGGAGAGGATCTTGCATCAATCCTTCAGGTAGCCCCTTGTATTGGTCTGCTTGGGCTACTGTAACAAAATACCACAAACTGAATAGCTTAAACAACACAAATTTATTTTTCACACTTTTGGAGGCTAGCAAGTCCAAGATCCACATTCTGGCTGACTTGGTTTCTGCTGAGGGCTTTTTTTTTTTTTCTGGTTTACAGATGATTGGCTTCTCTCTGTGTCCTTACATAATGGGGAGAGAGAACTCTTCCTCTTCTTAGAAGGGCACCAGGTCTATTGGATAAAGGGCCCTACCTTTATCCCCTCATTTTACCTTTATTACCTCTGTAAAACCCCAAAAGGATAGGGTTGGGGGGCTTTCCAAACACATACAGGTTCCCAGAGGTTTGTATGCCTGGAGACAGCATGGAAGCTACACGCCATCTCTCCCATACCTTACATTATACATCTCTTCTATCTGGCTATTCATCTGTAACCATTATAAGTGAGTAAACATAGGTAAAGTATTTGCCCAAGTTCTGTGAGCCATTTCAGCAAAATGGGAATTTGTGGAAAAAGGTCGAGGAAGGAGATGCTTCTCAATGGAGGATGAATAGAAACCAGAAAAGGTATCTACTATAGGTCCATCTTTAGATTTAGAAATACAACTTGAAATAAGAAAAAAAAAATGCCACATTATGCAGCTACAGAATTTGTAAGTCAATTAGTTCTTTTCAATAACAGATGCAACATATACATTTATAAATAATTTACTCCTTTGGGATTTCAAACTAAAGAAACTTCAACTATTTCATTTACAACAAATGTTTCTGCTTCTGTTTCTCATCAATTGAGAAAACAATTAAGGAATACTGATTCTTATTCCAGGGAGCTAGAGGAACAAAGAGTAACCCCAGGGATTCTAGCCTCGTAAGCTGAGAATATTTTTCTAGATGACACAAGTTCCTCAGTGCACACGTGACAGTCTCTGCTTTCAAGCTAATATGCTGTGAGTCACACTGAGTCCTCTTCCCTCGAGGTTAAATGTATTTCCTAGACTTTTTTTCTTTATTTCTTCCTCTGCTCTATTCTCCATCTTAACCCTATTCCTCTGTCAGTCAATTCAGAAAACAACACCAGCCATTCCAATTGTCTCAAAATCTTGGTAAATTTTGTAAAGATGTAGCTACAAGGAATAAAAACTGTTTAGAAAATGTTCTCTTAGGTTATACAGGGTGGCATTGTCAGGTATTTTCAATAGGAGACGAGAAGCTCTGTCTAAAAGCACAATGTTGCCAGAAGGATTTCCCTGATCTTTGTTTCTTGGTGTCCATTTTTCACTTACTCCCTAATTTAACATAGGAAATGAGGTGCATGAAGCTCTGTCCCTTTCCTCCCCCTAGAGTTCTTCTTTTTCTTACACAGGGATCATCCACAACAACAAACAGTCTGATATCTAATTAGGCCAGTAGTTTCAACTGATTTGGGCTCACAGCTGAATAGCTGAAAGCAAGAAAAAAACATACAATTAAATTAGGGACCTTGTATTTAAGGCCATTCATCCACTACATAGTCAGGACTTGAATCTCACACTAAGGCTCTGTCTTACTCATTCTAACATATTTACCTCTCAGGTTAGTCATGCCACAAAAATGTGCATTGTTAATAATTGCCTCATCTCTACCTTTGATGTTCCAGTATATAAAGCCTTCCCCTGTGTGCCCTAAGTTCTGCCCTCTGAAAGAGAAAGACATGTTTTCTGCCATTTATTTTCTTGCTATTGGGTGCAATTTTGCTCTAGGATGAACTCATAAACTCAAATAACCGGTTATATATATGTTTGTTATTAAGTTTGTTTAAGTACCTCTGTCACAACAAAGAGGAGCAGATATACTCAGCCACAGTTACAAATTAATTCATGAAAAAGAAAAAGGAGCCAGTGATAATTATGCATTCTTTTAAAAGAGTAATAAATTTTCAACAGGCTCATAAAATGAGATCTGACATATAAGCTACCATTCTGCCATACTCTTAAATCCAAACTGCTTGCTATGAATGATGCTACTATTTTATACAGTACACAGTAAAATCAGTAAATAAGTTGTCACTTCCTGAAAGATCTCCATGGTATTCATGTAAAATACTTAATGCTTAATTGCTTAAACATCAGGTAGACCTCATCAGCCTAATTTAATTAAAAGAATGCTAATGCTTTATATGTAAAGCATATTTACAGATAATCTCATTGACTGCCTTTTGGGGTACATTGGGATAATTTTCCCCAGTTAGTGGATAGGGAAATTGAGATTCAGAAGGGTTAGGTGACTTACTACAGGTCATCCAGCTAATCAGTGATAAAACTGGGGGCACTGAAAGGTAAGTACCTGGATTGGGCTTACCAAAGTGGTGGCTACAAAAAGGCTGGAGCTGTGTTTAAAAGTTTACAGGAGAGCCATCCATTTTTAGTTGACTTTTTTAGGAAATGATCCAGTTTGAAAAGGAGCAAGAATGCAGGAATCCTGCAACAGAGGGCTTTGAGAGAATTTAGATCTGTAGATTCTGATCTTTGGATAGATTACATCAAAGCAGAATTGAACCGCCCCCTTGGTAGACCTGAGAAATGCAGACAGACCTGTTGGCGAGCCATGAAAATGTTGCAGAGAGAGTCATCAGAGGCATCTGTAGCTAACCATGCTATGCATCAGACTGGTCATTTGTGAAGAGAAATAATACAGCCAACTTTGTGAAATAGTATTGCAAGCCCTCTGGGCAAATTTGTATTATGAGTCAATCTGTAATTTGCTTGGAGATGGCAGACAAGATGGCTGTCTGGTTTCAAGACATGGTTTAATTTTGTGTTAACTCATTAATTTTTAAAAAATTAAAAAAAATTGATTGAGGAAAAACAACTGGGGGCAGAATTCAAGTTTCAAGGATTCCATTGTTCTATTCACCATGTTACTTCCACAACTGGCAAAGTTTAGCTCTCAGTAAGATTCACACTTCATCTCTCTATAAGAGATCAAAAAACCCTTAGATAATACAGGTGTCAGGGAGCAAAGATAATCCTAACATTGTATGCTACCTACTAAAGTGAAAAAGATATACTTCATTCAATTATTTATTCATTCAAACAACAAATAATTGAACACCTGCATGTGTGCCAGGCATTGTGCTAGGCTCTATTATATCCAGCTGTATGAGTTACCTATTGTTGCATAACAAACTATCCCAAAACTTAGTGGCTTAAAACAACAATCATTTAAACATTTAGTATCTCACTGTTTCTGTGGCCTAGGAATTCAGGAGCACCTTAGCTGAATGGTTCTGTCTCAGGGTCTCTTTCTAGGTTACAGTCAAGATGTTGACCATGATGCATGCAATCATATGAAGGCCTGAAGGGTTGGAGGATCTGCTTCCAAGTTCACTCACATGGCTCTTGTCAGAACGCCTCAATACCTCATCGGTTGTTGGCTAGAAGCCTTAATTACTCACCATGTGAGCCTCCTTATAAGTTGCCTGAGTGACCTTATGACTCTGACATAACAGCTACCTGGCCCCAACAAGTAATCCTAGAGAAAGAATAAAAAGTCTGGCATGTTTTATAGTCTCCCCTCAGAAGTCACATTACATCATTTCCACTACACTCTATTCATGAGAACAAGTCATTTAATACAGTCCAAACTCAAGGTGAGGGGAATGAAATTTGACCCATTGAAGGAAGAAGTATCAAATAATTTGTGAACATATTTTAATACTACCATATGAGTTAATAACATTTAATACACGAAATTTAACTTAATTATTATAAAGTGGTGTTAATATATTTGTAAAATGTAGGTATTTAAAGGGAAACTAAGTCTACTAAAGAAGACAATGTTTTAATGTTGTTGCTAGCTTGTTTGCATTTTCTGTCACCATTTTCACCTCATTCTGTCTATTAAAAAATTCTATATATAGTGCTAAATAAATGATGACTTGGCCTATCTTATTATGTCAACTAAGAATTGCATTTGATACTTACAACAGACAATAACAAAATCTTATATAGAAGGGATATAATCTTCCTCACCTAACAACAAATCCAGAAGTGGATAATCCAGAGCTGGTAAGTTGGCCCTCCAAAGCAACCATGGACCTAGGCACCTCTGGTGTCCTACACTATTAATAGTGTCTGTGTGGCTTTTGTTATTATGGGTGAAATATGGCTGTTCTACCTCCAGTATCATGTCCCTGTTTCAGGTTCAAAAAAAAAAAAAGGGATGGGTGCATATCAAATGGCTAAAGCGATATTTCTTCCATAAAGCTTTCCTTGAGTCTCCTCTACAGAAATTCACTTTTATTTAATTGATGGTCACATGGCCAGCCGTGACTTATGAAAGTCTAGGGGCATGAATATTTTTAACTGGCCACATTGTCACCCTGAAGAAATCAGAGTTCTACTAGTAAAGAAGAAAGGATTTTGGTTTAGACAACTAGTAATGTCTACCGACCTACTCCAAGGAGTTTTGACATGCATTATTAAACACTAGACACAAGAGAAACAACAATACTGAGGTTTATGTGTGTTTCAAGTATGTTTCAAATGGGAGAATCTGGTCAGTTTTGAGTCCCACATATAAAGTATAATTTTCAAAGTAACCACAATTTTTATTCTCTAATTGAAAATGTCGAAGAATTGGCTGACATTAATGTGACTTCCAGGAATGTGTCCAAGGAGATAATTGCACAATTGTGCAAAAGGCTATGGATAAGAATGTTCATCAGAGACTTTTTTTATGATAGTAAAAACTTGGAAACATAAATGTCAATCAATAGAATACTGGTTGGATAAATGATGGTATATCCATTTAACAGACAGTATGCAACTTTTAAAAATGATGTTATTCATGACTGTTGTTCACTGTGCAGATAATAAGATCCAATTTATGAAATATTGTATTTATATGTCTATATGTGCTTTTATTCTTAGAGAGATGCCTAGAAGAATGTAACACAAAACTTAAGAAATGGTTATCTCTATATTACGGTATTTGGACAGATTTTAACTTCTTTGCATTTTTGTTTAAATTTTTAAAATTTGTTTGCATAAGCATGTATTGTTTTTATAAAACAATAGTTATTAGCTGGGTGCCACAGCCTGTGCCTGTAATCCCAACTACTGGGGAGGCTAAGGCAGGAAGATTGCTTCAGCCTTCAACCCAGTTATTCGAGGCTGTTGTGTGCCAAGATCACACCTGTGAATAGCCACTGCATTCCAGCCTGGGCAACATAGAAAGACCGTATCTCTTTAAAAAAAAAAAAAAAAAAAAAAGCTATTTTCAAAGAAAGGCAGGGTGGGGGCAGGGCTGATTTGGTCCAGTATTGTTTCTAGCAAGTAATTTTCCAGGATAAGGCTGTGGCTGACCTTATCTTAGGAAAGGGTTCTAATCTTTGCTCAATGGAAAAAAGTGTTATTCTTTATTAATTATAACTTTTAATAAAATTAAAACGAGATAGGCAGTTGTGAGTTTTGGTTTCTATATGGAACACTGACCCCTGAAAGAGTTTTCCTTCCATGTTTCACAATGGATGGCAAGACATTGCGGAAAGGTGGAAGGATATTGCGGAAAGGTGGAAGGATATTGCGGAAAGGTGGAAGGATATTGCGGAAAGGTGGAAGGATATTGCGGAAAGGTGGAAGGATATTGCGGAAAGGTGGAAGGATATTGCGGAAAGGTGGAAGGATATTGCGGAAAGGTGGAGAGGGAGGAGGCTGAGCAACAACTGTAAACAAGTTGGGGAGGAGTAGAGAATGGACGTAAGCATGTAAGGCAGAGAAGTCTGGACCCATGAGCCAGGGAAAGAGCAATAACCTGGACATCAGGATAGCTGCACTTCTCTTCTAGCATGAACCTATCAGTTTATCTTTCTGGCCTTAGTTTTCTCATCTGAAAAATGAGACATCTGTATTAGAATCACTACATGTGCTTTATGTTTCACAATTCTTTTGGATATATTGATGCTATGTCCTGAGAAACTACACTACAGCTGAACCTAAGCAAATTAAAGGAAAAATAACAATAACTAATGTATATTATTATTTGTCTCAGGCATTCTAAGTAACTTGCCAATAGGTGGAGGGACCAAGATGCCAGCCCGGGCAGTCTGATTTCAGAGCCCATCCTCTTTAACAACCATGCTGTAGAGTACTAAAGAACCGCTTGGATAGGGCATTTAAAGGAAGCAGGGTAGCTTTCCTATTCTGGAACTTGGTCTTGTAGATAATGGTTAACGCCAGTAAAGCCTAAACCTTACCCTCACCTCATGACTATTGTGGGGTTGCCTCAACAGGTGGCAGTCTCCTCCCCCTATTCCAAAGACAACTTCCTTATTCAGAGCCCAGCGAAAGGGGAGATAGGTTTTGTTAAGCCCCTAAGAAGCTCTTCCGGCCATTGCCCCACAGAACCGAAGTGCTGACAGAACCAAAGACGAAATGTGCCTATAGAAAGCTTTCTGGTATCATTATCTCGGTTTTCAGCTCTTCCTGGTTCTCACATGATGACCCAGCACCCGTATGCATACTTCATCTTATTACTTCCTTTCATTAAGCCCAGAGAGATACTGAGTAAAGAGAGTACGGGGAGAGAACAGAAAAACAAATGAACGGGTTAAGAGCAGGCTACAGGCCACAAGAGTCCTGCAGGGTTAGAGCCTGTACCTCAGACAAAGGTCCCTCAAGCATCCCCGTTCTCGCTCCCTATTGTCACCCTGCTTTCGTCCCGCTCAAGGTCTTGAAGCTAGTGCATAACCTTACAGCAGGATCAGAAAGGTGGAGGGTAGTAGACACAAGCCGCAAGGGGAATACAACAAAATCTATTGCTCGTGCAAGATCCGACTTCCCAGACCCCTTCGCATTAGGGCGGAGCGTGCACCCGGCAGCCAATCCCCGCTTCCTCACGTCGCCGTATCCCCGCCCACCGCCCCTCCCGCTCCGCCCTTCCCTGGGGCTGCTGTGGCGGCGGAGACGTCAGCGCCAGGAGACTCCGGGTGGCGGCTGCGCCATAGGCGGGCCACGGCCTGGACGCGCTGCGGGGAGGGGCGGAGCGAGCGGGCGGGAGCGCGCGCTGGGCCCGCCTTGGCCGCTGCCGCTGTGCTGCCGCTGCCGGGGGATAATCTGGGCGGCAGCGGGCGGCCTCGGCTAGCGGCCACGAGCCACTTCTGCGGCTGCCCAGAGAAGCAAAGGTCACCACTCCCAAGTCGTCCCCCTCTCCGCCCCCCAGGAGGGGCGAGAGGGAGCCGCAGCTGATGTCAGGTATGGCCGGCGGAGGCGCCCTCAGGCTACGGGTCCAAGGTCTCGTCTCCCTTCGCCCTCCCCCCTCTCCGGGTTGGTGGGGAAGCGTGGAGGATGGAACCAAACCCCGGGCGCGGCGGAACAGGTGTCTCGGGGTCAAAGCCGGGCTGGGGTCGTCCGGGCTCCTGAGGAAGGCGCGAGGACTTCCCGCTCCCGGAGCCTTAGCGATCTGCCACAGCGTTCGGCTGCGTACCCGGCCTCAATTTTGTGGACATGTACCCTCCTCTTCGTCGTGGGTCCTTCCCTTGTGCCCGCTCGCGCCCCTCTTCTGCTCGCGCGCTGCCTGGCGGCGCGGCGGGGCGCGCAGTGCGCCCGGGCCGGACCACTTAGCGGTCCTGCCCCGCCGGGCCCTCCCAGTCCCTCCTCCCGGGCCCTCCCCGCCCCGCCGCTGACCTGTGGGTCCCGCCGGACTGGGCGCCCAGGTGTTGGGCGCCTTCGCCGGGGAGCCACTCGGCTGCCGCGCCGCCTGAGCGCTCAGCGAGCGGGCTCCTTCCAGAAGTGCCTGGAGCTTGCTTGGGTCTAGCTTGGATCATCAGGTTTGTCTGTAGCTGATTTATTTCTTTAAGTTTCCCTGCCGCAGAGTGAAGCAGATACGTGTGTGTTGGGGCATTCGGGGCATGGAGGAGGAAGAAAGGCATTAAATTTCTTTTTTTTTTGCTTCTGCACCCCATTTTCCCCCAACAAATTGTGATGGGATTAGTAGGTGTGTTGACAAGTTGTCCATTTGCTTTGAATTTGGGTAAGTTGTACACTCTTAAAAGGTGACCATAGTTTAGCGCTGTGGATTTATTCTTTCCTAGCCCTTACCGTCTCCCCACCCCCCACCACCCCGCATTTAAAGCAAACAACAATATCAGCAACAAAAAACCCACACATCCTGGAAAAATTCTCAAGATTTCTAACCTAGTTCTCTATATCCATTGTACATATTACTGTATTTCCTTTTAACTCTTTTTTAAGATAGAAAACTATTGTGCTAACCATGGATTGATTTCATTATGAATTTAAAAGTTATAAATTTAGAACCATAATGAATCAATGAATAATTGGCCAATGTGTAAGGGAGAGAAATATGTTAACTTACTAAAAGTTGGGCATAGAACATAGCTCTGCCAGGAAAAAGTGCGCATAATTTCAAGTTGCTTGATTCTGGTGTGAGTTTGGGAAGTTGGAATCCGAGTTTTTAGAAGGTATTTAGATGACAGCTTTTCACCCTCTTAGGTAAATGGCAATTGAGCTTAATGCATATGATGCTGTATGTTCTAAATATTGTATATAGTAAACTATACTTTCTACCAGTCTTTACATATAGATGTACAGTTTAAGTGAATATAAAGTTTCAAGTTAGCAAACAGTTAACTCTTCACCTTATGGTAAGTGAAACAATGACTTAGTAAGGAAAGTATGACTCATTTAAAATTCTTCATAAAGAGAATAATTTTTCAGTATTAGTGGAGAACTATTAAATGCCTCTCAAATTTGCCTGGAATGTGTATTTTTTTGTATCTTCTTACTTAGGATTAAGCATTTTAGAAATATTTTGTGTTTCCTATTTAAAGTTTTTCATAATTATGCTTTTTAAGACTAGACTACGTTGAGTAAATTCAATATCCAGTTATTCTTAAAATTGTATCACAAATTTATTTCAGGGTACATATAATGAATTCTTGTTTACCTATTAGAAATATGAAAAAGTATGTCACTAGGCATATGCTACTATTTGTATATTGATTTGTGCTAAAATTAAAATGCATTATGCAGTTTAACTTTATAAGCCATGGTAATTTAGAGTCTTTGTGTGGTAAAATCATTGATTGGAATTTTTGTGACAGTGCAGCTATAAATAAACCTTAAGCAGAAAATGGAAAGCTTGATGCTGAAATTAAATTCAGATAGGCTTAAAAGTTTAAGCTTCCCAATACAACCATCTTTTCTTTTAGAAGATTTCTTGATTTGATTAAAGACGCTGATGTACAAACTATAGCAAGGCTGAAAGACAGGTATGACAAAAATCTTTTTACTTCATATTCAGTGGGATTAAGTCATTCTTTTAAAAGAAGAAAGAGGGGGAGCGGGAAGGAGACTTGTTCCATAAAATGAGAAGTTAGCCTTTTATCTTAAAATCTGGTTAGAGAGGAACTCCAATGTGTACTTAAATTATTTTGCAGCTAATTCAAATGTCTAAGGGGAATATATATGCCAAAATCTGTAATATGTGAGAATAGGAAGAGAGAGAAAAAAAATATATAAAGAAACTGGTGTTTGTGATTTAGGGAAGCACATAAGAAGGTGGGGGAAACTGAAAGGAAAGTCTAAATAAATTATCTAGCACCTGTAGTATGTGCTGCCTTGCACATTGAAGGGGTGTGTTGGGGGCAACGAGAGGCAATATTAGGGAGATTCTGGAATGGGAAACCTGTATATTAAAGCACATTTAAACGGCTAGATGTTGGATAATAGGCAGAATTTGAAATTAAATACAGCTTGGCATAGTTATTTGCATTCTTGGTCATTGTATTTTCTAGGGCTGCGGTAACAAAATACGACAAACTGGGTGATTTAAAACAACAGATTTATTGTCTCAGTTCTGGAGGCAAGATGTCTGAAATCAAGATGTAGGTACGGCCATGCTCTCTCAAGGTTCGAGGGGAGAATCTGTTCCATGCCTCTTAGCTTGTTGTGTTACTGCCAGTCCTTAGCATTTTTTGGCTTGCAGCTATGTCACTCCAGTCTGTGACTCTGTTGTCACAGCATAATCCCTGTGTGGCTCTGTCTTCAGATGGTGTGCTCCACTTCTTGCAAGGATACTAGTCGTATTGGATTAAGATCCACCCTAATCACCTCATCTTAACTTGATTACATCTGCAAAGACTCTATTTTGAAATAAGGTCCCATGCAGAGGTACTGGAATTAGGACCTCAGCCTATCTTTTGTGGGGACACAGTTTAACCTGTAACAGTTACACGGTTTATCTTTTACAGCGTTCAGTAAATGTTTAGCATTATAGACTGAATCAGAGGCTATAGTGGAAACAGGATGGGACACCTACATTTATTTACATATATCAGTGATGTCTTAATCTGTTTTCTGTTGCCTCTAGCAGAATATCTGAAACGATAATCTATAAAGAAAAGAAATTTATTCCTTACAGTTAGGAAGGCTGAAAAGTCCTGGTTCAGGGGGCCACATCTGGTGAGGGTATTGCTGGTAGGGACTCTGCATAGTCCTGAGGGTAGCACAGGGCACCACATGGTGAGGGGGCCGAGCATGCTAGCCCAGAACTCTTTCCTTTCTTGTAAAGCTACCAGTTCCTTTCCCATGATAACCCATTCATGAGGGCTGAACCCTTAGTACCCAGTCACCATTTAAAGACTCCATCTCTCAATACTGCCACAGTGGTGATTAAGGTTCAACATGAGTTTTGGAGGAGACAAACATTCAGACCACAGCAAGTGCTTACTATGTGCCAGGTCCTGGAGATAAAACAGTGGATAGGCAAAAATCTCTGTCCTCATGGAGCTTACATTCTGAAACACGGGTTCTAAAAATGTGGTCCCTGGATCTGCAGCATCATCATCACCTGGGAAGTTGTTAGAAATTGAAATTTTCAGGCTCCATCCCAGAACTCTTTATTTAACTAGCCTTCCAAATGATTCTGATGGAGACTCAGGTTTCAGAACCACTGATCAAGATGGAAAAGAGACAGTAAACAAGATGAATAAGTAAAATAATATTTGATATTAATAGGTGCTGTGGGTAAGCAGAGGGTGACCAGTGAACACTCCTGAAAAGTAAAGACCTGAAGGAGTTGGAGAGTGAGCCATATGAGCACCTGGGTGCGTGTTCTTAGCAGAGAACAGTTAAGTGCAAAGACCCTGGCACGTTTGAGGAATGACAAGCAGTTAGTATTAGGTTCAGTCTATGAAATTGCTGCTGTTTGTTCATTTTTGACCTACAGAAACACCAAATACTGGGGAGAAGAGATCAGAAAGGGGTGGAGTAGGATGCAGATTGTGGGTAGATCCTTGTAAGGTTTTGGCTGTCTGAGATTAGGAAGACGGGAGGGTTTTGAGCAAATGAGTGATGTGATCTGATTTCAGTTTTAAAAGGATCATTGTGGCTACTGGTAAAAATGGGCCAAGGAAGGAAAGGCTAAAGGAAGGGAAAAGTTGGTTAGAATGTTGTTGCAGTAGTTAAAAGACAGAGGTTGCTCAGACCAGGCTGATAGCAGTGGAGAAGTCAGAAGAGGTACAAGACTAAAAACGCACAGTAAATGGTTTGAAAAGTAAGTTTTTTTCATCCCACTCCAGTTACCCAGTTGTCCTCCTCAAAGGCAATTAGTGTTAAAAGTAGTCTTATCTCTATTCTTCCTGAGATTTTTTTTTTTTTTATTTTGAGACGGAGTCTCACTCTGTCGCCCAGGCTGGAGTGCAGTGGCGCGATCTCAGCTCACTGCGAGCTCTGCCTCCTGGGTTTACGCCGTTCTCCTGCCTCAGCCTCTCCAGTAGCTGGGACTACAGGCGCCCGCCACCATGCCCAGCTAATTTCTTTTTTTTTTTTTTTGTATTTTTAGTAGAGACAGGGGAGATCTTTTATGTAAATATGAGAAACAGTTTTAACAAATTAGTGGAGAGGTTGTTACCTGGAAACATTTAGCAATGTCTACAGACATTTTTGTTTGTCACAACTAGGGGGAATACTACTGGCATCTAGTGAGTAAAGGCCAGGGATGCTGCTAAACATCCTACAGAGGACCGGACAGCTTCCACAACAGAGAGTTATCCAGCTCTTAATGTCAGTAGCGCCAAGGTTAAGAAACCTTAGTTTAATGGGATTTACAGAGGTTGGTGGGAAGCAAGTGTTGTAGTCAGAGAAGACAGCAGGAAGAGGAGCTGACCATATTGGGAACCTTTCAGAAACTGTAGATAGTTCAGGATTGCTGAAGCAGACATAAATTATAAGGCACAGAATAGCAAAAGACGAGGCTGGAAACCTGGACAGGCTCTAGATCATAGCCTTTATTTATATATCGTGTTAATAAAAAATGTTTAGTTTTTGTCTTGTAGGCAGTGGAGTTCCGTGAAAGGATTCATGGGGTGACATGGTCAGCTTTTCATTTTAGAGAGCTCATTCTGGTGACAGGGGGTATGAGTTAAAGAGGGATAGCACTTGAGTCAGAGAGGTTAGATATTGTAATAGCCTGGGGGAGAGAGGAGAGTCTGAAATAGGATAAATACTAGAAATGGAGAGGAGACAATGGATTAGAATAATATTTAGGAAGTAATGTTGGCAAGACTTGGTAATTGGATTTGGGGTGAAGATAAGGGAAGCATTAAGAATATCTCTGTACTTTGTAGTTTAGATAATCCTATGGCTCTGAGTGAAATGGGAACCCATTGGTGAATAATTTAGGTAATTACCAGTAATTAAGGTAAAATGAGAAGAGGAAAGTAATGAGTCACTTTGGAGGTGTTGAATTAGAGATGCCTATGGTCCAGGTGGAAGTATTTAGCAGGCATTTGTGTATGTGAACCTGAAACTTGGAGAAGTCTGAAAGGATCAAGAGATCATTTTGTTTAACAAGTGTGGAGAAATTAGTGGACTTTAATTTTTATATATTATTTCACTCTGTAGATAAAAATTGCCTCCCTTTATTTAATTTTTATCAGAAAAGTAATGTGTGTACCCGATGCAAAATTAAAACATCAAAAGGTTATAAAATAAAAAAAATTTGTCCTTCCTTGCTCATGCCACCCAGTGCTAGTTCCCAGAGATAGCTCTTGTTAAATATCATATGTATATATATCTTAACAGATTTTAAAATATATACAGAAACATCTAAAAAGCCAAGTGAAATCATACTAGAAAATATTTCGGTACATTGTCTTAAAAAATAAACCTTTTATCTTATACAGTTGTTAAAATGAATGACATTGTGTTATGGATAAAATAAGTGAAGGGTTAAATTAAAGTGCAGACTAACCGATAAGCATGATCTCTGATGTAAATTAAAAGCTGAACATACATATGTGATGATATAGGCATTACCCAACCATATGAAAGCAGTTACTTTTGGGGAGAGATAGTGGTAGAGATGGTAAAGAAAATTTACTCTTTTCTGTCTGTGATTTTCTTTCATTTGTTTAGGTTTGTTCCTTTTGTTTTCTTTACATTTTCTGATGTTTAAAAAAATACCCAGTATACCTTATTAACAATAAAAAGTAACCTTTGTCAAAAGCACAAAGATTTTCCTTATCAGCACATGTAGATCATTGTTTTTAACAGCTACTACTATTCTATGCTATGGCTCTATCTTTTTTTAAAAAAACTAGTTCCTCATCAACAGACAGACGTCTTATGGTTATGGCTGTCTTGAGCATCTTGGCTGACTTTTATGATTATATCCGTAAAATAAGTTTCTGATCATGAAGTGATATATCAAGGCATAATTAGTTAAAAATTTAAAAAGATGTTGTGAAATGCCCTTCCAAAAGACAGTGAAAGTATGTATTATGAGAAAGAATACAGGACTACCAGTTTTCTTATATCTGTGTCAATAACAGCTGTTAATAAACTTTAAAAGTTTTGCCAATATGTTAGGTTAAAAATAATATCTCTTCATTTGATTTACCTTTGTGAGTGAAATTTGAACATCGTTGACCATTTTTTACTGTGAATCTTTTATTTTCTTTATCTGTTTTTGTATTTGGTTAAGTATCTTTTTTATTATTTATGGTACTTTTTGGTTCTTTTTGCTGTACATTAAAAAAATATATTTCATAAAGAAATATGCCCTTTAACCAGCGACTTCATTGCCAGAAATTTATGCAATGAATAAACTCAGTTTTTTAATAGTCACAGCTTCTGAGTGTGGGAGAGATCTCAATTCGTAATATCAAAATGCAAAAATATATTTTCTTCCAGTTTTGTTTTAATTCCATTTTCTAAAATACTGAAATCTTAGAAACATTTGAAATTGTTACTAGAAAGTAAGGATCCAGCTGGTTTTGTTTTTTTTCCCCAAAAGATTAATTAATTCAATACCATTTCTTCAATACGCCACCTTTTTCTTGATTTGAAATGCTGTTTATTATGTATTAAATTTCCACATGAATTTTTGTTTTTCATAGACTCTTTATTTCAACCTGATAAAGTCCCTTTATAAGATTCATCTGGTAAAGACCACCAGGGACACATCTGTAGGCTGACAAAGGTTAATTAGCTTGCTGCAGTGAAGGAGACTTGCACAGCAGAGGAAATGTCAGCATTTCTAAAGAAGGAACCAGGGTTATTATAGGATTTTGGAGAATGGTGGAGTTTGGACAAAGTTTAAATGCAGCAATATTTGATAAGCTTAAAGCACGGCAAGACTGTGTGTCAAGGGTTAATAAACATCAGGCCTGGGCTGAGAAGCTGACTCAGGATTCTGATTCCCTGGAGACTACAAAATCGCGATACATGTGGAATGTTGTGTCTGGAAACCCCTTATCTGAAGCTCTGAGTTGCAAAGTGAGGTTGCTTCTGTTTCATAATGATCTACCATCAGTGCAAGAGTGGGATGTTCCATTCTCACTTTATAAAATTTCAAATAACATAGTTTCTGACAGTCTGATGTAGAGAACAGTTTTTCAGCACATTGTCTTTAGTATTAACAAATGCATTTTTTTAAAAAGACTCAGAGTCTGTTCAGCATAAATACCAAATTGTTTTCATTACCTTTTTTAAGGTAATATATTTTTATATGTAGTAAACTTTGTCTCTTCCCCTTCCCCAGTTCCCCTTTCAAGAGTTTTCCAGTGATACTCACCTATTTTTCCAGATAACATTTAGAATAATTTTTGCCACATTAATTTTTTAAAATCTTTTTTATAACTTAAAATTGATCGGATCAGATTAGTACACCCCTTCCCACAATGCCCCTTTCCAGAATTTCCGAGTTACACCCACATGTTTATTGGTCCAAAGTTTTAGAATACTTTTTGCCAAGTTATATAATTTTTTAAAATCTTCCTGTGTTTTAGCTGGGATTACTTTACATACAGGTTAATTAGGAGGAAATCAACATCATTATCATTGATACCTTTTTTTTTTCAAACTTTTTAAAATTTTGGTAAAATACATATAAAGTTTACCATCATAATCATTTTTAAGTTTATAGATCAGTGGTATTAACTACATTTATATTGTTGTGCAACCATCACCGCTGTTTATCTCCAGAACTCTTTATTTTGTAAAACTGAAGCTCTATATCCATTTAAACGATAGCTCTCCATTCTCACCTTTCCACAGGCCCTGGAAACCAAAAGCCTACTCTGTCTCTGATTTTTCACTACTTTAAAGTACTTCATGTAAGTGGAATTGTGCATTATTTGTCCTTTTGTGATTGGCTTATTTCATTTAGCAAAATGTCCTCAAGATTCATTCATTTTGTAGCATATATCAGAATTTCCTTACTTTTCAAGGCTGAATACTATTCCATTGCATGTAAATATATTTTGCTTGTTCATTCATCCTCAGTGAACACTTGGTTTGCTTCACATTTTAGCTCTTGTGAATACTGCTGCAATGACCATGAGTGTACAAATACTTTCTTGAAACTCTGCTCTCATGGGGTATATATCCAGAAATGGAATTGCTGGATCATATGGTAATTCTATTTTTAATTTTTTGAGGAATTTTCATACTGTTTTCCATAGCAGAAATAACATTTTACTTTCATACTAATAGTATACAAGGGTTCCAGTTTCTCCACATTCTCTTCAACACTTACTGTTTTCTGAATTTTGATGGTAACCATTCTTATGGGTATAAGGTAGCATCTCATTGTAGTCTTGATTTGTTTTGCTAATGATTAGAGATGTTGAGTATCTTTTCATCTGTTTATTGGCCATTTGTGTATCTTAGGAGAAATGTGTATTTGAGTCTTTTGCACATTGTTGAATCAGGTTGATTTTTTTTGTTTGTTTGAGTTTTAGGAATTTTCTGTATATTTTGGACACTAATCTCTTATCAGATAATACGATTTGCCTATATTTTCACCCATTCTGTGGCTTGCCTTTTACTGTTGATAGGGTATTCTGGTGCACAAATTTAAAAATTTTTCATCAAATCTAATTTGCCAATATTTTCTTTCAGTGACTCTGCCTTTGTTGTCACATCCAAGAAATCATTGCCAAATATAATGTTATGAAGCTCTTTTGTTCAGTGTTCTAAGAATTTTATAGTTTTAGGTCTTATATTTAGGTCTTTGATCCATTTTGAGTTACTTTTTCTTCTTCTTTTTTTATTTCAATAGGCTTTTGGGGAACAGGTGGTGTTGGGTTACATGGATATGTTTTTTGGTAATGATTTTTGAGATTTGGGTGCACCCCTCACCCAAGCAGTGTACACATTACCCAATGTGTAGTCATTTATCTCTCACCCCCTCCCACCCTTTACTTCAAGTTCCCAAAGTCCATTGTATCATTCTATGCCTTTGCATCCTCATAGCTTAGTTCCCATTTATGAGTGACAGCTTACAATGTTTGGTTTTCCATTCCTGAGTTACTTTACTTAGAATAATGGTCCCCAGCTCCATCCAGGTTGCTGTGAATGCCATTATTTCATTATTTTTTATGGCTGAGTAGTATTCCTTGGTGTGTGTGTGTGTATATTATACATACCACATTTTCTTTATCCACTTGTTGATTGATGGGCATTTGGGTTGATTCCATATTTTTGCAGTTACAAGTTGTGTTGCTATAAATGTGTGTTCAAGTGTCTTTTTCGTATAATGACTTCTTTTTTTCTGGGTAGATACCCAGTAGTGGGATTGCTGGGTCAAATGTTAGATCTACTTTTGGTTCCTTAAGGAATCTCCACACCATTTTCCATAGTGGTTATACTAGTTTACATTCCCAGCAGCAGTGTAAAAGTTTTCCCTTTTTACGACATTGATGCCAACATCTATTTTTTAAAATTTTTTGATTATGGCCATTCTTGCAGGAGTAAGGTGGTATTGCATTGTGGTTTTGATTTGCATTTCCCTGATAATTAGTTGTGTTGAACATGTTTTCATATGTTTGTTGAACATTTGTATATCTTCTTTTGGGAATTGTCTATTCATGTCCTTAGCCCACTTTTTGATGGGATTGTTTGTTTTTTTTCTTGCTGATTTGTTTGGTTTTTTTGTAGATTCTGGATATTAGACCTTTGTCAGATGCATAGTTTACCAAGATTTTCTCCACTCTGTGGCTTGTCTGTTTACTGATTATTTCCTTTGCTGTGCAGAATCTTTTTAGTTTAATTAAGTCCCATCTATTTGTCTTTGTTTTTGTTGAATTTGTTTTTGGGTTCGTGGTCAGGAAGTCTTTGCCTAAGCCAATGTCTAGAAGGGTTTTTCTGATGATATCTTCTGGGACTTTTGTGGTTTCAGGTCTTAAAAGATTTAAGTCTTTGATCTAATCTTGAGTTCATTTTTGTGTAAGGTGAGAGATGAGGATCCAGTTTCATTCTTCTACATGTGGCTTGCCAGTTACCCCAGTACCATTTGTTGAATAGGGTGTCCTTTCCCCACTTTATGTTTGTGTTTGCTTTGTCAAAGATCAGTTGGCTGTTAAGTATTTGGCTTTATTTCTGGGTTCTGTATTCTGTTTCATTGGTCTATGTGCCTATTTTTATACCAGTACCATGCTGTTTCGGTAACTATAGCCTTTTAGTTTAGTTTGAAGTTGGGTAATGTGATACATCCAGATTTGTGGGTTTTGGGGGGTTGTTTTTGTTTTTGCTGAGTCTTGATTTGGCTATGTGTGTTCTTTTTTGGTTTCATATGAATTTTAGGATTGTTGTCCCTAGCTCTGCAAAGAATGATGGTGATATTTTGATAGGAATTACATTGAATCCGTAGATTGCTTTTGGCAGTATGATCATTTTCACAATATCGATTCTACCCATCCATGAGCATGGAATGTATTTCCATTTGTTTGTGTCATTTTCGATTTCTTTCAGCAGTGTTTTGTAGTTTTTCTTGTAGATGTCTTTCACTTCCTTAGGCATATTCCTAAGTATTTTTTTTTTTTTTTTTTTTGCAGACATAGTAAAAGGGTTTGAGTTCTTGATTTGATTTTCAGCGTGGTCGCTGTTAGTGTATAGCAATGCCACCGATTTGTGTACATTAATTTTGTATCCTGAAACTTTACTGAATTCATTTGCGAGTTCTAGGAGCTTTTTGGATGAATCTTTAGGGTTTTCTTGGTGTACGATCATATCATCAGCAAACAGCGACAGTTCGACTTCCTCTTTACTGATTTGATGCCCTTTATTTCCTTCTCTTGTCGGATCCCTCTGGCTAGGACTTCCAGTACTATGTTGAATAGAAGTAGTGAGACTGGGCATCCCTGTCTTGTTCCAGATCTCAGGGGAAATGCTTTCAACCTTTCCCCATTCAGTATAATGTTAGCTGTGGGTTTGTCATAGACGGCTTTTATTACCTTAAGGCGTCTCCTTTCTATGCCAATTTTGCTGAGTGTTTTAATTATAAAGGGACACTGGATTTTGCAAAATGCCTTTTCTGTGTCTATTGAGATGATTATGTGATTTTTGTTTTTAATTGTTCATGTGGTACATCACGTTTATTGACTTGTGTATGTTAAACCATTCCTACACGCCTGGCATGAAACCCACTTGATAATGGTGTGTTATCTTTCTGATATGCTGTTTGATTCGGTTAGCTAGTATTTTGTTGAGGATTTTTGCATCTATGTTCATCAGGGATATTGGCATGTAGTTTTCTTTTTTTTGTTATATTATTTACTGGTTTTAGTATTAGGGTGATACTGGCTTCATAGAATGAATTAGGGAGGGTTTCCTCTTTCTCTGTATTGTGGGATAGTGTCAATAGGATTGGTATCAGTTCTTCTTTGAATATTGGATAGAATTTAGCTGTGAATCCATCTGATTCTGGACTTTTTGTTTGTTGGCAGTTTTAATTACCATTTTAGTCTTGCTGCTTGCTGTTGGCCTGTTCAGAGTTTCTATTTCTTCCTGGTTTAATCTAGGAGGGTTGTATGTTTTCAGGAATTCACCCATCTCCTCTCGATTTTCTAGTTTGTGCGCGTAAAGGGGTTCATAGTAGCCTTGAATGATCTTTTGTATTTCTGTGGTATCAATCTAATATCTCCATTTCATTTCTAATTGAGCTTATTTGGATCTTCTTTGCTTGGTTAATCTAACTAATGGTCTGTCAATTTTGTTTATCTTTTCAAATAACCAGCTTTCTGTTTCATTTATCTTTTGTGTTTTTTGTTTGTTTCTTTCTTTGTCTCAATTTCATTTAGTTCTGTTCTGATCTTTGTTGTTTCTTCTTCTGGATTTGGGTTTGGTTTGTTCTTGTTTCTCTGGTTCCTTAAGGTGTAACCTTAGATTGTCTGTTTATGCTCTTTCAGACTTTTTGATATAGGCATTCATTGCTGTGAACTTTGCGTTTAGCACCAGTTTTGCTTTATCCCAGAGGTTTTGATAGGTTGTGTCACTTTTATCATTCAGTTCAAAGGATTTTTAAATTTCCACCTTGATTTCATTGTTGACTGAATGATCATTCAGGAGTAGGTTATTTAATTTCCATGTATTTACATGGTTTTGAGGGTTCCTTTTGGAGTTGATTTCCAATTTTATTCCACTATAGTGTGAGAGAGTACTTGCTATAATTTTGATTTTCTTAAATTTGTTGAGACTTGTTTTGTGTCGTGTCGTGGTCTGTTTTGGAGAAGGATCCATGTGCTGATGAATAGAATGTATATTCTGTAGTTGTTGGTAAAATGTTCTGTAAATGTCTGTTAAGTCAATTTGTTCTGGGGTATAGTTTAAGTGCATTGTGTCTCTATTGATTTTCTGTCTTGATGACTTGTCTAGTGCCGTCAGTGGAGTATTAAAGTCCCCCACTATTACTGTGTTGCTGTTTATCTCATTTCTAAAGTCTAGCAGTAATTGTTTTATAAATTAGGGAACTCCAATGTTAGGTGCATATATATTTAGGATTGTGATATTTTCCTGTTGGACAAGGCCTTTTGTCATGATATAATGTCTCGCTTTGTCTTTTTTAACTTGTTGCTTTCAAGTCTGTTTCGTCTGATACAAAAATAGCTACTTCTGCTTGCTTTCTGTGTCCATTGGCATGGAATATCTTTTGTTGTTGTTGTTGTTGTTTTTGTAATTTAATTTTATTTTTTATTATACTTCAAAGTTCTAGGGTACATGTGCACAACGTGCACGTTTTTTATATATGTATACATGTGTCAGGTTGGTGTGCTGCACCTGTTAACTCATCATTTACATTAGGTATATCTCCTAATGCTATCCCTCCCCCGTCCCCCAACCCCACGACAGGCCCCAGTGTGTGATGTTCCCCACCCTGTGTCCACGTGTTCTCATTGTTCAATTCCCACCTATGAGTGAGAACATACGGTGTTTGGTTTTCTGTCCTTGCGATGGTTTGCTCAGAATGATGGTTTCCAGCTTCATCCATGTCCCTACAGAGGACATGAACTCATCCTGTTTTATGGCTATATAGTATTCCATGGTCTGTATGTACCACATTTTCTTACTCCAGTCTATCATTGATGGACATTTGGGTTGGTTCCAAGTCTTTGCTATAGTGAATAGTGCCACAGTAAACATACATGTGCATGTATGTGTCTTTATAGCAGCATGATTTATAATGCTTTGGGTATATGCCCAGTAATGGGATGGCTGGGACAAATGGTATTTCTAGTTCTAGATCCTTGAGGAATTGCCACACTGTCTTCCACAATGGTTGAACTAGTTTACAATCCCACCAACGGTGTAAAAGCGTTCCTGTTTCTCCACATCCTCTCCAGCACCTGTTGTTTCTTGACTTTTTAATGATCGCCATTCTAACTGGTGTGAAATGGTATCTTATTGTGGTTTTGATTTGCATTTCTCTGATGGCCAGTGATGATGAGTATTTTTTCATGTGTTTTTTGGCTGCATAAATGTCTTCTTTTGAGAAGTATCTGTTCATATCCTTTTCCCACTTTTTGATGGGGTTGTTTGATTTTTTCTTGTAAATTTGGATATTAGCCCTTTATCAGATGGGTAGATTGTAAAAATTTTCTCCCATTGTGTAGGTTGCCCGTTCACTCTGATGGTAGTTTCTTTTGCTGTGCAGAAGCTTTTTAGTTTAATTAGATCCCATTTGTCTATTTTGGCTTTTGTGCCATTGCTTTTGGTGTTTTAGTCATGAAGTCCTTGCCCGTGCCTGTGGCCTGAATGGTATTGCCTAGGTTTTCTTATAGGGTTTTTCTGGTTTTAGGTCTAATGTTTAAGTCTTTAATCCATCTTGAATTAATTTTTGTATAAGGTGTAAGGAAGGGATCCAGTTTCAGCTTTCTACATATGGCTAGCCAGTTTTCCCAGCACCATTTATTAAATAGGGAATCCTTTCCCCATTTCTTGTTTTTGTCAGGTTTGTCAAAGATCAGATGGTTGTACATGTGTGGTTTTATTACCGAGGGCTCTATTCTGTTCCATTGGTCTATATCTCTGTTTTGGTACCAGTACCATACTGTTTTGGTTACTGTAGCCTTGTAGTATAGTTTGAAGTCAGGTAGCATGATGCCTCCAGCTTTGTTCTTTTGGCTTAGGATTGTCTTGGCAATGTGGGCTCTTTTTTGGTTCCATATGAACTTTAAAGTAGCTTTTTCCAATTCTGTGAAGAAAGTCATTGGTAGCTTGATGGGGATGGCATTGAATCTATAAATTACCTTGGGCAGTATGGCCATTTTCATGATATTGATTCTTCCTATCCATGAGCATGAAATGTTCTTTCATTTGTTTGTGACCTCTTTTATTTTGTTGAGCAGTGGTTTGTAGTTCTCCTTGAAGAGGTCCTTCACATCCCTTGTAAGTTGGATTCCTAGGTATTTTATTATCTTTGAAGCAGTTGTGAATGGGAGTTCACTCATGATTTGGCTCTCTGTTTGTCTGTTATTGGTGTATAGGAATGCTTGTGATTTTTGCACATTGATTTTTTATCCTGAGACTTTGCTGAAGTTGCTTATCAGCTTAAGGAGATATCGGGCTGAGACGATGGGGTTTTCTAAATACACAATCATGTCATTTGGAAACAGGGACAATTTGACTTCCTCTTTTCCTAATTGAATACTCTGTTTCTTTCTCTTGCCTGATTGCCCTGGCCAGGACTTCCAACACTATGTTGAATAGGAGTGGTGAGAGAGGGCATCCCTGTCTTGTGCCAGTTTTCAAAGGGAATGCTTCCAGTTTTTGCCCATTCAGTATGATATTGGCTGTGGGTTTGTCATAAATAGCTTATTATTTTGAGATACAGCCCATCAATACCTAATTTATTGAGAGTTTTTAGCATGAAGGGCTGTTGAATTTCGTCGAAGGCCTTTTCTGCATCTATTGAGATAATCATGTGGTTTTTGTCTTTGGTTCTGTTTATATGATGGATTACGTTTATTAATTTGCATATGTTGAACCAGGCTTGCATCCCAGGGATGAAGCCAACTTGATCTTGGTGGATAAGCTTTTTGATGTGCTGCTGGATTCAGTTTGGCAGTATTTTATTGAGGATTTTCACATCCATGTTCATCAGGGATATTGGTCTAAAATTCTCTTTTTTTTATTGTGTCTCTGCTAGGCTTTGGTATCAGGATGATGCTGGCCTCATAAAATGAGTTAGGGAGGATTCCCTCTTTTTCTGTTGATTGGAATAGTTTCAGAAGGAATGGTACCAGCTCCTCTTTGTACCTCTGGTAGAATTCGGCTGTGAATCCATCTGGTCCTGGACTTTTTTTGGTTCATAGGCTATTAATTATTGCCTCAATTTCAGAACCTGTTATTGGTCTGTTCAGGGATCCACCTTCTTCCTGGTTTAGTCTTGGGAGGGTGTATGTGTCCAGGAATTTATCCATTTCTTCTAGATTTTCTAGTTTATTTGCATAGAGGTGTTTATAGTATTCTCTGATGGTAGTTTGTATTTCTGTGGGATCGGTGGTGATATGCCCTTTATCATTTTTTATTGCATCTATTTGATTCTTCTCTCTTTTCTTCTCTATTAGTCTTGCTAGTGGTCTATCCATTTTGTTGATCTTTTCAAAAAACCAGCTCCTGGATTCATTGATTTTTTTTGAAGGGTTTTTTCTGTCTCTATCTCCTTCAGTTCTGCTCTGACCTTAGTTATTTCTTGCCTTCTGCTAGCTTCTGAATGTGTTTGCTCTTGCTTCTCTGGTTCTTTTAATTGTGATGTTAGGGTGTCAATTTTAGATCTTTCCTGCTTTCTCTTGTGGGCATTTAGTGCTATAAATTTCCCTCTACACACTGCTTTAAATGTGTCCCAGAGATTCTGGTATGTTGTGTCTTTGTTCTCATTGGTTTCAAAGAACATCTTTTATTTCTGCCTTCATTTTGTTATGTACCTGATAGTCATTCAGGGGCAGGTTGTTCAGTTTCCATGTAGGTGAGTGGTTTTGAGTGAGTTTCTTAATCCTGAGTTGTAGTTTGACCGCACTGTGGTCTGAGAGACAGTTTGTTATAATTTCTGTTCTTTTACATTTGCTGAGGAGTGCTTTACTTCCAACTATGTGGTAAGTTTTGGAATAAGTGTGATGTGGTGCTGAGAAGAATGTATATTCTGTTTATTTGGGATGGAGAGTTCTGTAGATGTCTATTAGGTCCACTTGGTGCAGAGCTGAGTTCAATTCCTGGATGTCCTTGTTTACTTTCTGTCTCGTTGATCTGTCTAATGTTGACAGTGGAGTGTTAAAGTCTCCCATTATTATTGTGTGGGAGTCGAAGTCTCTTTGTTGGTCTCTAAGGACTTGCTTTGTGAATCTGGGTGCTCTTGTATTGGATGCATATATATTTAGAATAGTTAGCTCTTATTGTTGAATTGATCCCTGTACCATTATGTAATGGCCTTCTTTGTCTCTTTTGATCTTTGTTGGTTTAAAGTCTGTTTTATCAGAGACTAGGATTGCAACCCTTGCTTTTTTTTGTTTTCCATTTGCTTGTTAGATCTTCCTCCATCCCTTTATTTTGAGCTTGTGTGTGTCTCTGCCTGTGAGATGGGTCTCCTGAATACAGCACACTGATGAGTCTTGACTCTTTATCCAATTTGCCAGTTTGTGTCTTTTAATTGGAGCATTTAGCCCATTTACATTTAAAGTTAATATTGTTATGTGTGTATTTGATCCTGTCATTATGATGTTAGCTGGTTATTTTGCTCGTTAGTTGATGCAGTTTCTTCCTAGCATCGATGGTCTTTACAATTTGTCATGTTTTTGCAGTGGCTGGTACGGGTTGTTCCTTTCCATGTTTAGTGCTGCCTTCAGGAGCTCTTGTAAGGCAGGCCTGGTGGTGACAGAATCTCTCAGCATTTGCTTGTGTGTAAAGGATTTTATTTCTCCTTCACTTATGAAGCTTAGTTTGGCTGGATATGAAATTCTGGGTTAAAAATTCTTTTCTTTAAGAATGTTGTATATTGGCTTTCACTCTCTTCTGGCTTGTAGAGTTTCTGCAGAGAGATCTGCTGTTAGTCTGATGGGCTTCCCTTTGTGAGTAACCCGACCTTTCAGTCTGACAATTATGTGTCTTGGGGTTGCTCTTCTTGAAGAGTATCTTTGTGGCATTCTGTGTATTACCAGAATTTGAATGTTGGCCTGCCTTGCTAGATTGGGGGAGTTCTCATGGATTATATCCTGAAGAGTGTTTTCCAGCTTGGTTCCATTCTCCCTGTCACTTTCAGGTACACCAATAAGACACGTAGATTTGGTCTTTTCAGATGGTCCCATATTTCTTGGAGGCTTTGTTCGTTTCTTTTTACTCTTCTTTCTCTAAACTTCTCTTCTCTCTTCATTTCATTCATTTGATCTTAAATCACTGATACTCTTTCTTCCACTTGATCAATTTGGCTACTGAAGCTTGTGCATGCATCACGTAGTTCTTGTGCCATGGTTTTCAGCTCCATCAAGTCATTTAAGGACTTCCCTATGCTGTTTATTCTAGTCAGCCATTCATCTAATCTTTTTTCAAGGTTTTTAGCTTCTTTGCGATGGGTTCGAGCATCCTCCTTTAGCTCGGAGAATTTGTTATTACCGATTGTCTGAAGCCTTCTTCTCTCAACTCGTCAAAGTCATTCTCCGTCCAGCTTTGTTCTGCTGCTGGCGAGGAGCTGTGTTCCTTTGGAGGAGAAGAGGTGCTCTGATTTTTAGATTTTTCACCTTTTCTGCTCTGGTTTCTCCCCATCTTTGTGGTTTTATCTGCCTTTGGTCTTTGATGATGGTGACGTACAAAATGGGGTTTTGGTGTGGATGTCCTTTCTGTTTGTTGGTTTTCCTTCTAACAGTCAGGACCCTCAGCCGCAGGTCTGTTGGAGTTTGCTGGAGGTCCACTCCAGACCATGTTAGCCTGGTTATCACCAGGGGAGGCTGCAGAACAGCGAATGTTGCAGAACAGAGATGTTGCTACCCGATCCTTCCTCTGGAAGCTTCGTCTCAGAGGGGCACCCAGCTGTATGAGGTGTCAGTCGGCCCCTACTGGGAGGTGTCTCCCAGTTAGGCTACTGGGAGGTCAGGGCCCCACTTGAGGAGGCAGTCTGTCCGTTCTCAGATCTCAAACTCTGTGCTGCGAAAACCACTGCTCTCATGAAAGCTGTCAGACCTGGATGTTTAAGTCTGCAGAAGTTTCTGCTGCCTTTTGATCATACAGGTGACCAGGGAAGTGGGGGAAAGCTGGCAGTAACAGGCCTCACCCATCTCCCACAAAGCCCGAAAGACCAGTGCCACTCCCAAGGTGCCCCTTCCAGCAGCACTGAGTTAATTTCCAGGCAGCTGCTGAGCAGTATTGAGAAGCTGCCCCAGGCTATACGCCCTCCCCCTCCCCCGAGGAAGTAAGCAGGGCTTTCAGGTTTCACGCTTCCCTACCTGCCATGGTTTCTTTGTTGCTTTCTGCACTGCCTGTTTGCCTCCTCCCCCGATTCTGTCCAGGAAACTTCATGTTTGTTTGAAATTGTTACACAGTTCAGCTGGAAGTTTCCTTCTCCTTGGGGTCTTTCCCCAATTCCACTGGCAGCTCTCCCCAAGGGCCTCTGTGAGACAAAGTCAGGAATGGCTTCCCTGGTGACAGAGAGTGCGCACAGGGCTCTTCTGCTTCTTCCTTTATCCCTATATTTCTCACAGCTCTCTAAATTAATCTCAGCTCCAGGTGAGGTCACATCCTTCTCTCGTGAATTGGCCCTTTGGGATCCCCAGTGAGGATGTGTGTTCAGAGGCAGACATTCCCTTTCACACATTGGGCACTCACAGTTTTTTGGCTGTCTCAGGGGACCAGCAGCTGTAAACTGCTTCCTTTGAAAGGTCTATGGATTCTCTCGGCTTTCCTGGTATGTTCCTGTGGTAGTAGTTCTTGGAGTAAAAGTTCACGGTGTGAGTCTCCACACACTACTCGGTGTGTCTGAGTGGGAGCTCCAAGTTAGTTATGCGCCCTGTCTGCCATTATTTTCCCATTTTGAGTTAGTTTTCATATATTGCGTTATGTAAAAGTTCAACTTCATTCTTTTGCATGTGGATATCCAGTTTTCCCAGCAACATTTGTTAAAAACCTGTCCTTTTCCCATTGAATGGTCTTGTCTCCCTTCCCAAAAATCCTTTGACCGTAAAGTGAGATGCCTTTTTTTCCTCTGAATTCTTTATTTCATTGTTCTGTATGTCTGTTTTCATGTCAGTACTGCACTATTTTTATTAACGTAGCTTTGTAGTAAGTCTTGAAATCAGTAAGTATGAGTTTTCTAGCTTTGTACCTCTTTTTCAAAACTGTTTTGGCTATTCGGGGTCCCTTAATATTCCATATGAATTTTAGAATGGATTTTTCTCTTTCTGCAGAAAGCATTGTTGGGATTTCAGTAGGAACTGCATTGAATCTGTAGGTCACTTTGGATAGTATTGACATCTTAACAATATTAAGTTTTCTAATTGATGAACATGTAATGTGTTTCTAATTATGTATTCTTTAATTTCTTAAAGCAGTGTTTTGTAGTTTTTGTTGTACAGATCTTTCACTGTCTTGGTTAATTCCTAAGGTTTCTTTTTCATGCTGTTGTAAATGGAATTATTACTGCAAGAAGTGTTCTAGTTAGTGCGTAAAAATGTAACTCATTTTTGTGTTGACTTTGTATCTGCTTCTTTGCTAAATTAATTTATTAGTTCTAACAGGTTTTTTTTTTTTTTTGGAATCTTTAGGGTTCCCTGCATATAAGATCATATCATCTGTAAGAAGATAATTTTACTTTTTCTTTCCAATTTGGTTGTCTTTTGTTTCTTTTTCTTTCCTAATTGCTCTGGGTAGAACTTCCAGTACTATGTTGAATAGAAGTGATGAAATCAGGAATTCTTGCCTTGTTGTGGATCTTAGAGGAAAAGCTTTGAGTCCTTTACCATTGTGTCTGATGTTCACTGTGGGTTTCTCATGAGTGTTTATATCATGAAAGGATATTGAATTTTGTCAGATACTTTTTCTGCATCAATTGAGATGACCATGTAGGGTTTTTTTTTCCTCCTTAATTCTGTTAATGAGGTGTATTGCCTTGATTGATTTCCATATGTACAACTATCCTTGCATTCCAGGATAAATCCCACTTGGTCATGATGTATAATTTTTTAATATGCTGCTGAATTCAGTTTGCTAGTATTTTGTTGAGAATTTTTACATCACTGTTAATAATGGATATTGGTTTGTAGTATTTTTTTTTCTCTTTTTAGGTTGCTCTCATTTCTATTTCTAAAAATAATTTTAATTGACACAGTCATTGCACATATTTATGGAGTACATAGTGATGTTACAGTACATATAATGTATCAGGGTAATTTGCATATCCATGATCTCAAACACTTCTTTGTGTTAGGAACATTCAGTATCCTCCTCCTAGCTGTTTGAAACTATATTATTATTGTTAATTATAGTCATCCTACAGTACTATAGAATACAATAACTTATTTCTCCAACTATTATCATTAGCTGTAATTTTGCATCCTTTAACACATCTCTCCCTATGCCTCCCTTCCCCTTCTTGGTTTCTACTATCCTTTGTTGGTTTGTGGTTTTCTTGTGTGTCTTTGTCTGGCTTTGGTATCAGGGTAATGCTGGCCTCACAGAATAAGTCAGGAAGTGTTCCCTCCTCTTCTGTTTTTTTGTTTGTTTGTTTGTTTTTGGAAAAGTTTGAGAAAGCTTGGTTTTAGTTCTTTTTCAAATGTTGAGCAGAATTCACCAGTGAAGCCATCATGTCCAGGGCTTTTCTTTGTTGGGAGGTTTTTGATTACTCATTCAATCTCCATACTGATATAGGATTTTCAGATTTTCTGTTTGTTATTCTGTTTTAGTAAGTTTTGTGTTTCTAACAGTTTTTCCTCGTCTAGGTTATGCAGTTGTTGACATTCAGTTGTTCATAGTATCCTCTTATCATCCTTTGTATTTCTGTGAAACTATTAGCAATGCCCTACTTTCATTTCTGATTTCAGTAATTTGAATCTTTTCTTTTTTTCTTAGTCTAGCTACAGATTTATCAGTTTTGTTCCTTTTTGAAGAACCAACTTTTAGTTTCATTGATTTTTCCATGTTGCTTTCCTGTTTTCCATTTTGTTTATCTCTTTTCTTTATTGTTTTATTTCTTCTGCTAGCTTTGGGTTTAGTTTGTTCTTTTTCTAGTTTTTAAAGTTGTAAAAATAGGTTATTGAATTGAGAACTTTCTTTTTGTTTTGTGTAAGTGTTAATAACTGTAAATGTCTCCCTTAGCACTGCTTTATCTGTGTCCCATAAATTTTCTTATGTTGTGTTTTTCGTTTGTCTCTAAGTATTTTCTAATTACTCTTGTGATTGATTCTTCGCCCCATTGGTTGTTTGATTTCCATGCATTTGTGAATTTTCCATTTTCCTTCTTTTATTGATTTCTGACTTCATTGTATTGTGCTCAGAGAAGATACTTGGTATGCTATCTCTCTTTTAAAATCTATTAACACTTTATTTGTGGCCTAACATGGTGTATCCTGGGAAATATCCCCTGTGTACTTGAGAACAATATGTATTTGGTTATTGTTAGGCAGAATGTTCAGTCTATGTCTGTTAGACCAAGTTGGTTTATTGTGTTGTTCAAGTTCTCCGTTCTGTGTGGTTCTGTTAATTATTGAGAGTGGGGTACTAAAGTCTCCCAACTATTATCATAGAACTATTTCTCCTTTCATTTTTTTCACCTTTGGTTTGTATGTCTCAGTGGTCTGTTATTAGGTATGTAAGTGTTTATATAACTGACCCCTGAACAACACAGGGGTTAGGGATGCTGTCCCCCCAACGGAAATCTGCATGTAACTTTTGACTTTTCTAAAGTTTACTAATAGACTACCACTGGAAGTCTTACTGATAATGTAAGCAGTTGATTAACACATTTTATATAGGTATTATATACTGTGTTCTTATGATAAACTACAGAAAATAATGTATTAAGAAAATTATAAAGGAGAGAATTTATTTACAGTTCATTAAGTGGAAGTAGATAATCATGAATGCCTTCATTCTTGTCGTCTTCACATTGGGTTGAGGAAAAGGAAGGATTGGTCTTGATGTCTTCTGGGTGGCAGAGGTAGAAGAAGATGCACATATAGATGGACCTATACTGTTCAGACCCATGTTGTTCAAGGGTCAACTATAATTGTTATATCTTTTGCTGTATTGAATCTTTTATTAATATATAATGTCCTTCTTGTCTTTTGTAACCTTTTTTGATTTAAAGTCAATTTTTTCTGATATTAGTATGGCACTTCTGTTCTCTTTGTTCTTGTATGAATGGAATATCTTTTTTTCATGCCTTCACTTTCACCCTGTTTGTGTCTTTGGGCCTAAAGTGAGTCTTTAGTAGACAGCATGTAGTTGGATGATGTTTATCAATTCTGCAAATCTCTGCCTTTTGATTAGAGTTTAACCATTTACATTTAAAATCATAAGGAGGAACTTCTGTCATTTTGCCATTTTTTTCTATGTGCTTTATAGCTATTTTGTCCTTCATTTCCTGCATTACTGTCTCATTTCTTTTTGTGTGTATTCTATAAGCTATTTTCTTTGGTTACTGTGATGATTACACTTAATATTTAAAAATTACAATATTTATACCAGCTTAATTTCAGTAACATAAAAAAATTATGCTTCTTTACAATTCCATCCCCACCACTTGTTGATGTTGCAGAATTATGTCTTTATACATTGTGTGTCAAAAAATATGAACTAATTTTTTAATGTGTTAGTCTCAAGTTATGTAAAAAACAAAATGTGGAGTTCCAAAGTTATAATAATACTAGAATTTATAATTGCCTATGTATTTACTGTCACTGCAATTTTTATTTTTTCATATAGCTACAAGTTATTATCTAGTATTCTTTTGTTTCAACCTGGAGAATTTTGCTCTACAGAGCAGGTATTTTGGTAATAAACTCTCTCAGCTTTTTACTTGAGAATGTTTTATGTAAGAATGTCTTGAGAGGCTGAGGCAGGCGAATCACCTGAAGTCGGGAGTCAAGACCAGCCTGACCAACATGGAGAAACCCTGTCTCTGCTAAAAATACAAAAAAATTAGCTGGGTATGGTGGCATACTGCTGTAATCCCAGCTACTCGGGAGGCTGAGGCAGGAGAATCGCTTGAAACCAGGAGGCGGAGGTTGCAGTGAGCCACGATTGTGCCATTGCTCTCCAGCCTGGGCAACAAGAGCAAAACTCCGTCTCAAAAAAAAAAAAAAAAAGAGGATGTCTCAGCTTTTGTTTTAAAGGACAGTTTTTGTGGATGTAGGATTCATGGTTGGCCTTTTTTTTTTTGTTTTATTATCTTAATTATATTGGCCTATGCCTTCTGTCCTCCAAAGTGTCTGATGAGAAATCTGATAATTTTATTGAGGACTGCTTTTGTGTGATTAGTTACTTCTTTCTTTCAGCTTTCAGGATTTTCTCTTTGCCTTTTAGTGGTTTCATTATAATATGTTTTGCTGTAAGTCTCCTTGAAGTCATTCTACTTGGAGTCTTTTTCAGCTTCTTAGATGTTTATATTCATGCCTTTTATTAAAATTGGGATTTTTCAACCATTGTTTCTTCAAACATTTTTTCTCTCTCCATTACTTGGGACTATGACAGTGTTTATGTAGGCCTACTTGATGGTGTCACAAGTCCCTTAGGACCTTCACATTTCTTTAGCCTTTTTTCTTTGTTTTCCTAAGACTCAATAATTTCAATTGTTCTCTCTTCAAGTTCACGGATGCTTTTTTTCTTCCTGTCCAGATCTGCCTTTCAGTCTCTCTAGTGAATTTTTAATTTCATTTATTGTACTTTTCAGCTTCAGAATTTTTTATGTGTATCCTTTTAGGTTTTCATTCTCTGTGTTTCTCTTACTCTGTTGCTTTTTTTTTTTTTTTTTTTTTTTTGAGGTCTCACTCTGTTGCTCAGGCTGGACTCAAACTCCTGGGCTCAAGCAATCCTCCCATCTCAGCTTCCTGGGTAGCTGGGACTGTAGTTGTGCACACTGTGCCTGGCTCAGATTTTCCATGTCTTTATTCATATTTCCATTTTGTTCATACATCATTTTCTTAACTTGGTCCACATTTTCCTTTAGTTCTTTGAGCATTTTTCAGAAAGTTGTTTTATAGTCTTTGTTTAACAGATCTACCGTCAGGTCTTTTTCAGGGACAATTTGTTAGTTTATTTTCTTTCTTTTAGTGGGCCATATTTTTCTGTTTCTTTGTATACCTTGTAACTTTTTTGTTGAAAACTGGATGCTTAAATTTAATTTAATGTGGTAATTCTGGAAATCAGGTAGTATCCCTTCCTCAGGGTTTGCTTTTTTCTTTTATTTTTTTTTTTAATTGTTGCAGTCTCTTTGCCAGAGATCAGTCTGAGATTTTGTACAATTAAGGTATTTTCAGGTCTTTTCTGTGCCTGTGCCTTAAGCTGGATATGTAATACAATAGTCCCTCTTTATCCCTGCTTCCACTTTCTTAAGTTTCAGTTATGGTCAACAGTGGTCCAAAAATATTAAATGGAAAACTTCAGAAATAAACAGTTCATAAGTTTTAAATTACATGCTTTCTGAGTAGCATGATGAAATCTTGTTCCAACCTGCTTGGGACATGAGTTATCCCTTTGTCCATCATATGCACGTTGTATATGTTACTCACCCGATAGTCACTTAGCAGCTGTCTTGATTATTAGGTTGACTCTCGTGGTATTGCAGTGCTTGTGTTCAGTTCAATAAAGTTAAGGTTCAATAAAGTTAAAATAAAGGTTCAATAAAGTTAACCTTTATTTTACGTAATGACCCCAGGGCACAAGAATATTGATGATGGCATATTGTCATGATTTTTTTTATTATTTAATATCTTATTGTGCCTAATTTACAAATTAGACTTTCTCATAGGTGTGTATATTTAGGAAAAAACATAGTACGTGTAAGGTTCAGTACTATCTGTGGTTTCAGGCATCCACTGGGGTTCTGGGAACATATTCCCTGTGGATAAAGGGGGACTACTATAGTGAATTTCTGTTTTCCCTTATATATGCAGTTTCTTTTGAATGCCTCAGTCCTTAATGTCTGGCTCCTAAAAAAAAAAGGAAAAGGACAAAAATGAAGAGGGTTGGGGAAAGCACCAGCCTTTAAGTTCCTTGGCAATTACCTCAGCTAGAGGGGGACGGGCTTGCATCAGTAGGTGGAGGTACAACCACAATGGCTGCCAGCTCCTACACCTATATCTTCGTGATCAGAAGTAGCAGTCAACAGTCAGAACACCCATTCCTGATATTTGGAGGACGGGGTCCTTATTGCCCACCCTAACTCCCACAGCTACATATAAGCTGCTCCACAAACACGTGCACAGTTGCCTGCCTGTGGGAGTGAGGGTGGGGTGGGGTCGGTAGCTGCTGCTGAGCAAATAACTGAAATTGACTGAAATCAGCCACAGTTTACCTTACTGTCCAGGACTTTTTCTTGAACTTTGAAGTTTTCAGTATACTTTGAAAGCTTCAAAATAGTTGTATGAGATAGATTCTACCAGCGTAAGTGTTCTCTGGGTATACAGACTCATTCTTGGTGCTTTCTACTCTACTGTCTTCCAAGAATCCTCTAACTTAATCATGGATTCTTCATATCTCACAACATATCTTGTCTTTCCATTTACTCGTTTTATTTTAGATCCTTTATGGAATTATAGTTTTCTTTATGTAGAGCCTATACATTTATAGTTTTGTTATTCTTTGTTACTTATAGCTTTTTTGTTTGCTATTGAAACGTGACCTTCCATTATAAGTTGCATATTATCTGCATATAAAAAGTGATTGACTTCACATACTTTGTAAATGGCAGCCTTAAGTGAATTTACTGGTTTTTTTGGACAGCATTTTAGTATTTTTTCCAAAGATGGCCATAGTATCTGCAGTTAATGATGACTTTCTCACCTCTTCTGAAATATTTGTACCTTTATCTTCTTGTGCAGTTGGATTGGCTAGTGCTTCCAGTATTAAATAGTGTTGATAACCTGCACCCTTGTCTTAAATGGATACTTTGTGCATATAAGTATAGAAATAGGAGCATGATGCAGAAAGAACAAGCTCTTCAAGAATAATCTGCTTCCAGGTATGTCTTACAGCCTTCTGAACCTTGTAATGGATAAGGATCAGCCTACTCCTGGGACAGGCAGATAGGACATTCGTGGAGAAAGAATATTGGATGTTCCTAGAAAGTTTTCAATGTGATAAAGCAGTATAATTTTCTCCCAACCTTGGGTATTGTAGAACCTTTCACTCACGTCCGTGTGAAGAGACCACCAAACAGGTGTGTGAACAATAAAGCTTTTTATTTCACCTGGGTGCAGGCGGGCTGAGTGCGAAAGGAGAGTCAGCGAAGGGAGATGGGGTGGGGCTGTTTTATAAAACGGCCTATTTATAAAAATAGGATTTGGGTAGGTAGTGGAAAATTACAGTCAAAGGGAGTTTTTCTCTGGCGGGCAGGGGCGGGGGACACAGGGTGCTCAGTGGGGGAGCTTTTGAGCCAGGATGAGCCAGGGGAAGGAATTTCACAAGGTAATGTCATCAGTTAAGGCAGGAACAGGCCATTTTTACTTCTTTTGTGATTCTTCAGTTACTTCAGGCCATCTGGATGTATACGTGCAGGTCACGGGATATGATGGCTTAGCTTGGGCTCAGAGGCCTGACAGAACCTGTCGAGGTTGCAAAAAATATTTGTGACTCTTGGAACAGTAACAAAAAGAAGTTCTGACTTTTTATTTTCTGAACCTGGAATTGTGGGACTATTTTAAAGGGTCTAATTTCAACTGGAGACTTGGGGAACTTGATTTTGACTTGATTGCGAAGCATCTGTATAGCTCATGTTGTATGTCCAGTTTATGGCTTTGTATTATAGAAATGTATTTAAAGCTTCAAATGATGAGACCATACATAATTTCATGGTGGGCAAATTCTTTTTTTTTTTTTTTTTTTTGGTTTTAAGGAGCGGAGAGTTTAATAGGCCAGACAGAAGGGAGAAGGCAGAAGGAAGAAGCTCCCCCGTACAGAGACAGAGGGAGGGAGGCTCCAAAGCCAAGAGAAGGGATCCCCAAGTGCGGTGGACACCAGCCAGGTATATATGCAGAGGCTGGAGAAGGTGGTGTTCAATTTGCATAGGGCTCCGGGGATTGGTTTGACTAGGCGCATCATTCACATAGCTCATGAAAAAGCTGGCTCTTCCACCCTAGTCTTTTAATATGCAAATACACGGCGCCTTGATGTTCTACGCTCGCTCGTGGGGATTCCAGGAACATGTAGGGCAAGGGCAAGAAGGCTGTGGGAATCTCCGTGTTTGGGTGGACCCAGTTTCTAATGGCCTACATTTGCATATGAAAGGTTGCTGGCCTGGCTTTAACAGCCGCGGCTTTACAAGAAACTTTTCTGGAGATGCTTTAAAAAATGAAAACTTTCCAAGGACCCCTTTTTCTTCTCTGCCTAAAATAATTTCTTAATAACTCCTACAACATTCCCCCCTGTGGAGATGCCACACTAACTGCTGTTAGAGGGTTTTGGGCAACAACTTCTTCTGGCTACTTCCTGCTGAAAAGGGGCATCAAATGGGGAACAGCAACTAGGGCTCCTCCTGGGGTTGATCTAAGGATCCTCAGAAGAATGGCATGTCCATGTGTGGATCAGTTTGCAGCACCATTTGGAGATTGATTGCTTCTAGGTGAGAGTTACTGTATTGAGTATACAGGGCCCAAATATCAATACAAGACATATAAACAAGAGAGGGCTTAAAAAAGGAGTTAACCAATTCCTTAAGGAAGACTGGAATTTATTAAAGAAGAATTTGTAGCCACCCGGGGCTGAAGCTGGCGTTTTCCCTGAGCCTGTCAATAATTTTGATTTGATCTTTAAGTACCTGTAGATTTTTCTCTACTTTACTAGAGGTGTTAATCACCACTAAACCCAAAAAAAGTCCTAGCAGACTCAGTGATAGTAAAACTTTCATGCTTCCTTGTCAGTAACTATTATTCCTGCTCTAAGGATAATAATTAAGCAAAATACAACAGCAATGGAAACTCTGTCCAATATTTCAGTTAGAAGGTGCTACCGTGTGTATCCCTATTGCAAACAGTAGAGTGAGTATAGCAATTCCCACAAGTGTGGTGTGGTAGATAATTTCCATCTAAAATTTTACTTGCCAAGATAATTTCCCTTTGGTGGTCTATGAAGCTTTGGTTTTATTTTCCTAAACAAAGAAACCTTCGGGTTATGGATACCCTACTTACTTTTATTACCTGGCAGAATTTGCAGGATAATTGCCCACAACTAGTATAGTGATTCAGATTTTTACATTACCCATCCCTTTTTCTTTCTTCCAAGCTGCAGAAGATTACCACTTGAGTCACAGGAATAAGCAGGGTTAATTTAAAATGTAGGCAAAAAGCTTAAAAACAATTAATGAGACTAGGATTTAATGACAAATGTATGATAAGCTTTGGAGCAAAATTTTCTCTCCAGTTCTCATTTTTGGTAAAAGCTAATTGTGAATGAACTTTAGTCTTATACTTGGGCTGATTATTTGCATGAAGTATTAGCAAGAATGGTTATTTCTACATAGGTCTTTTGGATGGCTTTGATAAAACTCTGTTCCACAAGGAATCTTAGATAAGACCTTTAAAGCCTAGACCAGCCATGGGTTTCTATCCTCAAATACCTGTGAGTTAGGTGATCCTCTCTTCTTGAGGTCCCAAGAAACTCGGAGCTTCCAGACCTGTTAGAAAGTGAAGTTCTTTACTGACCACAGGTTAGGAGCCCTGTGCGGGGACTGTGTAGACAAGGTATGATGCCAGTTCTCCCAGGGGCTTTTTATTGGCTCTGCGTGTCAAGCTTGATTCCTTAAAGGGAAACACACCCTTTCAGTCAAAGCCTTGGTATAATAACCAGTTTTTCCAATTGTGTCCTGTTGAGAAAGAAAAATGGATTCTTACTGCACTAATGCAAACAACTATATTGCCATAAGTTAAGAGTACTTACAGGTAGTCTCCAAATTATAGAGGAACCAGGTGGGGAAAAATGAACATTGTTACTTATGTCCGTAAAAGAGACCACCTGAGCAGGCTTAGTGTGATCAACACGGCTGTTTATTCACTTGGGTGCAAGTGGGCTGAGTCCAAGAAAGGAGTCAGTGAAGGATAGTGGCATTAGCATTGGTTTTTAAAGGTTTGGGATAAGTGGTGGAGTCAGGAGCAATTTTTTGTGGGCAAGGGATGGATGTTGCAAAGTACGTTCACAAGGGTGGGGAGGAATGTTTCAGAGTACATTCACAAGGGAGGGGAGGGTGTATTGTCACAAGGGCTGGGAGGAATGTTACAAAGTACATTCACAAGGACAGGGAATATCACAAAGTACATTATCACAAAGGCAGGGGAATGTCACGATGGCTTGACCATGGTGCAGCCAGCTCAGAGGACCTTACAAAACATGCTCCAAATTTTGTTTACAGTAGTATACCTTACTCAATTATTAAAAGGTCATAAATAGTTTAAAATAAGTTTCCTTGACTCTGAAAAACCAAACAAGGATCAACAATATTCCAAGCAAAAGTTAAAAAGTTGCTTAAACTTTTTGAGTGCAGTCCACTTAGTTAACTCTTGTTTTGCTTGATATTTGTGAGCATGTCAGTTCTTTAGGAGTTGCATATCTTCTTTCTCAATTTCAGTGTTACAATCTTCAAAGCTATTAAAAACCTGCAGTTAAAGTCCTTAATATAGCTTGATTATAAACCGTCTTTTGAGAAGGAACAAAGCAAGACAACAATTGTCTGCAAATGACAAAATTTTCAGGATAGCTACAGTTAAAAACATGACTGATAATTTATTTCCGTGGTTTACAGTAACTTTAGCCTTAATTGTGATTGACAGCATGTACTTCGGCATTAGAATTTTAGAAATCCCATACAATTTTGGAACGTATATTAGTATTATTTACCGAAATATAATTTAAAGAAGATTGGACATCATTTTGGCAATCTTATGTGACTAAACATGTCAGATGATTCCGTCTACCTTTTCTCTGAATGTTTCAGGGGCCCTCTGAGCCATCCAGAAAGCCAGGCACCAGGAAGGACAATTTCCAGATTGGCATAAATATTTTGCCAAAATGGTGACTTAAAAGGCAAAAACCTTTCATTAGCCTTCACTGTGACATGAAAATTTTGTTTAAAGCCAAATTTTACCCTTGCACTAGTTTATTAATGTTAACCCCAATTAGTTTAAATGAAACCTTATGGATTATTTCATCTAATTTTAACCACTTTGCCCATGAGGTAAAAATCTTTACAAACCTTTTATAACCTTTTTACTAAAGGGCAGATTAGTGCCTTAAGACCCTCTTGCTATGCTTTTATTTCAATGCTTAATTTATGAAAAGAACATATAAATATTATGGGAGAAGACACTGTAGTTCTTCTACCGTGCATTTCATTGCAAGGCAACCCAAAGCCAATTGGCTTATTTTGTAATCAGTCCATCCCTGATGGGAGGCTCATCTCCCAGTGGGGGAGGTAGGGATGTTTCCTTATCTTCCAGGTGGCCAAGAGCATGCTTTCTAATTTATAACTACTATTAGCCATCCCTACAGTGTATTTTCTACCTAGTTATTACACACCAAAGCTTTTCGTAATGTGAAGTAATTTGATACCCCCCAAACTTAAAACACAGTAGATAACACAATGCAAAACAGAATAGAGCCTTTGATTTTGAGAGGGATCCATCTCCTTTTAATTCCTGGGATTTCATGAGGAAAAAAAGGTTTTTTTCCCAAAACAGGGTCTGTGGCATCTCCTGTTTTTCCCAAGGAGTTCCATGCTACCAGAAGTTATCTTAGGACCTCTCATGCATGCATTAAGAGTGGTAAGACAAAAAATGGAGAAAAATAATTCAGTCGACTGAGGAGAGCCTTTTTCCAGAAAAACAAGGTCCAAGAAGAGAAAAACATAAAAGACTTTTAAGTATACCTATAACTTGAATATCCACTTTTAATTAAGCTGAGCACTCTTTAAGGAAATCTTTTTAAATCCCCTGTTACTTGACTTTAGCCACGCCAAGCAGTTAAGATTTTCGGCTTTCGAACTTTCGAAAGTAACCTCACAGGTGAAACCAACAAGGCTTAATCAGGTTATGACTCAACTGAGGGTGTACAAAGTATTTTCAAAATTGAGACTGAGACAGTGAAAGAGATCCAACCCAGGCAACTCCATTTGGTTTCCAGCCCCCAAGCTGTCCTTGCCCATCCCAGGGGTAGGCTGAACAAACTTTCGGAGGAGCCGGGTTTACATTCTCCAGTCGAAAACAAAGATGATAATAGCCACTTCCCATGATATACTTTCCACTTGCCTGGGGACCAGACCAGGAAACTAGCTACAAGACTAGAAACCTTGGCCCAGGAGCCATGCAGCTGGAGGCTACAAGATTTTGACCCTCCTTAAACTGCTCTCAAGATCAGGCTTAAGATATTTTGTAAACCCTGCCTTTGATGGATCAGCTGGTACCATCCAGATTGACTAACTGGATTATCTGATTTTGTGGCCCTCACCCAGGAACTGACTTAGCACAAGAAGACAGCCACCATTGTAAAATGGTGGAGACTAAAACAAAGTATTGCCACGCGGTTACAGATCGTGTTCCCAAGGACATGAAACAAGATGGAGGCTGTAGCCAAGTTTGCCACCAACTGCTTTGCTGGGCTGGCTTGAACAGCAGGCTTACGGAGTCCTGGGCCTTCATCCTAACCTAAGGTACCCTTTCTTTGACAGAACCATATAGAAAGAGACATGCAAAGCACACCAGATTGTTTATAACTGAAGACCAACCTCACAAATCCTTCTTCATTAATTATAAATTTACAGAGAATATATACAATGATCCTTATTATCCCTTTGCCGGTTTGTGCAGGGGGAGAAAAGCCAAAAGCCCGATTGGTAAGAAATTTTTACACTTTTGCCAGCATATCAGGCTTCTGGGTTCCCTTTCCCCTAGCTTAACTTTAAGCCAAGCATTTTAAGGTTTGGAAAATTAACCTTTTTCTGGTTGGAAGAACATTATAAAAGAGACAGAAGCCATTTTAAACCGCGAAAGAAGGAAAAACACCATAGAAAGGAATTCCAGTTAGGGTTTTCAAGAAGTATTGCCTCTCTTCCTATTGGGAATAGTGTTTCCCCCATTTCTTTGCCTTCCCTATTTTTTCTTTTCCCTTTTGGCGTACTGTAGGAGACATATTTCTTATCCCCAGAATTCTCTTCTGCTTGCAGAGCTGCCTGTTTTAGCTGCAGTGAGGGCTTGACTTAGCAGCAACGTAACATCCTCCCGTGTGAGGTTAAATACCCGAGTTAAATTTTGGGAAGTTTCTGTATACCTATTAGGGTCATTAGAAAATCAGTCTAAGTCTCCTTTTACTTGCCTAAGGTCCTGCAATGAGCAGGGAACTTGAAGGTGCCCCAAATAAGGGGGACCCCTAGATGATTTCCCTGAAAGTTACTTTTTTTTAATTTTGGGGAACTATTTTCCCTGGGCCTGCCCAATATGGTGCTAAAAGATCTGAGTTGATCTTACAACGCTTGCAGAGGTTTATTAGAAATGCCATGCTCTTCTGCAAAAGAAAATGAGTTGCTTTCTTTAAAGTTCTGAGGTTAAGGAAGTTCCAGTGTTTGAGAGTGCACTCCAGAGGGGTGCAAGCTGAAGATAATTTATTACCCATTTAGAAAAAGAAGCGAGAATAAAAGCATTTTCCTAGTCTCCTTCCTTTCTGTATGACCCAGAGTGGAGGAGAAGACGGGGTAGCCTCTGAATGTCTTACCTTCCCAGTTTCTGGATTCCGGCACCTTCTTAAATGTGCTCCCCCATGGTTGTAGGCATGGTCCTCCAAGCTGTGGATCTGGATGAACTAAGTAATGGGGCTAACCACATCTACCCAAGCAGCCTTAGCTTATCCGCCTTGTGTGATTTCTCTTTGACTTCCTAGAACCAGTGTGATTTGCCTGGATCCCCCCCCCCCCCCCCCAAAAAAAAAACATCTGGAGAGACTGTCACCTTTGGGCAAGGCTCCTTTAACGGAGGCAATGTGCTATAGATTGCCTGCTATTACGGCCCATGCTATAAAGCACTTGCCCTTAAAAGAAAACAGTTCCGGTTAACTTCTGAACTTAAACTTCCCTTACTAATTAAGTACTATCTTAATCGGAGACAGAATAGATGCCTTAAAAGAACGTAGGAATAGAATGGCCGTTTTCCCACTGATGGGACAATATCGGGACTAAAATCTGGCTGCTGAAGACATTTTACTGCTAACTTAAAAGCAGAAACTTTCGTTCTCAGAAGAGTCCTAGAGTCTGATTTCTGCTAAGTGGCTTAGAAATAACCATGTGCTTCCCAGAGAAACCATAGAGAGAGTTATTGAGTACTGCCTGCTGTGATACTCTATCTTTTCTAACAGACCTTTTTTTCCTAAACTGTAAGTATTCCTGCACATTAGACACAGACACACAGGGTAAGAGACTGTGGATAAAAAGAGAAAATTTGGCGACAGGGTAGATGGAAGAGAGCATTGAGATTATAGGACAGATTTAAAGTTGAAATCCGCTGCATACTCACCAGTCTGATGAATGAACTTCCTTTACTGGCCAATGCACCAAAATGATAATGGTTCTGATGAGTGAAGGAACACCAGGGTTCTTGGTACTCATGCTGGTTTAGATAAAACGACATGGACACACATGGAGGGGTTTTAAGGAGCGGAGAGTTTAATAGGCCAGAAAGAAGAAAGAAGGTAGAAGGAAGAAGCTCCCCCATACAGAGCCGGGGAGCTGAGGGGGTGGGGGGCTCCAAAGCTGAGAGAGGGAATTCCCCTACCCGCCCCCACCTTTTTTTTTTTTAAGAGACATGGTCTTGCTACATCACCCAGGCTGCAGTGTAGTGGTCATTCACAAGTGATCCTCCTGCCTCAGCCTCTTAAGTAGCTGAGACTACAGGCACATGCCACCTGCACCTGGCAGTGGTTAAAATCTTAATGATTATGTGGGCACATGCTTTATTTACTGATGGATTATTTCATTTTTATCCCTTTTCGTTTAATAAGATAGAAACTTCTGTAAAAGCTTTGAGAAAACTATTGAAAACTTAAGAGGTGTAGGCATGATTTGAAATACAACAGAAGCAGTTCTTTTGTTTTTATGTATTTACTTAAAGAAGCAAAGTCTCACTCTGTTGCCCAGGCTGGAGTACAGTGGTACAATCATAGTTCATTGCAGCCTTGTCCTGAGCTCAAATGATACTCCCACCTTGGCCTCCTAAAATTCTTTGATTACAGGCATGAGCCACTATGCCTGGCCCAGAAACAGTTTTGTTTGGTAAATCAGGCAGCATAGATACCGGTTTAGAAAAATCATTTCAATTGTAGCTCTCCGCTCCCCGCCGCAAAAAGCTAGATGGCTCTTGCAAGCTGAGCGGTATATTAGGTACTGGTGAGAGAAAGACACATGAGCCCATAGCTGCCATTTGTGGGGAGCTTTACTGATGAGTATATAGTAAAGGTGTAAATGAAGGAATAAGGAAAAATATGATGGGATAGTATTATAGTTTGGCCATGGGAGTTAGGGAAGGGGAGCAGTGGAAAGTGCTGAAACTAAGATAACCTTTAGAAGTTAGTTACAGGTCTGTGGAGTAGACAAAATCAGGCCAGGCACTCCAGTCATAAAGATTAAAATGGTCAGTCATCTGTATAAAAGGCCATGGAAGACTTGGAGAAAGGCTCAGTGTAGGCTTAGGGATGGGGAATGTCAGAAATAAAATGACAGAAAGGTGAACTAGAGCTGGACCCTGTGTACCAAGTTAAGCAGTTGGATTTAATTTTGTGGCATTGAAAAGTATTATATTTTTAAGACAGGACTGTTAGGTGAAGTCTCTATGGGGTTGTTTGCAGATAGTAGTAAAAGTTATTGGCCCAACGAACAATGATCAAATAATGGAAGGAGAAAAGTGTCATCAGAGTGGTTAAAATGGAGCAACGTAGAGATATTAGATTTGGGGTGGGGGATGAATAAGGTGAGCTGCTTTGCCTCCTCATTACAAGCTAGTTCTTGTGTATTGCACTAGTGCCTCATAAAAAGAATCATAGCAACTCTGAGAGGTAAGATATTCTGTTTTGCCTTATTTTGCCTTCTGAGAGTTTACACTGAAACAGTAGAAGATGTGCTAGTGACTATATCTTTGGCTCCTAGTACAATATTTAACACTTGGAAAGGTCCATTTGGTAGCACCTTCCAAAGATTACAGAAAACCTTGTAATTGGGTTTAAAATCAAATTGGTATAAATCTCAAACCGTGTTTCTATTTTTTTTTTTTGAGATGGAGTCTCGCTCTGTTGCCCAGGCTGGAGTGCAGTGGTGCAGTCTTGGCTCACTGCAAGCTCCGCCTCCGCAGTTCACGCCATTCTCCTGCCTCAGCCTCCTGAGTAGCTGGGACTACAGGTGCCCGCCACCACACCCGGCTAATTTTTTGTTTTTTTTTTAGCAGAGACAGGGTTTCACCATGTTAGCCAGGATGGTCTCGATCTCCTGACCTTCGTGATCCGCCCGCCTCTGCCTCCCAAAGTGCTGGGATTACAGGCGTGAGCCACTGCGCCTGGCATGGAAATAGTTATTTTTCATAAAATACATTATTTGTGTTAACAGGTAGAGGGTTTAACATTACTGTTTTGAATAGTTTATACACAGGCTTTTAGGGGAATGAAAATATTCTATGATACTATAATGACAGATATGTATCATTGTACATTTGTCCAAACCCATAGAATGTACAACACCAAAAGTGAACCATAATGTAAACTGTAGACTTTGAGTGATAATGATGTGTCAGTGTGGGTTTATCAGTTGAAACAAATGTACCCTCTGGTGAGGAATGTTGATACAGGAAGCTAGGCATATGTTGGGGCAGAGAGTATTGGGAAATCTCTGTTCTCCTCCTTCCTCTCAGTTTTGTTGTGAATCTAAAACTACTCTGAAAAAAATAAAGCCTTAAAAATTTTTCAGTTTTAATTTCTAATAAAAATCTAATCAATAGATAAAACCTACATAAATAAAAACTATTTGGAGATTCTCACTAATTAAGAGTTTAAAGGGATCCTAAGATTAATTTTTGAGAGCTGCTCAAGAAATATATATTCATTAAACTCAATTTAGAAAAATAATCTTAGTGGGCCCTTATCCAATTGAAATATTAGAAGCATTTTAAATATTTTGGTTTATTTTCTTCTAGTCTTTTTTTAGTATCACTTTTTTTAAGCACATAATTGGAATAACATTGTCTATAAAATTTTGTGTGGAATTGTATATGAAATTATTGTATATAAAATATTTGTGTTCACTTATGTTCTAATATGTTTTCATAATAAAATGTAATCTTCAACAATTTAGCAGTTGTATAATCTACTTAGTGGGTATATCTTAATTTACATAATTTTACCTTGTATTGATTCTGATTTGGGATATTAAATCTTTCATTTAGCACATCCTTGGAAGCTTATTATGTACAGGCACTGCTCATGAATGCTTTTTATTTTTTATTAAGATTTTCTTAGATTAAGAGTTGAGTGGCTGAGTAAAAAGAGGGGAATGTGCTAAAGAGAATCTTGTCTTTTGAGTTTTTTGTAGTAGCAGGCCATATAGCAAGCAATTAAAATTGATAGGAATTTACACAACTCTGTTAGCCAGCATAGGGTTGTGGAAAGTTATGGTAAATTAATTTAAAGCACTTAGAAGAATATCCTTTTCAATGAATAATTACTCAGTGTTAGCTATTTTTATTTGCTATATTATATTTTAGATTTGAGTGTTCTTTTTAATTTGTAATTCTAATATACAGGTGACCAATTCTGAAACTTCTCCCAGTCCCCAGACCTGTATCTCCAACAGCTTGCTCAACATTTCTCCATCAGTGTCCTACTGGTGCTTTAAAATATGGTATATGCTGAGCATTGATCTAAACAAAATCTGTCATGTCTTTAAAGTATCTTTATTCTTTTTTTTTTGAGACGGAGTCTCACTCTGTCACCAGGCTGGAGTGCAGTGGTGTGATCTCGGCTCACTGCAACCAAGCTCCGCCTCCTGGGTTCAAGAGATTCTTCTGCCTCAGCCTCCCAAATAGCTGGGACTACAGGCATGTGCCACCATGCCCAGCTAATTTTTGTATTTTTAGTAGAGATGGGGTTTCACCATGTTGGCCAGGATGGTCTTGATCTCTTGACCTTGTGATCCGCTGGCCTCGGCCTCCCAAAGTGCTGGGATTACAGGTGCGCCCAGCCCAAAAGTATCTTTATTCTTCCCTCACACTTGTTGCATAGTTTGAGTATAAAATTCTAGGTTGAAAATTATTTTTCCTCAGAATTTCAAAGGATTTTCTCTACTGCTTTTTAGCTTTCAATGTTGTGCAAGTCCAGAACCACTTATTTTCTGGTCTCTTGTATGTGACCTTTTGTTCCTCTCTCTGAAAGTTTGCAGGATGGCTTTGACCCATGCGTTCTGAGGTTTCATGATATGTCTTTATGGGTCTGTTTTTATTTACTGTGCTGGGTATCATTGGATCCTTTCAGCGTGAAAATGAAAATGTCTTTGAAATATTGAGTTAATGATTTCCTCTTCTCTTTTATCTGGACCTCTAAAGTGATCTTTAGTTTTCACAGTTTTTTTTCTTATTTTCTATCACCTCGTCTTTCTTGTCTTTTAACTTTGCTTACTTTCAGGGAGATTTCTTTATCTGATTTACAGCTGTTCTATTTGAGGTTTTCAATTTTCTTATATTTTAATTTTTAGGAGTCTTTTGTCTTCTGATTTTTAAAAACTGATACCTTGTTCTTCATGAATGCAATGGCATGGTATCTTTTCTCTCTCAAGATATTAATGGTGGTATGTTGTTTGTTTTTAAGTTTTCATCTCATTGCATAATCTCTACCAAATTCATTTAAATGGGACTATGTTTGTCTTTTTCTTTCTTATCAGAGCCATTCCTTAAAATGTCTGGTGATTGATAACTGGTGTTGGTAATTTAGACTAGCTAATAAAAAGCGAATTGAAATGTCTGTACAAGTTGTTGGGACTAATCACCAGTGGTTTTTAACTGTAGGATGATCCCACTGGAGTGATATATTGCTCAACCTCTTAGGAATTCCATAATGCAAATCCAAACAAAGTGGTTTTTAACTTTCTGTATCCAAAACTTAAACTGTAGCAGATGATGCCAGTGCTCTCTCCATAGGCCTGTGTTTCCTTCCTGCTATCAGACTCCTAGTGTCTGTTGATTCTCAACATCTAGCTCCTAAGGCTTGTTGCAAGGCCACCCTCACCATGCCAGAGCCTGTTTTGCCAATGTACATGCCATGGAAGTGTCTGGAAAATTTGCTTCCTGAAGACAGCCCTTAACCAATGACTAATGATATGAGTAAACTCTGAGGTGTGACCTACGTTAACACCAGAACTACCCTGAGGGACTGAGCTAAAATTACCCTCTATGGGACCTTCCTTGGTGTCTTACCCTTGCTTAGCTTCTTTCCCTTTCCTGTCCTGTTTCCCTACAAGGTTTTCCATAGAATACTTTCTAATAAATCACTTTGACACAAGCGCCTCATCTTAGAGCTTACTGCAAAAAGACCCAACTTAACGATAACTACTACTAATGGCGCAGCATTCTCTTTAATTGGAGTGAAATCAGACTGAAGTTTTCTATGCTGTTCTTTGGGTTCTGTTTGTCAGATAATGTCATCAAACTTTTATATTAAAGAATAATTGGTTAATTTCTGCTCCTTAATTTTCTGGAATGATTTATGTAGTCCAAAAATTATTTTTTTAAAGATTGAGAGACTTCATCCAGGAAAGTCTGGACCTTTTTGAAGTCTGGCTCTTTGACAACATTTTATTTTTTCTATGGTTGTCTATTAGGTTGTGTATCTTGAGTCAGATTTGATAATTAGCTTTCTTTTAAATAGAAATGTGTGTTTCATTGAGGTTTTTATGTTTAATAGCTTTTATACAAAGTGTTATTTTTTCATTTTGTCTTTGAACATGAATACTATTTGAATTCTGATTTGAACAAACCAACTGCGAAAAGACATTTTTGTGCTAATTGAGACAGTTTGATTACAGAAGACAGTTGTGGAAATTTGATTACAGACTGTGGGTTAGATGATTCCAAATAATTATTGCTATTTTGTTAGGCATTTAGTAATGGCGTTATAGTTTTTAAGAAAATGTTGATATTTTCGGACAGGTATACAGAAGTATGTAGAAATGAGATGACTTTATGTCTAAGATTTGCATTAAAATACTATAATCATTTGAAGAAAGAATAAAGTAAATATGCCAAATTTTGTATTATAATTCAATCTGTATGACAGGTATGTGAGTTTTTTTTTGTTTTATGCTTGTGTGAATATTTTTGTAGTTAAGCTTTTTTAAAAAAAAGTCAACTGAGTTACTTACGTGATGAAATTAGAACACATACTTCTTACAAGCACATTCTCTCCTATCCCCCTCTTCATTTCAATTGGCAACATAATGCCATTTTTGCCTAACTATAACATAAATTAATATCATTTTATTTTATGGAGTTTTTCTTTCTGGGATAATAACATTTCTGCTTTGTTGCACTATTATCACAGACAGGTTTTTCTTTTTTTGGAGATGGAGTCTTGCTCTGTCACCCAGGCTGGAGTACAGAGGCGCGATCTTGGCTCACTGCAACCTCTGCCTCCCAGGTTCAAGCAATTCTCCTGCTTCAACCTCCCCAGTAGCTGGGATCACAGGCACCTGCCATCAAGCCCAGCTAATTTTTAAAAATATTTTTAGTAGAGATGGGGTTTCTCCATGTTGGCCAATCTGGTTTGGAACTCCTGACCTCAAGAGATTCTCCCACCTCAGCCTCCGAAAGTGCTAGGATTACAGGTGTGAACCACAGTGCCTGGCCACACACAGGTTCTTTAGTTTTATATGGGAAGAGATTGCATGTCTTTTGCCAAGCCTTTCATTGTATGATTTCTCCATTTGTGAGTTTTATGGGTTTCGTTTTTGTTTTTGTTTGTTTTTTAAGGCCAGGGGTCACTCTGTCACCCAGGTTGGAGTGGAGTGGCTTGATCTCACAGCAACCTCCACCTCCCAGGCTCCAGCAATCCTCCCACATTAGCCTCCCAAGTAGCTGGGACCACAGGCAGGCACCGCCACATCTGGCTAATTTTTTGTATTTTTGGTAGAAACCGGGTTTCACCATGTTGCCCGGGCTGGTGTTTCGTTTCGTTTCGTTTCTTCAATTTAGATTCCTTGCTGAGTTACATCTTTAGGTAGTATATCAAGGGCATATGGGTACTGAATCTGTACATGTTTGAAAATGTCTTCCTATTATTTTGGTTCTTGAATGACATTTTGCTAATTATCTGAGACTGTGAGCATATGTTTTTCCATTCAAAAACTTCAGTTTTTACAGCATTTCTTTTGCCATATAATACAGAGGAGAAAGCTGCCTGTTTTTCCTTTGTGGTCGACCTAATGCTTTTCCTTTGCCTTGCTTGCTTTTTTTCCTGGATACTTAAAAGTTTAAGAATAAAGGTCAGGATGTTTTTAAATACTGATCTGTGTATATATTGCATTTTTCTGGTTCATATGCGAGGCCTTTAAATATTCAGATATATGGCCTTCATTTCAGTGCATTTTCTTTTATTATATCTTAGACTTTTTTCCTATTCTGTTCTTTTTTGGAATATAAGTTATCTCTGTTGGCTCTCCATTGCCTGTCTTTCATATCTGTCAACTTCTCTATAATTTCTTTAATCTCTTCAATTCCTAAATGTGTACAAAACAGTTCTGTATAGTTTATGACTTCCTTATTTTACATGGAATAAGTATTCAGAACTGGGTCTTTCACCTCTATTTTGTATCCTGTGTTTCATTTTTTTTCCACTGCAAGATTTTTATGTAGAGTCGATACATTTCTATTTATTTTTAAAATAGAATCAGTTCTAGCTAATCTTAAGAAATGTGTGGATGAAAATCTTTTTTACTTCTTTCCACATAGACAATTGTTTTATACATCATTTGGATCATTCCCTTTAAATTTTAGCTGGAGTTTTGTGCTGCTGCTGGTTGATAGTCTCTGTGCAGACATTTAGCTGCCTGAGAGAGGTAAATAGGAGATCTGGGACCTGGGGCAAGTGCAAGTAGAGATTTATCTTGATCTTTTCTGTGATTTTTTTTAAAAGACTCTGGGAGATTGGATGTGTGTGGGGGTGGGAAGCTTTACCAGACTGGGGGTGTATCATTCAGATTTGTTTGGTATATTCCCCATTTTGTCAAGATGAATAGTGTCTCAGTTAACAAATTGGGTTTAATGGTTTAGAACATATTTTTCTCTGCATAGTTAACTTTGATCCATAGTAGCTTGACACTGTTTTATAGTCCAACTAGCAATGTATAGTAATTCAGTTTCTCTACATCCCCACCAACATTTGGTGGTGTCACTATTTTTTAAATTTCAGTCATCTTTATAGGTGTGTAGAAGAATCTTGTAGTTTTAGTTTGCATTTTCCTAATAATGAATGATGTTGAATATGTTTTCATGCTCTTGTCATCTATAGATCTTTGGTGAAATGTCCTTTGCCCATTTTTTATTGCATTTTTATTCTTGGGTGTTCTTGGTTTTTTGGTTTTGAGAGTTTTTTTTTTTTTGAGACGGAGTCTCACTCTGTCGCCCAGGCTGGAGTGCAATGGCACGATCTCCGCTCACTGCAACATCTGCCTCCCAGGTTGGAGTGATTCTCCTGCTTTATCCTCCTCAGTAGCTGGAATTACAGGCACACGCCACCACGCCTGGCTATTTTTTTTTTTGTATTTTTAAGTAGAGACAGGATTTCACCATGTTGGTCAGAGGCTGGTCTTGAACTCCTGACCTTGTGATCCACCCTCCTTAGCCTCCCAAAGTGCTGGGATTACAGGTGTGAGCCACTGTGCTCGGGAATTCTTTTTCAGATATGTGTTGCTATGGTTTGAATATTCCCTCCAAAACTCATGTTGAAATTTAATTGTCTTTGTAACAGTATTAAGAGGTAGGACCTTTAATAGGTGATTAGGTCATTAAGGCTCTGCCCTCATGAATGGATTAATGCCATTATCACAGGAGTAGGCTCTTGATAGGAAGGATGTTTTGCCCCGTTTTTCTCTTTGTCTTGTGCACACTTCCTTGCCATGTGATGCCTTCCATCATGGGATGACCCTCACCAGGTGCCAGTGCCATGCTCTTGGACTTCCCAGCCTCCAAAACTGAGCCAAATAAACTTCTGTTCTCCATAAATTACCGTGTTTGTGGTATTCTGTTATAGCAGCTGAAAATTATCTAAGACATGTACTTTGCAAATATTTTCTTCCAGTCTGTAGTTTGTCCATTCTGTTAATAGGGTCTTTCACAGAACAAGAGATTTAATTCTGATAAAGTTTAATATCAGTTTTTCCCATTTATAAATTGTGCTTTTGGTTCCAAGTCTAAGAGCTCTTTTCCTAGCTCTAAATACCAAAGGTTTTGTTTTTCTTAAAAGTTTCATACTTGCATGTTTTAACATTTAAGTTTATGATCATTTTGAGTTAATTTTGTCTCAGGTGTGAGACTTTGGTCTAGGTTTATTTATTTTTTTGCCTAGGAATGTCCACCATCATTTGTTGAAAAGGCTGTCTTTGCTCCATGACTTGCTTTTGTACCTTTGTCAAAAATCAGTTGAGCATATGTATGTGGGTCTGTTTCTGGGTTTTCTGTTCTGCTGCATTGATCCTTGTGTGCATTCACCAGAACTATAGGGTCTTGATTCCTGTAGCCCTATGATGTCTTGAACTCACGTGACTTATCCCTCCCCTTTTTCTCATTTTTCAAAACTGTAGCTATTCTAGTTCTTTTGCCCTAACCTACAATCTTTAGAATAATCTTGTCTGTCTCTACAAAAAAATCTTGCTAGAACTTCAGTAGAAATTGCATTAAGCATGCACGTCAATTTGGGGAGAATTGACCTCCTTACTAAGTTGAATTTTTAATTCCATGAACGCAGTATGAATCCTCATTTATTCGATCTTACTTGATTTTCTTCATCAGCATTATTTAGCTTTTGTCATACAAGTCGTATACATGTTTTTTTAGCTTTATACATAATTCATGTTTTTTTTGAGCAATTGTAAATGGCATTGTATTACTTTAGTGTCCTTGTGTTCATTATTAGTATATAGAAATACAATTTATTTTGGCATGTGTATCTTATATCCTGTGACCTTGCTGAATTTACTCTTTGTAGCATTTTTCTTTTCACAAAATCCTTGAGATTTCCTTCACAGTCACATTATCTGCAAATCTGCAAATAGGGATGGTTTCATTTTTTCCATTACAATCTATGTGCCTTTTCATTCTCTTATTTTTTTCCTTTATTATACTGGCTAGAATTTCCAGTACTATATTGAGTAAGAGTGATGAGAGTGGACATCTTTTCCTTGTTCATGATCTTAACGTGAAAACATTCAGTCTTTTACCATTAAGTGTACCATTAGCTGTTAGTTTTTGATACTTGTTCTTTATCAAGTTAAGGAAATTCCTTCTGTTTTTGTTTTTCTGAGAGTTATTTGTCCTGAATATTGGATTTTGTCAAGTATTTTTTCTGCATCTTTTCATTTGTGTGAATTTTCCTTTTTAGTTGGTTAATAGGATGAATCGTGTTGATTTTTAAATATTGAACCATCCTTACATACTCAGAATAAACTCTACTTGGTCATAATTCTTTTTACATAATGCTGAATTCTATTTACTAATACTTTGTGAAATACTAATACTTCATTAAGTATTAGTACTTAACATGCTAATTCATACTTTTAAGTATTTTTGTTTCTGTATTTCTGAGAAGGGTAGTAGTCTGTAGTTTTTTTTGTACTGTCTTTGTTGGATTTTGGTATCAGGGTAATATGAACTTGATAAAATGAATTGGGAAGTGTTCTCTCCTACTTTTTGGAGGAGATTGTACAAATTGATGTTAAAACATTAAAAAATAATTTTTAGAACATCTGTTAGAATTCTCCAGTAAAACCATCTGGACCTGGAGATTTTTGCGGGGGTCGGGGGCGGGGGGTGAGGGGAGTTTTAAAATTGTGAGTTCAGTTTCTATAAATAATTATATGGCTGTTCAAATAATCTATTGAGTGAATTGTGATGGTTTATGCTTTTCAAGGAATTGGTCCATTTCATCTAAGTTGTCAAATTTATACATGTAGAGTTGTTTGTAGTATTCCCTTATTATCCTTTGATATCTGCAGGGTCAATAGAAATATCCCCTGTATTATTCCTGCTATTGGTAGTTTGTGTCTCAATCTTTAGAGGCTGTCCATTTTATTAATCTTATCAAAGAACCAGCTCTTTTTTTTACATTTTAGGTTCAGGGGTACATATACAGGTTTGTTACAGAGGTGAATTGTGTGTCATGGGGGTTTGGTGTATGTAAGCATAGTGTATTTAAGTGTATTAAGTGTATTTAAGTGTATTAAGCATAGTGTATTTAACCAATAGATAGTTTTTCAGTCCTCACCCTCTTCCCTCCCTCCAGTCTTAGGTAGTTTCTGGTGTCTGTTAGTCCCTTCTTTGCATCCATATGTCCTCTGTGTTTAGTTACCACTTATAAGTGAGAACTAATAAGGTTTTCTTTCCTGTGTTAGTTCACTTAAAATAATGCCTATTTTAAATTTTATTAATTTCTGCTCTTTATTATTTTATTCCTTCTTGCTTTGGGTTTATTGTGCTCTTTTTGTTGAGTCTTGAGGTAGAAGCTTAAATAATCAATTTATTTCTCTCTTTTTTAATGTAAACAGTTAGTGCTATAAGTTTTCCTCTTAGCACTGCTTTTGCTGTGCCGCTCTATTGTTTCCAAACTGTTTCTTTGCTATTTTTACTTCCCTGTATCATTAGCAAAACTAAACTCCAGGAAAGCAGGGAAAGGTACTTGCTTTTTGCTTTTCCCAGTATATAGCATAGTGCTGTGTATTTGAAAATAATTTTTGAGCTTTAAAACTTAGATCTCAGCTTGGCAGCTTACATCTGCTTATAACCAGGAACTGGAAGAAACACAATACAAATATTCCCTAAAATTAGAAGAATACTATTAAGTATAATTTTACTTGCAATAAACCCTCTATAAATTTATTTTTGTTCGTTGAAAAGCATATGGAAAACACTGTATGGGTTAAGTCTTTAGCTGTGTGTTTGTTTTTTGTGTTTAAGAATTTATATAGAGAAACATTTGAGTTTTTTAATGGCAAAATTAAAGAGCAGAGGCATGAACATTTAGTCTGAAACCAGTTCCAGTCTCTCAGCAAACATTAACATCCTCCCAGTCCATTCTTAGAGCCCGTGGACTTTTCAATATCTTATTTGCACCTCAAGATTTATAAATAGAGCAAAAGCAGTTTCTTGTTGGACCTACTGATGACATAACCTTTTAAGTATTCCATTTAAAGATAATTTTAGGGAGAAAGGGAAAGGATATGGAAAGTTAATAGACAGCTATAGGTGCGAGAGTGGTGTGTGGAAAAACTAGTGAATTTTAAATGAAATGGGGGTGAAAATTCCAGTTTACCAGGTTGGCTGGCTGGTTTGGGTCAATTTAATTAACCTGTCTCATACTCAGTTTCTTCATCTGTAATATGAAAGGGATACTGCTATCGAGTTTTCAGGTTGCTATGAGGATCAGAAAAAAACATAAAAATTTCTAACATGGTACCTCACATGTACTATATTTGTAAATGTAAGGTGTGTGACTGTAAGATTTATATCACTTTCATAAGGAAAATCTTTTGGGAAAATATAAAGATGTATCAAAAATTATTTTAATATGGTTAGAAGAGGGAATATATTTTGAATACATAAATGCAGCAAGTGAATGCCATAATCCAGAGTAAAATCAGAAGTACCTGATTGTCACCTTGGCAAAATGTGGTATAAAGTGTTAAAATTAAAAAAAAAAAATAACTAGAATTTCAGGGACTTTATTGTGAATTACACTGACTTCCTGAAAGCCTGAAAGGAAGAAGACGTGCACTCATGGTAAAGGGCATTAAAATCTTGGTGAAAGAATATTCTTGAACTGGTGGAGTGGTTGAAAACCAAGCGTAAGAGAAGAGGTTAAAGGCTGTATCCTCAGAATTCTCTGGCACCCATGTAAGAAGACCATGGAGTAATATTTACAAAGTTCTTAGGGAGAAGAAAGTTTGTGCAATAGCAGACATTCTGAAGCCTGCAAGAATTTCAGATGTGGCACCGATTAGCACCATTAAAAAAAACTGCTTGCTGAAACCCAGCTAACAAAAACATGATATTAATGAAAAACTCAAATTTAGAGGAGTTGTGATTAAAAAGGACTCTTGGTGAGCATGGAATCTAGTTTAATGTAGCTCCAGGATTAAGCAGTCATGGAATTACAGTTCATAATTCATATAATGTAAATGATGTACATTTTTACCAAATAAAAGCAGTTAACAAAAATTGGTTGTGGCAGAGGGAGTGTGTGTGTATGTATATGTGTATATATATATTTGTACATGTGTGTATCCATGCTGATTTCCACATTTCACAGCAAGAAATCAATAGATAATGCCTAAAATTGAGCTTATTTAATGAGCCCTCCAACTCCTTTCTGTTTTTTTTTTGTAAACTTTTCTTAATTTTTAGAGGGATCCTTTAGAGGATGGGGGTCATATTACAAATGTCTAGGTGACATTCAGATTTTTTAGATTCATTTCCTTTCCTTTATTTACCATAAATTCAAATAAATCTAATTAATATGTTAATTCTTTAAAAACGAGATGACTAATATAATTCCCATTCTGTAAAACTGTAGTGTTATGGTTTGAATATTTGTCCCCTCTAAAACTCATGTTGAAATTTAATTCCCAGTTTGGCAATATTAATAGGGCCTTTAAGGAAGTGATTGGTTTATGAGACAGACCTCTGCCCTCATGAATGGTTTAATCCATTAATGGGTTAATAACTTAATGGGTTATCATGGGAAGGGAACTGTTTTGGCTTTATAAAGAAAGGGAAGAGGAACAAACCTAAGCTAACACGTTAGCATGCGTATCCCTCATGCCATGTGATGCTCCGTGCCACCTCAAGACTCTTCAGAGAAGAGTCCTCAACAGCAAGAAGGCTCTTACCAGATGTGCCCCCTTTGGCCTTGGACTTTCTAGCCTCCGTAACTGTAAGAAATAAATGCTTTCTCTTTATAAATTACCCAGTTTCAGTTGTTCTGTTATAAATACCAGAAAATGGACTAAGACATAATAGCAAAGTGGTTAAGAGTCTGAATTCCTGATTCAGATTGCTAGTGTGACTCTCTGTGTCTGAATTCATCTGTAAATGGGAATACTAGTCCGTACTTTATAGTTTGCAGATGCTCTTAGTACAAATGTTAACTGTAATTACCTCTCCTATTTTTGTTATTGCTAGAGATAAACCTGTAATGATAATCACAAAATATTAATGATTGTTGTTTCTGGGTAGTAGGACTTGTGATGGTTTCTTCCTTCTAAATCCTTTTTTAACAATGAATAGCATAAAGCTGTCCCTTTAAAAATAAAATTAAAATATAAATTTTAGTTGTCCCGGGAGTTCTTTTGTATCTGAAACCTCAGTTGTCAAGCCTGGAAATCTGTACTTTTAAAATATCCTCAAGCGATTCTGATTACACATCAGGTTTGGAAGCACTTGGCATAAAGAACTTCCCCCACCCAATTCAAAGAAATAGTATTTAAGCCCTCATAATGTGCAGTGTGGTTAAGCTGTGTCTTTTTCCAGTCTAGTCTACCTCAACACTCTTGTGGACATGATTTTTGCCAAAAATCTGAGTGAGCTTTGGGATGCATTCTACCCCCATGAGATGGCTATTTTATCCCAGGAGCAGGAAAAAAAAAAAGGGGAGTTTACAGTTATTTAGTCATAAGGCCGGAGTCCTTTAAATTGGAAGGGAATGTGGTAAACACAACACAAGAGGAGCCAACACATTCTGAGTGTGCTGATACTCTGGGGGAGAAGAGTAAGAGAGTATGACAGGCATCAGACAGCATCACAGAACATTTTAAAGTTAAAAACAATTATGTAACACCAAGAAGTCAATTTTCCCTACATTCACTCCAGGATAGATGCCTTGCTTAAAAAGTGCCTCTTCAGCTAAGAAAAACTGTGTCCATAAGTACTTCACTAGCTTTCCACAAACTAAGTTTTTTTGTGTTATAGAAGTAGGCTTGTTTTGAAGCTCAGCATGTCCTTGGAATATGATTGAGTAGCATGTTAGTATTCATAGTTGATGGAGCTGGGTTAGCACTTCTTTAACTTCAGATATCCATATGATGATAGAAATAGGGATTTTCTCTGGTCCTGCAGTCCTTCCTCTTCTCAGTCACAGTGCTTTCTGCCTAAGTGGTACTGAATGGCATTGTGACTACTGCTTTCTTCTCCAGTGCCAGGAGCGGTAGACTCTGCAGCAGTAAAATACTGTCTTTGTTCCTTTCTGAGATGGTGAAGTGGCTGTGTATGGTATTAAGGCAAAATCACAGCTAGGACAAAAAGCAATGGAAAACCAAGATCAGTGTGCTGTAAGGCAAAGTGTTAGTGAGAGAATCAGAGGATGTAGAGAGTGACAACTCACTATCTGCTAATGTTACCTTAAAAGTCTTGCTCCAGGTTCACTGCTTCAGTCGTATTCTGCTTGTCTTCCTCCATAAGAAATTAAGAGTTAAAACATCTTTCATTTACTTCTCTTGGCTTCATGTTTTCAATTCATGGTACTTTCATATCACATACCTCTATTGTAGATTGTCTTGATCATGTATACTGCTGAAGGAAGGACTTGTATAATATCAAACAGATACTTGACTAATCAGTTCTCTGGCTGTTTGAATGAAATTTCAAACCAAGATTTCTGGTTAGAGCAAGGTCTAATGAACTGGGCCTCAGACAATCTAGATATTTAGAATTTCAGAACAATCACTTAAGACAGGAGGGATATGTTTTATTGTATCTTCTGGATATAAAGATTACACTAACAGCCAACCTGAATGAGGGAAAGGGGGCAGTAGGGAGGCAGAATTTGAGACCCCCTCATCAGAGAAAACAGCAGAAAGACATGGTAAACTTGTTTCTGCTTTTCTTGTGGCAAATTTGATTGGGTGTAGAGAGAAGGATCGTTGAGTGGGGCTATGTACTCATCATCCATGAAGGCCTACCTTTCTGAACTTGAAGGTACAGTCAGGATACAGCAAAAGGTGTAAACAAGTATCTGATAGTTTCAGATGGTTAATTTACATCTCAAGATACTGGGCAGCTTTGCTTATACTGTGCTGTTCTTCACCTCTCCTCTTCCTCTTAGGGTTTTTCTTCCCAAACTGGAATTACAGTTCAGGAGAGAGCTTGAAATATAAGATATATAATGCAGCATAAGCATGGTGTGTTGTCATGGCATGTCAATTTTACTTGTAGATTTTGGGATAAATATTTTTATATCAAATGTGAATATATTAAGTATGTACTTAATGGGATAAAGACACATGAAGGGGTTTTTGTATACACTTTTTACTGAAATAAATGTTAATACAGAAAAGTATGTAAAATCATAAATGTGGAGCTTAATGAATGTCACAGAGAACAAGCCATGTAACTACTAGTTTTTTTTGTGGTATCAATAAGCTTTCCTTTTATTACTGTTTGTATGGTATATCTTTCTATATTTTGCTTTCAACTTTATAAATCTATTTAATATGTGTCTCTTGTAAGCTGCATGTAGATGAGTTTATTTTTCTCGAGTCTGGCTGGCAATCTTTATTTTTTAATTGTAGTTTTTAGTCTATTTGCTTTTAATATAATCATTGATATGTTTGGTTCTAAATCAACCACCTTACTATTTATTTTCTATTTGTCTCATCTATTCTATAGTCCCTCTTTTTTTTTTTTTTTAACATTGCCTTGATTTGGGGTATTTTCCCATTTCATTTTTTTGTATTTGAATTTAATTATATTGTTTTACTGTTTGTTTGTTTGAAGATTATATTATACATCCTTGGCCTTTTAAAGGCTATTATTAATTAGTTTTTGTTTTTAAACAACTCCTGGACAGTGAAATGACTTTAGAGCTCTTAAACTCTATGGATCCTCCTTATACTTTTTGATGCCAGTTTTGTAATTTGTTTTAATGGTAATAATACTAATATCTTGTGAGACTTTCAAAAAATGTTTTATTATAGCCAATATTTATTTGGATTTACTTACATACATACCCTTTTTATGACTCTCCCTTCCTTCCTACATCTCTGAATTTTTATCTGAAATTCTTTTCCTTCTGCCTGAAGAATTAGAATAGACCTGTTAGTGATAAATTCACTTAGGTTTTGTTTTTCTGAACATATTTTTAAGGCTCATTCTTGAAGGACATTTTTGCTGGATACAGAATGCTAGATTGGTAATTCTGTTCTTTTAGCACTTTAAAAATAGTTCACTGCAGTCTTGATTCTGTTGTTTCTGCTAAAAAGTCAGCTGTCAATCTTATTACACCTTTTAAGTTTTTTTCTCTGTCCTTGGTTTTCAGTAGTTTGACTGATGTACTTAGGTAATGTTTTCTTTTTCTTCGTAATCTTCATTGGGTTTTGTAGATTTTTAATGTGAGGCTTGGTACTGTGTCAGTTTTGGAAAATATTCAGTCATTATTTCTTTAAATACCACTTCTCCTGAGTTATGTCTCTTCCCTCAAAGGTTCCAGTTAACACTTACATTAGACCCTTTCACTTTATTCTGTTTTTTTGCTCAATTCTTTTTCAATCCATTTGTTTTTCCATACTTCATTCTGCGTATTTTCTTCTGACGTAGCTTTTTAGGTTATTAATTTTTTTCTTCAGCTGTGACTATTCTATGCCTAATTTCTTAATCTTGCCATTTAATTTCTTGACTATATTAAGAATAGTTATTTCTAAGCTAAAAATGTGAAAATCTTATTTGAGTCTTTTGGCTCTGTTTCTATTGTCTACTTTTTTGTGTTTAGCCGTAATTTTCATCTTGATGCCTGGTTGTTTTGGACATCGTGTATCAAAATTTTGTCCATGTTGTATACCAAAAAAAAAAAAAAAAGAAGTAGTGATAATTTGAGGTTCTTCATGATTTTATATTTCTCCAGGAGAATATTTTTACAGTTAGGCTAGGGCGGATCATCCAGTCAGTGGCTGAGATGACTCTAACGTAGACTTCAGCCGTTGTAAAGATTGGTCTAGTTTTGTTTTGTTCTTATTCTCAGATTGTAGCCTTTCAGAGTCCTTGATAAGAGCATAGGTGTTTTTCAGGACCTCTTCTCCTAAGCAGACTTTGGACATTAATTTCTGCTTAGCTTTATTGCCCTTGCTGTTTTCTCTTTCAGAATCAGTCATTGTCTTGAGGATAGAGCTGTGCCAGATGTCTGGTCTGCCTCTTTCCTTCCTTCTTCCAGATTTTGGCCCTACTAATTCTCACTGCCTTGATATCTTACCAGTGTCTTCAAACACATATTTATATTTTTTTACATTTTGTTCAGTTTTTCTGATTGCACTTGGTTGTTCTAAAAGAACCTAGTCAGCCATTCCAGAAATACATGAAGTTGTTTTGTTTTTATTATTGTAGTGGTGATTGTTGGTTTGTACTTTTGCTTTCACAAAATATTTTAAAGCAATTTCGATTTTTAGGGTTATATTTCCCAGACCTCTACTTTCACTGCCCATTGCCCTCTGCTGTTAGTGGTGATTAGGTGAAGAGTTTGAGAAATGTAATGGAAAGGGCATGGGTTTGTTTTTTTTTTTTTTTTTTGAGACAGAGTCTTGCTCTGTCACCCAGGCTGTAATACAGTGGCATGATCTTGGTCCTGCAGTCCTGCCTCCCAGGTTCTAGTGATTCTTCTGCCTCAGTCTCCCAGGTAGCTGGGATTACAGGCCCGTACCACTACGCCCGGCTAATTTTTGTATTTTTAGTAGAGATGGGGTTTCACCATGTTGGCCAGGCTGGTCTTGAACTCCTGACCTCAGGTGATCCGCCTGCCTTGGCCTCCCAAAGTGCTAGGATTACAGGTGTTAGCCACCACGCCCAGCCGGGCATGGGCTTTTTAAGCACACAGACCTACATTCAAACTGTGGCTCCTTCTGATTGTGTCAACCTATATGAATTACCTGTTTAAAATTACCTTTTTAAAATTTCTCTTTCCTCATCTGCAGATGGGTTTAGTGAGAATGAAAAAGGACATTGAAATTAAATTTTATTTAAAATGAAATAATGTATGGACAGCTTCTGGTATATAATAAATGCTTAGTAAACTTATTTTTTTAATTATCTTGAGGAATAGGAAACTAGAGTTAAGACCAATCTTATAAGGAATTTAATAGAAGTTTATAACTTCACCATATAGTAATTGTTGACAAAAGCTTAAAAAGGGCGTTTATGTCTATGTTTGGTTGTGGGGCAGTTCAACAGGCATCTGTGTCCCAGGTACCCTGCTTAATCTCGTTAATATTATAGATTCCATCCAAAATCTAGATCTTGCAGTATAGAGCAGAGGTCAGCAAACTTTTTGTTTTTTTTTTCTGAGATAGAGTTTCACTCTTTTGCCCAGGCTGGAGTTCAGGGGTGCAGTCTTGGCACACTGCAACCTCCGCCTTCTGAGTTTAAGTGATTATCCCACCTTATTCTTACCAGTTCTTCCCAAGTATTCACCTTATTCTTCCCAAGTAGCTGGGACTGCAGGCATATGCCACCATGCCCAGCTAATTTTTTACCATGTTGTCCAGGCTGGTCTCAAGCTCCTGACTTCAAGTGATCCACCTGCCTCGGCCTCCCAGAGTGCTGGGATTACAGGCATGAGCCACCGTGCCTAGCCAGCAAACTTTTTGTATAAAGGGCTAGGTACGGTTTTGTGAGACATATTGCCTCTATTGTAGCTATTCACTCTGCTGTTTTAGGGCAAAAGTAGCCATAGTCAATATATAAATGAATGGGCATGGGTGTGTTCAAATAAAACTCTATTTACAAAAACAGGTAGCAGGCCAGTTTTGGTCCATGGGTCCTCAAACTGTGCTGACCCTAGTCCTCCACAAGCTACAAAGGTTTTTTACATTTGTAAAGGATTGTTTAAGAAGAAGATGCAACAGAAACCACATGAGACCCAAAAAGCCAAAAATATTTTATTTCTAGTTCTTTACAGAAAGGGTTTGCTAACTTTTGGGTTGGAGAATGGGTGGTGGTTGCTACCAAAGAAAAAGAAGTAGACTTCCGTACTCAGAGTTAACAGCAAAGAAAGAAAAACAACATGACAGGTAGTCCTGGATCCACAAAGGATCCTGGTGGGAAGAATAGGAAATTCTGTGTGCAATACTGACATACTTATCCATACCCCACCCCAACTGTGACTGTCCTACTAATTAATCTGTTTTTATGGATTTTCCATAATGTGCTGTTTTATCAGCAAATAGAGGGGTAAACTCATAGATAATAGCTAAATACTGTTAGAAATTAACTTTCCATTATAGCTAAATGTTACCAGAATTTTTACTCCGGTTATGTATACAGCTTTGATTTTATAACATCCTGCTAATTTTTGTTCTTACAGAAATACACTTTCGGGAAATGGCCTCTAAATCCTGGCTGAATTTTTTAACCTTCCTCTGTGGATCAGCAATAGGATTTCTTTTATGTTCTCAGCTATTTAGTATTTTGTTGGGAGAAAAGGGTGACACCCAGCCTAATGTTCTTCATAATGATCCTCATGCAAGGCATTCAGATGATAATGGACAGAATCATCTAGAAGGACAAATGAACTTCAATGCAGATTCTAGCCAACATAAAGGTATGGTTTACTTTATTAAGCAGTAAACATAAGCAGTATTTTAGTCTAAATTTTGTCATATTCCTGTCTGTATCTGTTAATTAAAATGGGCTATATATTCCAGATATTAAAAATAATTCTTGGTTTGCCTCAAGAGAAGGGAATTGCTAAAACTCAGATTTATTTAGGGAATAAGATATTAATTTTGAATTAGTTTTTAAGTACAAATAGTTAAGAACCCATGATTTGGGGAAGGGCATAACTATTCAGATTTGATTTGTTTCTGAAATGTTTTTCTAGGATAAGTTTTGTTATATGTGTGTCTTTGGTTTTTGTTACTTGTTTTGGTCATAGCTTTTGCTTAAGTCTTGTTTTCCTAGAGAAACTTGAGGTGTATGTAAGTTTCAATTTATATTTTTATAATTAGTTAATATAACTAATCTTTTTTTTCCTCAAGAGGCACAAAGAACAAGGAAGTTAAAAACCAAGGATGCGTTCTAAAGACTTCATTTTCTCCTAGCCTCCTACCTCTAACCAGATTTCTCAGTTGAGTTATTTATGTGTCCCTTAAGTGTTGGTTATCTCCAAGTTTCTGTCCTTTAGCTGTTTGTCTGTGTGACATCATTAACCCGCCTAATTTTAATTTCCTTCTATTTCTTACTGTCTTTAGCCCAGTTCCAGACATTGTGAGATGACATTAACACAATGCAAAGATCTCTGCAAAATATGGTTTGACAGAAAATAATATAAGTAGCTTGAAAACAATTGGAATTCTGGGATGCAGAGGGTCCACTATTCAGAGTTTTTTCTCTTCTCTTCTCAGTAGTAAATTATTTCTTCACCACCTCTCCAGCAGAGGTTGAATGGTGAGATTTCTAAGCCTGGTTCCATTTTATCAACTAGCAAACATACACATACTATTACAAAGTATATCGTGTTTTGTGATTGTTTATGTAACAGTAATTCAGCCCTGAGCAAGTGCTCTGTGTTCTTACAGAACAGTTTGGTCACTGTGTATTTGCTCTGTAGCATAGCTACATGTCTTTAGGTGATCAATTGGAGGCAGAGTTCCCCACTAATAGTAAGCCGTACTAGGCCTCACTACAGGCATGTGTATTAGATACATACTTGTCCAGCTCAATGGCCTACAAAATGTGGGGTATGCTAAAAGTTTGTCTACTCCCTTCAGCCTCAGCATGTGTAAACTGAGTCTCCTTTTCCTTCCTACTCCTAGAAGTTGCTCTTCCTCCTCTATTCTTTCTTTTATACGGCTCATTACCATCTGTCTGTGCCAGAAATTAAGAAATCATGGTAGGTGCTTGCCTTCACATGCTAGCCAATTTGATTTGTCAGTACATTCTAACAGTGCTACTTCTTTACCATTTTTCATCTCTTTTCCTCTCAGTCCTCAGTGCATTTCTGATTCAGGCCTTCAGCTATACCCATGTACCTGCACTCAACCAAACTTTACCATTCCTTTTGGTGAACTTATAACCTATTTTCTGTATTATGTCTTTATTTTTTATCTTTCTCTTTGTTCTACCTAGGTCGCTATCTACTGCTCTGTAGGATTTATTAGCCACTATTTTCCTTCAGCACATTGAATCCTTTGTTCATACCTCTATAATAACATCTCTTAGTATTTAGCAATTATTGGTTTGTGTGTCAGGCTCAGGCTCCCTAAATGGACTGAATTCCTCTGCAGCAGGAAATGTGTCTTACTCATTTTTTTCATCTCCTATGCCAGCCCATGCCCAGTACAAAGCAATTAGTGAATGAAAAATTATTTATCAAGTTCAGCAGTGGACAGACCTGTCTTACCTGAATGAAACAGATTGGGGATTCCTGCATTCACTGTTTCTATCCATTCAAGGTTTGGTATATTTGTATAGCCAAGAGATTGGGCTCCTCAAAGATATGAGATGTCTATGCTTTCTGACTGAAAGTAGGGTGATTTTGTCTGCTATTGTCCTTTTGGATTGTGAATCTTGATACTCAGAGGGACATGAGAAATTTTATTTATTTATTTATTTTTTGAGATGGAGTCTCTCTCTGTCACCCAGGCTGGAGTGCAGTGGTGGGATCTCGGCTCACTGCAAACTCCGCCTCCCGGGTTCAAGCAATTCTCCTGCCTTAGCCTCCCGAGTAGCTGGGATTACAGGCGCCCACCACTATGCTTAGCTTATTTTTTATATCTTTTTTAGTAGAGACAGGGTTTCACCATGTTGGCCAGGCTGGTCTCGAACTCCTGACCTCGTGATCTACCCACCTCAGCCTCCCAAAGTGCTGGGATTACAGGCATGAGCCACTGTGCCCAGCTGGGACATGAGAATATTTTTATGTTCCACCCAGCTTTTCCCATTATTCCCTCTCAGTTGGTTAACTGGTATATTATATGCCTCCATTGTTAATTTCTCATAGGACTAAGCTTCTGTAACTTACTGTTTGACCTTAATTTTAAGCATATGCTTCGTCAGGATACTGCCCAGAACATTGCTACTGAAAGTTGGTTCATAGACTCATTCTGGTCCTATAACTAAAGAATGTCTGCTTATTTGGGAGTAAGCAGAAACTTTTATTGTAATTGGAGTAATTTTGTCTGAAGCTAAAAATAAAAATTTAGGGCTTGTTTTATTTTTCTTATAATTCATTTTTATCCTATTTACACAGTGTAGACCTCTATTAGAAATAAAAATTGGCCTTTCCCCACAGATAGCTTGAGAAGTACTCATCTAGAGTCTCATCATTGAGCTCTTCCTCTATACCAGTGCTACTCAAAATGCGGTCCTGGCCTGACAGTTTGTAAACTGTCTGCACAAGATAATGAGGTTACACTAGGATGTAAATCAGTTTTAAGCTCACTGCTTACTTAAATGGACAGTTTTAAGTTTCAGTTTTAAGCTCACTGCTTAGTTAAGTGGACATTTTGATTGGTTGGTTCTGATAGTAGGCCTTTTTCAAAGTAATGTGTTGCTTTCTATTCTGGTATAAGCTCCTTATTTCTTTGCAAACCTGTAGTTTAAAGAGCACTGCTCTAGACCATCTTGGAATTCCCATGTCTACCATTGTTCTCTTCTGTTTTTGATTGGTGGATTTACATTTTGGAATGAGGTATGTTACTATCAGAAAGTAATCTCAACTCCTGTGCTTTGACCTTTTACCACCTCAGGGTACTTGTGGAAATTCTTAATAGTGGATTATTGTGAACTTCAAAAATGAACTGCCACTTCAGCAGCATGTCTTTCCTGCTCTTCAGAAACTCATTCAGAGCAGTGAGAAATTTCTGTCAATAATCTATTAAAAACTGGCTGCTTTCTTTTATGAAGTGCCAAGCAGAGACTATTTAAGGCAGCATTTAGCATGCCTATGAAGCACCAGGAGAACTTATTAAAATGCTGATTCTGATTCAGTAGGTCTGGGCCTAAGATTATGCATTTCTAACAGGCTCCCAGGTGATGCTGCTGCTTTTAATCAGTAAACTACCGTTTGAGACGAATTTAGATTGTAATGTCAACTCTTACTAGCTCCAGTGATGTCCTGGATAACACTGACGTGAAACCAGTAAATCAGAGTGTCAGTTCACATTAGGATGAGTTTGCTTTCCTTTGGCTAAATCACTAATAGAGGGATAAATAGGGACTTTGAAATTAGGAAAATGCTTTCTTCAGTATAATTTATTAATATTTGTATTTTACATCTATGTAAATAACTTTTTAAAATGTTTTGTTTAATAGATGAGAACACAGACATTGCTGAAAACCTCTATCAGAAAGTTAGAATTCTTTGCTGGGTTATGACCGGCCCTCAAAACCTAGAGAAAAAGGCCAAACACGTCAAAGCTACTTGGGCCCAGCGTTGTAACAAAGTGTTGTTTATGAGTTCAGAAGAAAATAAAGACTTCCCTGCTGTGGGATTGAAAACCAAAGAAGGCAGAGATCAACTATACTGGAAAACAATTAAAGCTTTTCAGTATGTTCATGAACATTATTTAGAAGATGCTGATTGGTTTTTGAAAGCAGATGATGACACATATGTCATACTAGACAATTTGAGGTGGCTTCTTTCAAAATACGACCCTGAAGAACCCATTTACTTTGGGAGAAGATTTAAGCCTTATGTAAAGCAGGGCTACATGAGTGGAGGAGCAGGATATGTACTAAGCAAAGAAGCCTTGAAAAGATTTGTTGATGCATTTAAAACAGACAAGTGTACACATAGTTCCTCCATTGAAGACTTAGCACTGGGGAGATGCATGGAAATTATGAATGTAGAAGCAGGAGATTCCAGAGATACCATTGGAAAAGAAACTTTTCATCCCTTTGTGCCAGAACACCATTTAATTAAAGGTTATCTACCTAGAACGTTTTGGTACTGGAATTACAACTATTATCCTCCTGTAGAGGTAAGTTTAGAAATTTTATTACTATGTCAATACTTGGACTGACTGAATTTTGTTGATAAAAATGTGTTAATATGTGTATGTTTCTTTAGTACCAATAACGAGGACTCTTTCTTAGTCTTTTTAAATAGAGTGGCAGTATAACAAAATAGATGAGAACAGGGACATCAGCAGTCAGCAATAGTCACTTAGCAAATATCTGTTGGTGCTGTTATATGCCAGGCACTGAGAATGTAGAAGTAAATCACAGCCAATTTCCAGTTCTCGTGAACCTTACATTCTGGATGAGGAGATATACAGTAAACAGGCAGACTTGTAAATATAAAATAGGATTTTAGTAGTAAGTGCCCTGAAGAAAAATAAGCCAAGTAAGGGGATGGAGAGTGACCCAGAGTGGGATGGAGTCCTCTGGTTTGGGTGATTAAGAAGGCCTCTCAAAGAGGTGACTTTTGAGCAGAAACCTGAGTGTTATTAGAGAGCAAGTTGTGTGAAGATCTGGGTAAAGAGCCTTCTAGTCATCAGGAGGACTTAATGGAGGTTCAGAAAGACCTAGAGTCAAATCCTGCTCTCTCACTTAATAGCCGAACAACCTTGGATGGACAGGAGCCTTGGATGACATCTGAGCTTCAGTTTCCTCATTTGTAAGATGGACATAATGTACCTGTCTTATTTAGTTGTTGTAATTACAACATAGTACAGCCCTTCACACAGTAAGCATTTAATAAGCCTTGGCTCACATTCCTGAGAATTTTATCTAAAGTGCATTATTTTAGGAAGTATTTCAGTAGTACAAATATTTCAGAATATACATTGTACTTATCCCCTATCTTTACCAAATATTAATCTTTTGCCACATGTTTCAGTTATTTAAAGAAAAAAATGCTATAGTATTGTTTTTCAGATTTTTAAATAAGTATTTTTCTACAACTTGCCCTTTTCACACAACATTGAGATTTATCAATGTTAATTACATGTCTGCTGTGTTCACTATTATAAGCATTGCTTCAGTGAATAACTGAATGAGACCAGGAATCATGAAACCTAGCTTTTAGGCTCAATTCTGTTACTAATAATGCCTTTAGGCAAGTCACTAGTTCTCTATGCCTTCTTTTCTGTGGACCTAACATGTAAATAATACACTTCATGCTACTACTGTCATCTTCATAAGGCAATGCTTTCAAATCATCATCTGGAACAGTGATTCTCAACCCAGGGCAATTTTGCCCCCAGAGGACATTTGGCAAGGTCTGGAGACATTTTTGGTTGTTACAGCTAGGAGGCTGCTACTGGCATCTAATGGGTAGAAACCCACTACATTATAAACCTACTAAATGCTAAACATCCTAAAATGCAGAGGACAGCCTCCTACAACAAAGAATTACTCTAGCCCAAAATGTCAGTAGTACCATGGTTCAGAGACCCTGGCCTAGAACATCTGACCCAAGCTTTAGGTAATCAGCTTTAAAAGGAAACTTTTGATAGTCTGTTTTTCTATTTTAGTGAGAGTACTACTTTGGATGCTTTTTTGATGTAAACTTTTCTTAATATATTCTGGCCATTCCAAGATGACTTGATCTTTTTTCCTTTCTTAATTCTGTATCCTTTTCCCATATAACAAATTTACCCAAATTCAAGAATATAAACATGTATCAAATACATCCAAATGCATATAAGATCTTACTAAGAGTATCTGATGTTGGATACACATACAATAGTAGCAAAGGGACATCATAATTGTCACTATTTTGTAAACAGTAAAATAGCCTTCCTTCCAAAAGTACTGCCTACAATTCCTGTTTACAAATAAAGTATACCTAACAATATGCTTTATATGAACAAAATAAATATAGTGCATCCTTTTTTTACACTGTAGTGGTTTATTAAATGGATGGCAAATTTGTTCTTTCTCTAAAAATTTATCAAATTATTTTGAAGACCATAAAACAGAATTAGAATTCACAGTGCCAAAATTGACCCATCAATCTGACATTGCCTGTTCCTCCCTCAGGAGATCCTTACATAAACCCAACGTGAAACTAAAATTCTATTATTATCCATCTATCATTTAGTAAGTTTTCTTCCCCCTAAATGAGTTTAAATCTTATACATACTTTTTTTTTTCTATATACTAATTACTGAAAATACAGAAAATTTTTATCTAGCAAGTCAGGGTAAAAGATATTCTAATTCATGAAAGAGTTACATTCCTAAATTTCTTGTTCAGAACTGACTCTTAAGCAGTTCCCTTCCCACTCCACCTTTTTAGTAATAGACTTTTCACCAGAGAAGTTGCAGTGAGTCTTAATATGGTAGATTTAAAATATATGTGTAATTGTTTACATATATATCTCTCTCTACATGAAAAATTGACTTTTCTGTAGGTCAGAAATGGTCAAATATGATCTATTTTATTCAGTTTTATTTACATTATGCTATCTGAAACATATTAGTACATAATTGAGGTAGAGAGCTCCTGATTTTTTTAAAATTGTTAACTAATTATTCTACTTCCATTTTTTAACTCATTACTGATTTAAAATATCCCCTTTATCATACACTGTAACCTTACTTATCGTAGGATCTAAATCTGGGATTTCGGTTCTATGCCATTGTTCTCATTTGATTTTGGCCCAGCACCATATTGTTTTGAACCTTGTAGCTTTACAGCAGTTTTAAGTTACTATTCTAAGGGCAACTTAACTCTTCTTTTTTTCTAAGTGTTTTGGCAACTCATTTCTTTATCTTTGCATACAAACTCATTAATTTAGGGACAATAACATCTTTGCCCAGTATTTTTTGTAAGTCACCTTTTAGGTCCTTTGGTCAAGTTTTATAAACTATTTCCATAGGTATGCAATATTTTTGTTACTGTCCTACTTGGGCTTTTAAAGACTTAACTTTTTACTGATACGTATGAAAACTTATTTGTTTGATTTTCTTTTTAAGCATCTTTAAAATCTGGCTTTGTAACTGAATTCTCTATTTCTGATGATTCTTCACTTGAGATTCTTGAGTTTTTTTGCGTAACCATAATTGTCTGCTAGCTCTTGTTTTCTAATAATTATAGCTTTTTACTTTTATTGTCTTTTATTGCATAAACGCTTAACAGAATCCTGGCCATCCAGTAAAATATAAATAAATAAGAGTAATATAATTAATGCAGTAAATCTTATCAAAAATATTATTTTACAGAATATAAAAATTGCTTCCAGAGGTCAGCAATTTATAACTATTACTGGTCTAGTCCTTAAGTTTAATATGCACTGGACAGTATCGTAGCCACTGAGTATGTGTGGTTATTGAGCACTTGAAATGTGGCTAGTCCAAATTGAGATATGCTGTAAATAAAATACACACCTAATTTCAAGAAAGGTTTCATTAATCATCGCAAAACTATTGCATGTTAAAACAGTATGATGAACTTTTTCAGTTAAATAAAATGAAATTAATTTCACTTTTTTTTTTTTTTTTTTTACATTTTTAATGTGGCTACTATATGGCTTACGTATCTGCTGGACAGAGCTAGTTTAGATAATCACAAGTTGACTTATCTGGTTATTTTTCCTATTTGCTTTTATTCTGATATTTCCTAAAGGTACAAGAGTAGGTTGTCTAAGAATCTACATATCCAGTGTGTGTTTCAAAGGAAAGTTGAGAGATAACAGCAGAGAAAACGCAGTGGACAGTTTGATAATTTTTACACACTGTAAGCTACATACTTCCAAACATAAATTATTAGATTTATTAAATATTCAATCAATATGAATCTTCTCTTGGAACTTGCCAGACTATCTCCCTCATTCTTTACAAAGATGTCAGATGGAGCCTGAAGTTTTGTTGGAGTCACCTGGACGACACCAACATTCTCCAGATACCAATTCTGACTCTAGGTTGACCTGCTTAATTCATCTCTTTTTCTGTCTTCTTAATTTTCTTGCTTTCTTGTTCGTTGTATTGTTGTTGTTTTATTTTAAACTTTGTTCTCATACCAACCCTATTAGGAATTTATGAGAATTACATAACTGGACAAAGGTTTAAATCTGACCTACCTGAGGGCCACCTGATAGGATTTTTCAGTCAATAATAGCTAACATTTATTGAGCATTTATTTTAAGCAAAAGGTAATGCCAAGCGTTTTACACACATTGTCTCCTTTAAATAACCACCTTTTACAGATGTGGAAATTAAAGCCTATAGAGATTAAATAACTTACTCAAGGTCGTATACTAGCCCACAAAATTTGGGTTCAAACCCAAGTCTAGGTTGAGAGCTTTGTCTCAAATACTGTACTGTTTGGGTTGATACATATATAGATGAAGTGTATTGGGTTGTAGACACCTAATGGGCAAGGCTTTATAGTCATTGAATGCCCTAGAGGTATGTTTCCGAGTCTGAGCCGCACAAAAAAATTACAGTGAGAAAATTAGGAAGAGAAAGCAGATGTTGGAGAAGGAGATTTCTCCTTGTATAGCTGCTCCTTTGATTTGAAGAAATCTCAGTAATTTTATCCGCTAAAGAGTGTGAGAGAATATTGTTTCATTTAAAAATACTTTCCACAGTTTCACTTGGTTTCACCAATTTCAATTGGTTTTAAATCATTAGGATGTCTGAGTAAACTTGATTTCTTCCACAGGTCTGGTACATTAGGTTCCTCTGCTTTACCTTGCCATCTTTAATGTTTGTATTCTTTTAAAATTAGCTTGTCCTTTATAAGTATGTAAATATTGTATGCTAGCAATGTGCTGTTTATTAACAATACCTGTTTCCACTACTTTTTTAGGGTCCTGGTTGCTGTTCTGATCTTGCAGTTTCTTTTCACTATGTTGATTCTACAACCATGTATGAGTTAGAATACCTCGTTTATCATCTTCGTCCATATGGTTATTTATACAGATATCAACCTACCTTACCTGAACGTATACTAAAGGAAATTAGTCAAGCAAACAAAAATGAAGATACAAAAGTGAAGTTAGGAAATCCTTGAAAGAAAATCATGAATGAACAAAGGTAATATGTCTAGCACTGCACTGAAAAAGGACTTCTGCATTTCTGACATAGAACACTGGAATCCCAGTGAGGAATTCTAAGTGAACATTCCTTATAGAAACCTTTCACATGAATGACTATAAACTGAAGCTTTAAATGAGCTGTGAAGTGTGTTAAAATGTGTTTTGATACAGTAATATATAAATATATCTATATATATGAGGAACTTGTGTTTTTTAAATGGTGGCCAGGTAGAGGAACTAGAAAAGAGATTTTGTTGCCTGTTTTCTGACCATCTGTGTTATTGTCACTGAGAAACTAAAATAGTAAATTTACTAAAACTACACTGCACCATGTTGGTAATAATCAGATCTGCCTTAAAGAAAAGAAAATTTTAGAAAGAAATATTGTTGCTCAGTGTTGTTAATACAGCTCAAGAATTGAGTTTATATTTGCAGTATGCTATAAATGATACCCCCCTACCACACACACACACACAGTTTTTGTCTAATGAAAATGTTGCTGTGATTATTTATAATTGGTAGTATTTCTTCCAGAAGAAGCTAAAATAAGACTGGCACTTACCCTGAAGTGCATTAATAAAACCACACTTTAAAATTATCATGGGCCTTGACTATATTATATACTTGATTCTAATTAGTAATCTTTTACGCAATCTCTGTTGTCTCTTTTCTAAATGTGTTTAGCCACTCTTGAATACCATTCTCCACTATTAACATTAATTTACTCAAACCGTTCATAGCATTCTGTAAACATGTATTTTACATATTTGTTCCCAAATTTACCCATTGTTCATTATGGGTAACTAATAATAAATTTAATGCTGTTTCAGGATGCTTTTCTTATAACAGTGCCACTCTCAGGAATTACTAAGTGACATTTTAAATTGATATTTTAAACTCTTTCCAACTACATAGTTACGGTTTATTTCATTCTCATCCTGTTGGGATGAGAACTTGTTTGTGCCTTTCATAACTTGTTTAAAGCAGAGTTTTAAAATTAGTTTATAGGATCTGAGGTGGCTATTAGTTACAGTGTTTAGAATGCAAGATTCTGATGAGAATTAAAAACAATAGAAAATGCAGAGTGCTTAAACAAAAATGTTATATCTTGAAAGAGTAGATACTTAATTTATAAATAACAGTCTGAAGGTTGATGCTATTTTGGGATAATTGTTTTGCTAATGGATAATTCTAACAACGGAGAATACCTAGTCAAGACTGTCATCAAAAACATTCACAAATGTTTCATTCTATTTTTAGTGACTGTTTAAAGAGTTTCTGAAAGGAAAGAAATTTTTTATTTTTATTATCTTTAGCAGTACTGAGTGTCATAGCAGAATATTTTACAGACTTTCTATGAGATTATTTTTATGGTACAAAGTATTTACATTTCCCTTATGTTTATCATTATGCCAATTTTACATGGCAGTCATGCCACTGACCCTGCTATTTAGCTAAGTAATTTCTTTTTTCGGAGACTGTCTCACTCTGTCTCCCAGGCTGGACTGCAGTGGTGCGATTCTCCTGCCTCAGCTTCCCGAGTAGCGGGGATTACAGGCACGCGCTGCCACGCCCCGCCAGTTTTCATATTTTTAGTAGAGACAGGGTTTTGCCATGTTGGCCAGGCTGGTCTTGAACTCCTGACCTCAGGTGATCCACCCGCCTTGGCATTCCAAAGTGCTGGGATTACGAGTGTGAGTCACAGCACCTGGCTAAGTAATTTCTATTTATTGTGCCAAAACATGTCAAAATCATGAACTCTTTGAATGGTATATTTGAGAGGATGTTCATTTCATTGGTTAACCATGGACTACTCTGTCCACGTAGTGAAAACATGCACCAGTTTTTACCTATTATCATGGTAGTATCATCTGCCAAAATTTCAAGGCATTCATTTTATTCTTTGAACAACTCTTCACCATGGTGTGGACATGAATTTTCATATGTGTTACTTGACTAGAAGTATAAATGGTTTACTATAGATATCCAAAAACCTTAAGATTTGCTCATAGGAAACGAATATTGTGATGAATCCTGGGCTCTAGAGTCAGACTTGCTTGGGTTTAAATTCTTGCTCTAACACTTACTGTTTTTGTAACCTTGAGCAATTTTAATCTGTGTCTCAATTTCCTCATCTTTTAATTAGGGATGATAATACTACCTACCTCACAGGATTTTTATGAGGATTAAATAAATGTAAGGTTTTTAGAACATTGATAGGGAGCAATAAATAGAAGATTGTATTATTATTCTGTTACCTTGGAGTGTAAATACTGCATTTAAGTGAATGAAAAATTTGCTTTGACCAGATACTGAAAGAAATAAGTAATAGCTAGTATTTATCCAGTGCCAACTGTATGCTAGGTACTGTGCTTAGATAATCTGTGTATAATAAATAGTGTTAATCCTCAAAATTTGGGTGTTATACCCATATTATAGATAAGGAAACTGAGGCTCAGAGAATTAAAGTAACTTTGTCACTATCACAAAGCTAGTAAGTAACAGAGGTAGGATTCATATTCAAAACCCTGTGTGTTCATTTGAACCGTATCAGGCTTGGGGCTATTCATTTAGCATTATTTCCATTTTTATGTATATGATATATGACGTCTGATGCATTGGCCAGTAATAGTCAAATTAACCCAGCCAAATTGTCACAGTGATTCTTAAACTGTGGTTCTCACACTTGCCCAGGATGTTGTTAAATGCAGATCTGAAGACCCCAATCTCAGAAATTCAAATTTAAGCATGGGGCCCAAGAGTATGCATTCTTACCAGATACTCTAGGGCAGTGATTGTCAAAAGTGTGGTCCCAACAAACAGCATTAACGTCACCTGGGAACTTGTTGGAAATGCAGCCTCTCTCAGGGCCTCATCTCAGATCTACTAAATCAGATACTCTAGGGGCAGGGGCAGGGGCAGGGGCTAGCAGTTGTGTTTAAGCAAACTCTGCAGGTGTCTTTCTTATCCTAGTTTGAGAACCAGTACCCAACAACCTACATGATTTTGGTGCAAGTAGTGTTTGAAACACACTGAAGATTACTGCCCCATTACTAAGACATTTTTCAAAAAGCATGTTTTAAATCAGTGTAGTCCAGGATCATACTATATTAAATATAAAATAAAGATAACTTAAAGGATCATTGGATCATTCATTTTGGCCAAATTTTTAGCTTCTCCAAAGTGACTAACATCAGGGCCCACAATAAAATCTGTAATTCTCCAAGTTTAGTAATTTTATATTGAGGCAGGAAGGGTTCATTAAGTACTAATAAGTACATAATTTATTAAAAACATACATAAGTGTCATCAAAAAGGTCCACAATTGTTAGTAAAAAAAAAAATTAAATTGAAGTAGTAAATGCTGTTTTATAACATACATTTTTCTGCTAATTCATTCTGTTTTGTGTGGCCTAATAAAGCAAAAGAAAAATAAAAAAGCAATTCTCCAAGTACTTCATAGAGCACATAAAACCACATTTCATGATGATGATGTATTCACTATCTTTTAGATTAAGATCTTTGTTATTTGGTAAATGATTTCAGTATGGTTTTAAAACATAAGGCTTTTGATGTCTTATGTTCTCTAATAATGGTATGCTTGTATTTTCTAGTGGGAAGTTCATAGATAAAGCAGATTTTTGTCCCAGTTTGCTTTCAAATATAAATTTCAGAGGGCTTTTTCTTACTGTAATGAGGTATGAAAATAAATCACTGATCAGCTCTTAATATTTTTTGAATATGCAATTGGATTTGAGCAGTAAATTTGCTAACTGGTTATTTTCACAATTTTCTTGAATATTAAGTTTTCACTTCTTTGAGACTGTCAAACTATAGTTACTACCAGGTTGATGCACTGTACTTGAAAGAATCCCTTGATTAAATTACATCTAGCATTTTATTTGCCATTTAAATTTTCAGTTCATTAGACTATAATTCTTTGACAGTTTCTGCCTGGTGTTTATTGCCCTTCTTTGTTTGCTTTATTACTAACTTCCATTTTCTAGTTACTCTTAAATGCTGCCTTCACAGGGTTAATTTGGCTGTTAATAGTGATTAGAATTTTTATTACTTAATTGATAATTTTAAACCTACTAACTAGGGTTCCCTATGAAATTGAAAGTAAAAGTCTAAGAATAATGCCTGCTGGCTCTCGAGATACTTGCCCTACTTAAAAATCTATAATTTTAAATTAATTCTATGTCTACAATTATTAAAGGAAGTAAAGTTATTTGGGTTCTTCCACTCACCCTTTTCTCAAAAACAACAACAAAAAACAAAACTCGTTTTATTTTTCTACTTTATAGTAGGCCTGACAGAAACATACTGAAGCAATCTGGGAGGCAACCTGTGGTAGATTTTATGCTAAATGTTAATGTAACCTCTGTTGATTTTTTTAAAAGTGTTTATATATAAGATTTGAAATAAAAACTTTAATACAGGCTAGAATAAGGAATTTTACAAATTCTCTTTAGAGAAACCAACATTAAAGTTTTAGAGTTGAATTTTGCTCTATTTCAACTCCCTTACCTCTCTAGTTTTCAGTTTATATTAAGTTTTAATAACTTTGCAGGGCCCTGCAAATTAATAATCTACATGAAGTATATTATTAGAGGGAAACTAATCTTACTGCTAAGCAGTGTGTTGTACTACATAGTGAATGTTGGTGTTTTGGAATTTAAAAATTATTTAAGGTAATGGTGTTATGGTTTAAAAATGTCTGGTGACTTGCTTATTTTTAAGTGATCACCATTAAGTCAGAAAAATGTATTTTTAAATGTTTTTTGAAGTGCCTTTTGAACATTTTTAAACAGCGGATTTAAATAATGCATAAAATAAATTGCCATGTTCAAAGTTGTTTCATCTGATTATTTTTAACCAATATAAAAGTTGTGAGATGAATGTTGTCTTTTATGGGTAGTTTGGGGTTATTTTTCCAAAAGTTTAAAATTGTTTTCCCATCAAAGCTATTTAGTTTGAATAGGCTTTCGTAAGTTTTACTGCAATATATGTATTATTTACTTTAAAGCAACAAAATATTCCACCTCTGATAATAATATACTGTAAAAAAATTAGAAACACTGTAGTCTAGGTAAGTGTGTCTAGATGGGTGGGGGTGGAGGAGGGGAGAGAATCTCATATATTTAGAGAGAGATTGCTTCTGTGCTCCTTGGTATATTTTGATCTATCTCATACACTGAGAAATTAGTTTATTCAACAAATACTTATGCCAGGCATCTGCTAGAAATACAGTGGTGAGCAAGACATACAGGATGTCTTAATTCTAGAGTTAGAAAATAAGCTAGTAGATGAATAAACCAAGTATTTCATAGAGTGGTATTAGGAAAATAAAACTATTATCAGAACAATTTTCTGGATGGGGTATTAAGGAAGACTAGGAAGTAACATTTGAGCAGAGACTTGAATGTTGAACAACAGACATTTTATATACTTCAGAAGTTACTTTTATCTATGAAATTATTTGCTCCAACTATGTGTTAAAAAAAAAAAAAAAAAACTTTCCACCCTTGCTTAATCATGCTGTAGGTATATGTGAAGGCTTACTGAAATGTAAACTGTAGGCTAAAAAACTTTGTGTTTTTAGGCATACTTCATCCAGAGCTCAGGTGTATTGATAGATTTGTCTGGGAGTTTCAGAATATGAATAAAAATAGACCTAGTATTTTATCTCTTTCTAGGCAAACAGTTACAAATTCCATAAGGCCCTTGAGTCTAGCCTATATGTCTTGATTTTTCAGTAATCTGCTACCCAGTATGTTATTAGCATGTGTGTGTGCACACGCAAGCATGCATTACACACTGTTATTTGGATTAGACAGCTTTAGAAAAGCTGAGGAGATAAATACCACTTCATACTACTTTAGTAGTAGAGTTGTATAATTTAACATATTCAGAAAGCTAAATATTTTCCAACTAGCTGTACTGATAATTGTTAAGTCATTGGAAAGTAGATAATATTTACCTAAATATATACAATTAAACCTATTTTAAGTTTTCCAAAGGTGTGACTTCATAGTACTGGAAAGGATACAAGAAGATTCTTGCTGAATTTATCTCCTTGTTAAAGGGAAGTACTCTACAGAGCTCAACATAGTGGTCGTCTTAAAGTCTAATAATGCTGACAATATGGATTGTTCAAGGGAAATTTTTTTAGTGGTTAAGAATGAACTAACATTTAACTACTAAAGTTGAATAAGTTCAGCAACATTGGCATTCTCCAGATACATCTGTATTAGTAAAACAGAAGTGAACTTTGTTTTGCCATGAGTTTATTACTAATTAACGCATTTTGTATTGCTGCCTAGAACTTAAAACTGTCTCTGTGTTGCATTTCTTCTACAAAATGTGCTAGTGTTTCTTGTATTATTATCAATATTGCTTTTCTCCAGGACTGAAAATTTGTCCAGGGCATTATATACTTTCTTATATATTGCCCCTGTATAGTGCAGGTTAATACAACAGCTTACTTTGAAATAACAAAATACTCATATTTTAAAAAATGAGATTCAATCCTAGAACTTAGGCTCTTTGGCTTTTCTAATGAATGCCTAGTGAAAGATTAACAGTACTTCTTCATTTCTAGAACTGCTGAATGATGTGCTATCATAGAACTAATTTGGGTACAGTGTCTTCATTTTTACAACTGATCAGTTTTTGACTTTCTTAAGCTTCAATTTTTTTTCATAGAACTACCTGAACTGCATTGTCTCCCCTTCTATACCTCTAACAGTTCATTCTTATTAATTTTCTTGTCTAATTGTTAGATTGTGGAAAGGTGGTGATAAAATCCAGAACATAGGTTTGGAAGAGAAGTAATACTCAACTTTTCCTTTAGTTCTACACATAACTGTCTTCCTTGTTTTTCTACTTTTTGGTGGGGTGTGGGTAGGTGAGTGTGGGTGTGTATATGTCAGAGACAAAAAGGACGGTTATGATATTTTAATAACTGGATTTTTAATGTAATTGAAGTATTAAAACCACTGTATTTTCATGTTGATTAGGTTTATATAATAAGCGGTTTGTTTGATGAAGTGAAGGTAACTATGTGTTTAGAATAATTGGCCACAGATATAATTCCTGATTTTTAAAGTAATTTTTACAAACCTACTTGCCTGACTGAATTTCTCTCTTTTTTGGCCTTTGAATTTATAGCTCTTGGAACCTTCTCCTACTCATCTCTCATTCCATGTTTTTTTCTTTTACCCTTTCTTTTTCTTGTAATTGGCAGCAGCAAGTCTTTAGTTCCTTAAGACTTTTTATTGCCCCCATTCTCTTTTTTTTTTTTTTTTAAGTAGGGACAGGGTCATATTGTGTTGCCCAGGCTGGTCTTTAAACAGTTTGGCCTCCCAGAGTGTTGGGATTATATGCATGAGCCACCATGCCCGGCTGCCTCTATTTTCTATCAAAATGGATGTGTTTAAGACTTTTTAAAAAATTGTGTATCTTTTGTGAACCTCAGTTCCCTCACCAGCCTAGAAGTTGCTGAAAGAAAGAAGAGATAGCACTCAAAGAATCGATGCCCGCATTATCCTGCAGTTTCCTCTTTCTTAAGGAAATGTTTCCTTCTAGAACCTACTCAGTGAAAATATGGGTGCTTAAATACCTGAAAACCGGTGGGGAGAAAAACTTAATCTTTATAGATAAAAGATTTCAGTGTTCAATATTAAGGCAGTCCTCTCTCACATCTTAAAAATGGTCACTATGACCTGTTGAATAAAATGAATATATCCTCAGATTATGTGACCTTCCACAGCCTGACCTAGCATGTATTCCCTTTTTAAAAAATTGCTATTCCTTACCTAAACTCCAGACAATTTAGCTCCAAATCATTTAACCAACATTTGAGTGCCTACTAAAAGTATTGAGCTAGATAATAGGGATAAAGTGGCAAATTATATTTGTTGCTGTCAAGGAACTCACCTTCTATTAGTAGCAAAGTACCCAAAAAAGTAGGTGTGTGCAGTAGAGTTATACTCTCAGGCAATGTGCTAATTGTTTTACGTTGCATTATCCCATTTAATTCTTACTACAATCCTGGTGGATGGATTGTACTATCCACTGTTTCAGGCATCTACTGGGGATCTTGGTATGTATCCCCCCCGTGGTTAAGGGGGAACTACTGTATTTTGTTAACCTCCAGCACTTTACACAAAAGGGGAACTGAAAGTACCAGATGTTACATAGAAGAAAGAATGGAGTGTGTGAAGCAAGAGACTCTTCTCGAAAGGGGCCATTTAAAGCATTTCATTTCCATATGCAGCCATAACCATGTAAAAACTTCCATCCACATCATTCATTGGCTTTTATACTCTTAATTCATATTGCTAAGAAAACTTCTGGCTTATTCTTGTTAAAGTTTATGAAGTATCCTGATATGGAGGGGGGAAAATGCCATTTCTATGACATAAGCCCATTAAGCCACCCAAGTTGTCAGAATCAAGAGGAGGTGTTTGAGAAACTGTTTCCTCCTTTTAAACATTTAACATTTTTCTTTTGTGTTAGTTTTTCTTCAAGACGTACAAAAAAGTACGCATCATTGTATCTTGTGTATTTACTACCAACTTTTACTAGATAAGTCATCTTTCCATTAAAAAAGTGATAAGCTCCATTATTTTAAAAAAAACTTAAACATTCATTGCAGATGACCATTTCAAAGATGAAAATTTTTAAAGGACCCCAGAGCCCACCACCCTCCAAAGTAATTCCAATTAATGCATAAATATAAATTGGATAGTAAGCTAAATAGATAGAAATGGTTTTATTAAAGTGAGATCGTGTAACAAATGCTAATTTTAACATTATAATTTTAAAAAAATACAGTTGCTCTTGATCTGGCCAAAATCTGCAAATTGTCCTGGGGGCAGGGAGAGGGGAATGTCATCTTAGCAGCAACAAAATTGAGTGATTTCTTTGGGAGGGGGAGATGGAGAGAGGAAGAACGGACTGGACTTAGGCTTCTCTGTAGCAACATTCAGTGCTAAAGCAGAGTGAAGCAAAGTCTACCAGATTCTTGGGGGAGGAAGAAGCCAAGTGATTGCAAATGGAAGGGTAAATTGAAAGAGTCAGGGTGGACACTTCTTGAAAAATCTAGGTGATGAAGCCCATCTAAAGAGATAAATGGACAAACATTGAGAACAGGACTGGTGGTGGTTAATTATTTAACTATGTAGCTATAGAATTATTTAAATAAGGCTATAGAAGCATATTGAAATGTTATAAATCTTGATATAGAAAAGATGATTAACAAGTTAGAAAATAGAATATCAAAGACAAGAGGTAATATATACATGCCCTAATTGGTTTTACTTTTCAGAATAGAAATTTTATAAAATTGATAATATATCAAGAAATAGGGATGTAATATTCTGAATAGTTATGAAGGTAATCACCAAAACTGTAAGCCTGATAACTATTAAAATGAAAACACAAAATTAAAGATAACACAGGCCATATAAGAGAGCTAAAGGGGGAATTTAAAATAGATGGTAGAATTAAGACCAAACATAGATATGATGTCAAATAAGGATAAATATGATTTAACTTATAAATGTATGAATATATAAAAACTGTTGGCCGTACCTTTGGGGAAGGGTACTAGGATTGGAAAGAAATTCAACAATTCACTGTTTTCCTTTTTGAACTTTTAAAAAATCATGTTTATACTGTCATAGTTTAGAGAAGTAAAGTGGGAAAAAAAGCTGTTGGCCCTGGCTCCCTAGGGTTTTTACAACCAGTGGTGAAGAATGTCCACAGACATTCTTAAGCAGCAGTAGAGGTAAGCAGGTACACACATGAGCTGGAAAGATCTCAAAGCTGATTTGGATTCTTTTATCTTGCCCTAAGAAATTACTTTCTTCAATCAAGGGTATAAAGACTGCTGAACTAGTTCATAATGAGGGTAGATGAAGGAGGTATCCATCTTAAAGAGCGGTAAATAGTTGACCCATACAAAGGACCAGCAGCCTCATGTGGATCCATCTTAGCATCCTTCTCTCCTTCTACTCCAAGGGTGAAGAGTACTCAGAAGTTACTATTTATTCTCAAAGCCTTGTGTCAGATTATTTTCATATCTTTCTTAGATCTGTTCTGGCTTGTCTTATTCTCTTATTCATGGAAATAGAAGACACTGAGCCCTTTCCCACATAAAAATATAGGACTACTGATTTCTAGAGCTTACAGATGTTCTAACACCTCGTTTGAAAGATTCAGAAACAGATCTAGAGATGTTAAAGTTTAGAAAAATGACACAAATAATGCCAGAAGTGGCAACAGAACTCAATTTTCCTGACTCCCAGGTTAGTGGTCTTTGTACTAAATGCAATTTCTTATCTTCCCTCAACAACCTGAGCTGTGTACTTTAACAAAATTTTTTGTGGGTACATAGTAGGTGTACATATTTATAGGGTACATGAGACACTTTGATACAGCCATGCAATAAGTAATAATCACATCATAGAAAATGGAGTATCCATCCCCTGAAATATTTATCCTTTGTGTTACAAACAATCCTATTATATTCTTTATTTTTAAATATGCAATTATTGACTATAGTCACCCTATTGTGCTATCAAATACTAGATCTTATTCATTCTTTCTGTTTTTCTTTGACCCATTGTACTGCTAGATAGAACTCACATATTTGGTCCCTGCCTTTTCCCACCATTTGCAAAGAGATTCTAGGAACGATCCTAATAGTTGCCGGGCACTGTTATCAGAGATCAAATCTGTCTTGTTTCCAATTGTGCCTGGGACATAATAGGATTTTTTTTTTTTTTTAAATAACAAAGCCGTGTGTAGTGGCTGCATGCCTGTTGTCCTAGCTACCCAGGAGGCTGAAGCTCAGGAGTTCAAGTCCACCCTGGGCAACAAGACTCCATCTCCACAACAAAAAAGTTTAAAAAGATTACTATACAATTACTATACATTGTATGTATCAAAATATTACTCTCTCCCCCATAAATATGTACATTATATATCAATTAAAAGGAAATAAATGGTGAGCATCCTTTCACTATGAAGAAAAGTTCTCCATATGCCCCCTACTTTCTTCTGTTTCATTTTTATGGAGACCTCTAAACAAAATGCTTTTCTCATAGATATGGAGGGACTCCTAAACAGGTTTTCTGCTTGAGAAAATCTTGATTTGAACTCCACGTATCATACACCATCAGGCAAAAAACCTCCCATTTATGTTGGAGAATATAGTCCAGAAAAAGAACAAAACCTCAAGTGTGGGCAGAAGATTGTGTGTATTTGCTATTAGGGAGGAGAGCTCAGGTTCCTTTTCTCTACAGTGACCATTAGACATTCCAAAGCACTGTCACTTGGTATGTCTCAGTGCTCTTGGTTACTGAAGCAACAAGTGATCTCTGAGGACAAAAAAAGGTAGGGTCGTTCCTAACACTGGTAAGGAGAAAACTGTGTCGAGTTAATAATTAATTTACATGTCAAGTTACAAGTTTTCTATCCTAAAATCCAAAAAAAGCAACAGCTCTTTTTTTTCCTCCAGTCATTAAATCACCCATTCAACAAACTTTCACCACGCTCATGGTTTGTCAGCTATAGAAGAGAAAGGAGGACGAAACCTGTGGTTAAGGCTTGCCTGAAGGATCTCACATTTGGGTTGGGGGCTGACATGCCAGTGAACAAATAGCCTCCTCAGGACTATGATAGAGGTATTTACAAAGAACTATAAGAGGACTGTATATTAAGTGTTTAGGGATCTGAGAAGTTTCAAAGAAATTGTGGCATTTGAACTGGATTTAAAGAATAAGGCTCAGGTACAACTTCATGTGAAAGAGTCGATATATTCACAAATTTGCCAAAGCCCAGTTAACTTCATTCTTCTAGAGTTCCAGTTTTTTCCCAGGTGCAGTCAGTGTACCATTTTTTCTGAGACCCAGAGCCATTTTCTTTCATTGGCATGTTTTTAGGTTTATTTTTCAATAACTCCAGTACCCCTGAAATTTCCTTCCTTAGATCTTGAATAAATATATTCAAGTTGGGCATTACTGCATGGTTTGAGGATAATGTCTTTCCTGTTAAAAATATTTTTAAGTTTTTATACAAAGGTAATATATGTGCTTGGTAAAAGAGAATGAATATAAAATGAAAAGCTGTAATCTACTACAGCCCCACCCAGCAGTCCCTTTGTCCAGCCATAAACAGAAAATAACAGAACTGTACTACTCATTTCCAAACTAAACACATCATTCTGCTCCTTGCCTTTTCTGCTTACTGTTTAATAACTTAGAGATAATTCTTTTTAATAGTTAACTAGATCTCTGTATGGATGTGCCACAATTTTAAAGCCATTCCTCTATTGATAATTGAGTTGGATACTTTTATTATAATTACTGCTGCACTGAACATCCTTGAAATGATAGTGTGGGTACAGCCATAGGATAAGTTCCTAGCAAGGAACTGCTGAGATAAAGAATGTATGCATTTAAATATTCATAGATACTGCCAGATTGCCTTCTTAAACTGTACTGTACTACCTTATACTACTACTCAACATTTGTGAGTATATTTTCCTGCCCCTTTTACCAAAGTTTTTGATTATTGAACTTACTAGTTTTATCACTGCATTAATATCTGATAATTGTTGATTTGTACTTAAGGTTTGAGTTTTTTAATACATTGGTAATTTGCATTTCATCTTAGCCAGTTTTTAATATTGAATTACTAGGGTTTTTAAAAATTTTTATAAACTCTCTGAATATTGGCTTAGTTTATATGTATTAGAACTGTTATGATTATTTCGTACTTGTTTTTTCCCCACACAAACCAATTAATCTTTTCTTAGGGCTATTGAATTGTGTGTCTTGCTCACACCAAGGTTTATTTATAATATGCTTATGTTTTCCTCTTACTTTCATAAGTTTCATAAGTTTCATTTTTTGTTTTTATATTTTTGATCCCTCCAGAATTTATTTTCTTATATGGAGTGAGGTAGGAAAATGGCTGCCCGTTTGTTGTAATACACTTTATTTGACGATCCTTTCTTTCAACATTTATTTTAAATCACCATTACCACATGATATTTCATTATCGGTTTGTGTATAAACTGTATTCTGGTCTGCTTATCTGCCTATTTCTTCTGCAGTACATTGTTTTAATGATTTCGGATTCATAACACTTAATAACTGACAGAATGAATTACCTACTTAAACATTTCGTACAGACACTGTGGTGGATTCTGCTACATATCATGGCATTATGCCATGAATGCTTTCCAGCATTATTGGCAGAAATAGCCACCCTTAAAATATTCCCCTCGTGATCCTCAGCGGTTCCCAGGGTACAGTGTGTAATGTGTACCCAGAAATGGGTTGCCCTCTTGCCCATTCCTGGGCTGCCTCCTTGGGACAGTGACTCCAGTTAACTTGCTGCTTCAGTGGGCACTACCGTCTTCTGCTGGTGACTTCTGTCATCTTGTTTGACCCTGGGGAAAAGACTTATTTTCCTCTTTGTTGCCCACAGTAGAGACCAGACTTTCCTGACCGTTCCAGAATAATGAAAGAAAGGGTCCAGATAGTACTTTATGAGAGCGGCCAAGCTCCAGTGGAATCCTCTCCACCCTTACCAGGCTGGTGCTCTGCCCTCTTTGCTGCCTGTTTCCAGGTCACCAAAGGTAGTTCAGCTACCCCACTAGAAACCTTCAGTTATCAGCACTTCTTTAGAATTGGAGCCAAATTGACATCTGCACTAAAAGAAATGAGGAAGGTTTCCCCTCACCTAACACTCTGGACACCCTCCTCCCAAAATTCCTGCTGAACCAGCCTCTCCCCTGGGAAGCTGGCAGTGAAAACATTTAGTCTTTTCCGAGGAAATTACACCTTTACTCAGAGAAACGTGGTCTGGATTTTGGATCTGCAGCCCCAGTAAGAGAACTGCCTAATGATCTGGTGTCAGTTAGTACATTTTTGCAGCCCCAGTAAGAGAACTGCCTAATGATCTGGTGTCAGTTAGTACAGTCAGGCCCTTCATATCTGTGGGTTCCGCATCCATGAATTCAGCCAATCGTGGATCAAAAATATTCAATAAAAAATAATGTGACAAAAATATAAACAATACAGTATAACTGTTATTTCCATAGCATTCGTATTAGGTATTATAGAGATGATTTAAAGTATGCAAGAGGATAAGCATAGGTTATATGCAAATACTATATACCATTTTATGTAAGAGATTTAAACATCCATGGGTTTTGGTATCAGAGGGGGTCCTGGAACCAGTACCCCAAGGATACTGAGGGACGACTGTCTATTTCGCAGTCTGTATTGTTTTTACAAGTGGGGCAGCAACAACCAAACCCAAATGAGGCCGCATCAGGCTCAGCCCTGTTCCTATTTTGTCTCCCTGCACTAAGGGTTTCAAGCATGTCTTAGGGCTGTGGTCAGCTTGTTACCCAAATCAGCCTTGAAACCTAACAGAATGTTACTTTATAATTTCCTGTTACTATGTTCCTTTTTAAAGTCAGCTACTTTCAAATCGATCTTCATCCTTTTCAAAATACCAAATTTCGGAAATGGAAGGGGGAAAGGAATGGGGGAAATACAAAGTGAAATCGCCTGTATTTTCTTAGTGACCCTAACTTAGACATGACCAGCTATTTCTGAGATTCTTAAGTAAACAGTGTTTTTTCTCTCTGAAAGTCTGACAGTCTCTGCCATGTCAAGCTCTTTATTTCATGTCTTATACTTAGACCCACTCAGGCTACTTGGACATATGCTCAAATAAGTTGACCAAATGAAAAACGTGTTCAGAGGTTGAGTGACTCTGAGTGAGAATAAGTGAAGCAGAACTGAGTGGTGGAACTTAACCTGCGCCTGAAGTTTCGAAACACATCAAGTCTAGTCTTCTGTATTTTAATAATATACAGACTTAGAGAGTGGAAAGAGATAAAGTGTTATGTGCTCATAAAATCAATTTATAAGTGACCTCATAGGGTCAGTCACCTCAAGATAATATAAATTCATGATTTCATATATTAATGTAACCTTTGCTATGTATTAATCAGTATAAATTTATAATTCAGTAGTCTACAAATCCTAAACTTAGAGAATATTTTCTGAATTTGCTCTTTGATTACTCCACGTCTCTGCATAGAATTTTCTGACACTCACTCATCAGGATGTGTTTATAAAGGGTTTTCTTTCTTCCTCTTCACATTTAAATGATATAGAATTATCCAAACTTCCTGTTGCTACTGAAACTGAAGCAAGAGAAGCAAGGGAAATTGAAACTGAAAATGTGAACCAGCGACTTTACCCAGAAGCACAGTTGATGGCATCAATGAGATTAATTTTTTAATGAAATTAAAGACAGTAGAGGTTTCAGCTGACACTGTTTTTCTCCAGACACTCTACTATGCGGCAGGATGGTAGTTGTTTCCTCTCAACGGAGCTAAAAATTAACTTCATCCTATGGCATGATGTATTAAAATCAGGAGTGTTTGGCCCGGCGTGGTGGCTCACGCGTGTAATCCCAGCACTTTGGGAGGCCGAGGTGGGTGGCTCACGAGGTCAGGATATCAAGACCATCCTGGCTAACACGGTGAAACCCCGTCTCTACTAAGAATACAAAAAAAAAAAAAAAATTAGCCGGGCGCGGAGGCGGGCGCCTGTAGTCCCAGCTACTCAGGAGGCTGAAGGAGGAGAATGCCGCGAACCTGGGAGGCGGAGCTTGCAGTGAGCCGGGATCGCGCGACTGTGCTCCAGCCTGGGCGACAGAGCGAGACTCCGTCTCAAAAAAAAAAATAAAATAAAAAATAAAATAAAATCAGGAGTGTTCATGGTAACTTTCTCTTTCACCTCTCCAACAGGTAATTTCTCTCAAGATCCAACGCAAGCTATTCTATATACACAAGGTCAGCAAACGTTTGATTCATTTTGTCAGCTTTAATATAAATCAAAATCACAGCCAGGAGGCTGGGGTGTGGTAAAACAGACATCAAATCCCCTATTGCCCTAATAGCCAGTCAGTCACCCCCCTCTTTCATGTGGGAAAGAACACCGGAAGCAATTTGACAAGTAACAATCAGGCTTCTAGAGCCATGGACAATTGCTGTTAACTCTTGACTGTTCTGACAACATTTTAGAGCTATCTTTTAGGAATATTAGCCTCCCCCATTAACAAAACGGGGAAAAGCTCATTCCTCAAGGACCTCACTCTTCATTTAGTTCAACAGTTTGGATGGAGAAGGGAGATGTATCTTGAGGGAACACAAGTACATTGATCCCGTTTTCTACCTCACTACATTGCTTGCAGGAAGAGGTCTGCAACTTGGTTCACCCCCTTTTTTTTCTGCTTTAGTATTTTAGTTGGGTCAAAGTAACTAAAGAGTTACTTACTTAAATTGCATATTGCGATCCCCATAATTTCCAATGGGTAAAATTTAGCTATACACTTAAGCTTGCTGTAAACATGCAAGCAAGTTGGGAGAAAATATTGCCATTAGAGAAGTGGAAAAAGACCGGCCCCCTTCTCCATCATCACCAATCAGGTGTTGCGTGAAATCTCCCGCTTACTATTACATATTACTCTCACAGAGAATAAACACCGTATCTTTCAGTAAGGATCTCTGACCTGTCATTATGAAGGGAGGACTAGCCAGACTGAGGGTGTGGTGAGGAACTAGGGGAAGCACAGACAGAAGAAACTGCTTTGAGAGGAGAAGCAACTTTGAAGTGTTGCTTAGGCCAGGCCCTGACCTAGGGTTTGGTTTTTTTGAAGTCTGTCATTAACCCTTCCCTCACTTTCCTTCTACTCTTCAAGTCCTATTACATTCATAGGAATGACTGATTTGCCCCCAGGTATTTTGCTGGTCCTGGGATTGCAGAGAGGAAAAGATACAATCCTGCCCGCAGGAACTCAGTGTATAGAGATGGCTTCTCCAACTTAACTACAGAGAGCTGATAATACTTTTTAGACATGTCGATCCAAAATGACCAATTAAGGATAAGGACTTGGAAGTAAAGAACATAACTCAAAGACAACAAATGCCCATTCACCAAAGATAAAGCCATGAACTGTCCAGGGCAAACGAACTCGCCTTTTGGAGGCTAAGCTTCTTGTGGGAATTTGTAGAGTTTGGGGGAGGTCACTCAGTAACTTCTGTAATGAAAAGTTTTGTGGCAGCGAAGTGCAGTGGCTCACGCCTGTAATCCCAGCACTTTGGGAAGCCGAGGCGGGTGGATCCCTTGAGCCCAGGGGTTTGAGACCAGCCTGGGCAATATGATGAAACCTCATTTCTACTAAAAATACAAAAATTAGCCAGGCGTGTTGGCACACAGCTATAATCCCAGCTACTTGAGTGGCTGAGGCATGAGAATCAGCTGAGCCTGGGAGGTGGAGATCGCAGTGAGCCAAGATCGTGCCACTGCACCCCAGCCTGGGCAACAGAGCGAGACTCTTGTCAAAAAAATAAAGAAGTTTTATTGGTATTATTTGTTCTCTGTTAAGCCCATCTGTTGAGTTCTTGATTTCATTTATCAAGTTTTTCAATTCTAGAATTTCCATTTGGTTATTTTTTATATTTCCAGGTCTCTGCCAATGTTCTCAATCTTAATTTTTATTTCCTTAAACATTTTAAGCATAATCATTATAGAATCCATGTTGGATAGTCACATTATCAAGATCCCCTATTGGTCTAGGTCTATTGTCTGTTTTTTTTTTTGGTATTCAGTTACATTTTCTAGTTATTTTTGGTTGAATTCTGTCTTTGGCAAGAATATGTCAGTAGCCTTTTGAATAGGATGAATGAATCTGTTACACCTTATGGAAGCCATAAAATCTATGCTGCCCCACATGGTGGCAATGGTGTATATACAAATGAAAATCTAAGAACCCCACTGACCTTCTGCTGACCAACATCATAGTGAGGTAAAGAAGTCTCAGAGTTTAGCAAAGTATTATCCTTAAAGAATCAAATGAGATTGTAACCAGTTCATCTTGCCTGCTGCGCAGATACAGCCAATTTGTAAAGACAGGGAAGTGCAATAGAGAAAGATTTTAATATGCATAGAGCCAGCTAAATAGGAGACCAGAATTTTACTATTATTTAAATCAGCCTCCCCCAAAATTTGGAGGCCAGGATTTTTTAAAGACAGTTTGGCAGGCATGAGTTAGTTCCTGGGTAGGGGCCACGGCCACAAGACCAGATGAGTTGGTTTACCATTCCGGGTGGTGCCAGCTGATCCATCAGAATGCAGGGTCTAAAAGATATCTCAAGCACCAATCTTAGGTTTTATAGTAGTAATGTTATCTACAGGAGCAATTGGGGAGGTTAGTAATCTTGTAACCTCTGGGTGCATGACTCCTGAGTCATAATTTTTAATCTTATGGCCAATCTGTTGATTTTACAAAGGTGGCCTGGTCCCCAAGATACATTTTGCCCAAGATGTAATATCACAGGAAACCAGAACCTTCCACTCAACCTCTCATACATAACTGGCTTTATTAGTTTCCCACCACATTCAAGAGCACCTGATGCCCTAAACTGTTTAAGGTTGAATTAAGGAGTGCTCTTTTCAAACTATCCCAATTTACATGAAAACCAAAGATATCAGAAGACCTACAAAATATTCATAGAATTGGGTATCTTGGGACATGAAACAAGTGGATACTTACATATGTGAATCTCACGTCTTAATATCCAGACTAATTCCACCTTGTCCTATTCTTACATACTATCTATTTTTCTCTTGGGAAGTTTTCTAATACTAGCTTAGCAACAGCATATCAATTTCAGTGAAATTAACACTTTAAAATATCCCCACTGGAAGTCAGTGAGTCAGTGCACATGCTGCTCTACAGAGGGGCCCAGTTACAACCTGAGGAGCAGCACTTCATCAGAGCTACCTCTTCAGGCCACATTCCCCACTACCTCAACCAACTGCTCCTCATGAGAAGTAAGATGGATTTCTGGGAAATAATTTCCTTGAGCCATTTTTCCAAAGATAGTGGGGCATTCTTAAATGGTATTCATTTGAACATGGTATTCATTTGAACTTTGACATAATGCCATTATTCTGTAAATGTCATATCCTGGATAGCTAACTATGGCTGACAATCTACCCCTCATCATGACTGTGCTCAAATGCAGATATCTCTAGTGCATCGTTGAACGAAAGGAATTTCACACACTTAAGCCTCTCTGAAATTTTCATCTTTCAATTGTTCGCTTTTGTAACTGTTTTTTGCGGGGATGAAATTGACACTTTAAAAAGAAAAATTGAAGCTTGTGATGGGATTCTAAAATCTAAAAAATTTCCTTTCCAATCATATTTTAAACTGTTAGATCGTTTGCCCATTTATTGTCAATTTAACATGAAAACAGACGCATGTGCACATGGACACATACACACAGGCACATGTGTTGAAGGCCTCTAGCAAGGTTGATGAGACTTGCTCAACTCTATTGCTAGCCACAGATGAGCATACAGGAAGGTTGTAGGACCCAAGTGTGTCCAACCCACAGCCTGTGGGCTGCATGTGGCCCAGGACGGCTTTGAATGTGGCCCAACACAAATTTGTAAACTTTCTTTAAAAAAAATTTTTTTTAAAGCTCATCATCTATCGTTAGTGTTAGTGTATTTTGTGTGTGGCCCAAGACAGTTCTTCTTCCAGTGTGGCCCAGGGAAGCCAAAAGATTGGATACCCCATAGTGCCTTTGAGATTGACGCCTATGGGGAAATGGAGGGAGCAGAATTGGGTGGAAGGAGAAGTTGGACCATGAAGCAGTCCTAGCAAAGGCCTAAGCCAATTCCTCAGGGAAACTGTGCAGCCAGGATAGCCCTTTGGTCTTGTTCTACTGGAGTCTGTCCTTGCTACCCTAAAATTTACGAGTCATTGGATGAGGACCGCCCAGGGAGGAGCCATGACCTTGGACAAGACAGCTCTCTTCAGCTCCTCTTAATTCCCTGAGAAGAACTCAGCTGAGGGTCATCAGCTGCCAGCACTCCCAGCAGCTGAAGATGGGTGCCTCAAACTTGAAGTGGGGACTGGCCCACATACCAGTGTTCCGTATAGAATGACAGTAAAAAAAAGTGGCCATGAAGCTCAGCTACAGTTTCTGTCTTCAAACCTGTAATTTTTTTCATTTAGGTTTTTCAAGATTATCCCAGACCCTCCCATTTCCAGTAGATTTCTTTGTGCTTTGATTTTTGGTCATTTGTTTGTTTGTTTGTTTGTTTCTATTTTGAGACAGGGTCTCACTGTGTCACCCAGGCTGCAGAGCAGTGGTGTAGTCATGGCTCACTGCAGTCTCAAACTCCTGGGCTCAAGAGATTCTCCCACCTCAGCCTTCTGAGCAGCTGGGACCACAAGCATGTGCCACCATGCCCAGCATTTTTTAAAATTTTTTGTAGAGATGAGGTCTCCTATGTTGCCCAGACTAGTCTCAAACTCCTGAGCTCAAACAATCCTCCTGCCTCAGCCTTCCAAAATGCTGGGCTTACAGGCATAAGCCAGTGTGCCTGGCCTGATTTTCAATATTTTAAAAATATTCCAATTTGAAGATTGAAAAGCAGACTAAAATAGTATTGGCTTGAGAACTCCCAAAAAATTATCTGGACAACTACAAGGTATGCTTTCTCCAAAACAGTAATTTCAGATCTGCCAGAACCAATTTGGGCTCCTGTGAAAAGTAGAATTGAGCTTAGGAAGGAGGGAAGTGGGTGGCTGCCAGTGCAGTATGATTGGAGTGGCCGTGGAAAGATTTCCCAGGCCCATCTGCTCTGAAATCATCTTTATTCATGACAGCTTCTGAACTCCAGAAGTGCTTACCTGTCAGTGTCGCTTACCTGTCAGTGTCCTTCACCTGTCTCCTATTGCTGTTTGTCATTTTGTGTTTAACTGAAATCCTAGGCTTGAATACCTGAGGCCCCGAACCTCTCGAGGTCAGGCCAGCCTACTATTCCTCTATGTAAATGGGACCCACAAATGCAGCAAGTGAAAGTGCCGTCATTCCTGCCTTGGTTTTTGCCCAACATAGGAAATGATTATACCTACATAGAGCTGCAGTGAAAGACATGATAGATGCTAACACTTCACCTGGAGATTGCTAAATACCAGCTGATAAGATTGAAGGCTGGATGAGAGCCACTGGGGGAAAGGGGTGAACAGGAAAGTGGACAGACAGCTATGGTAGGCAGAATTTCTGAAAATGCCCTGAGGGATGTCCCATCCTAATCCTCAGAACCCGTGAAGATTGAGATATCACTTCTATGATTATGTTATAAGGTACAATTAACCTTAAAATAAGGAGATTGCCTGCATGGGCCTAGTGTAATCGCATAAGCCTGTAAAATCAGCTTTTCCAAAGAGGGGCAGAAGAGGAAGTTAAAGAGTTGCTGCTTTGAACATCGAGGGGACCATATGAGAAGGAATGTGGATGGCCTCTAGGAGCAGAGAGGACCCCAGCTGACATCCAGCAAGAAAACAGGGACTTCAGTCTTAAAACCACAAGGGTGGAATTCTGCCAATATTCTCAATGAGCTTGGAAGTGGATTCTTACCCAAGCCTCCAGGGAAAAGCCCTGACAACACTTTGATTTTGGCCTGTGAGACTCTTGAGTATAGAACCCAACCTAGCCTGCCTGGAGTTGTAACCTACAAAAGCGTGAGATGATAAACTGGTGTCATTTTAAGCTGCTAAGTTTGTGGTAATTTGTTGCTGCAGCAATAGGGAACTAGTACAGTAGCCAAGACAAACAAGTCTACTTGTCACTATTTTTGAAAAAACACTTTCTTTGGAAGAAACTGGAATCTGCCTCTAAAACCATCTGGCATCTGGCATAAGGGGAAGGCGGACTGAGATCCAAAACTATTATGTGCCGGCTTGAGCTTCAACTTTATGTATACCAAACCATTTATACCTCACACCTACCCTCTGTGACAAACACTATTATTATCCCAATGTTATCTCCATGGGCTTCTAACTGCTGTTCGGAGAAATTAAATGATTGGACCAGTAAGTTCTCAATCCCAGCTGTGCACCAGAATCACCGCATCACCTGAGTTTTGTTTGTTTTGCTTTGTTTTGTTTTTAAGCTAATGAGCTTTCAGAAAGTCAGGATGCTGAGGCCTCAACCCTGACCCACTGAATCAGGGAGGCCCAGACCTCTTGCACTTATTAAAGCTCTTGGATGATTCTGATTTAACCCAGATGTTTGGCAACCAGTGGTTTAAAGTGTGGTTAATGGACACCAGCATCAGATGCCCTCAGGGTGGTGGTAACCACTGATGTTGTGTCCCTAACAGCCATCCTCTGCTACTTCACTTACAACAGGACCTCAGGTGTGCTCAGATGGCTACGTGCCTGGCCAGAGGGGTTAAACCATGGTTCTCAATTTTCAGCTCTAGTCATGTTATCACATTTCTCTTTCCCAATACCATCCTGTGAAGGTTAATTTCATGGAGCAACTTGACTGGCCATGGGGTTCCCAGATTAAACATTATTTCCAAGCGTCTCTGTGAGAGTGTTCCCAAATAACATTAGCATTTGAATCAACAGACTTAGTAGGTTGCCCTCCCCGACATGGGTAGGCATCATCTAATCTATTGAGGGTCTCAATAGAACAAAAGGTGGAGGAAGGAGGAATTTGCCCTCTTTTTCCTGCCTCACCTCTTGACCTGGGTCATCTCATCATCTCTAGTCCTTAGACTGGGATTTACACCATCAACTCCTCTGGTTCTCAGGCCTTTGGACTTGGACTGAATTACACTGTCAGAGGCATTTGAACCAGAGTGACTCCATCTTGCATAGGGGCTAGGTAAAATAAGGCTGAGACCTGCTGGGCCGCATTCCCAGGAGGTTAGGTGTTGTAAGTCACAGGATAAGATAAGAGGTCAGCACAAGATACAGGTCATAAAGATCCTGCTGGTCAAATAGGTCGCAGTAAAGAAACTGGGCAAAACCGACCAGAACCAAGATGACGACAAGAGTGACCTCTGGTCGTCCTCACTGCTCATTATATGCCAATTATAATACATTAGCATGCTAAAGACACTCCTACCAGGGACGTGACAGTTTATAGGTGCCATGGCAATGTCAGGAATTCACCCTATATGGTCTAAAAAGGGGAGAAACCCTCAGTTCTGGGAATTGCCCACCCCTTTCCCGGAAAACTCATGAATAATCCACCCCTTGTTTAGCATATAATCAAGAAGCCACAATAAGTATAAGCAGCTGAGCAGCCCATGCTGCTGCTCTGCTTATGGAGTAGCCATTCTTTATTTCTTTACGTTCTTAATAACTTACTTGCTTTCACTTTACTCTATGGACTTGCCCCAAATTCTTTCTTGTGGGAGATCCAAGAACACTCTCTTGGGGTCTGGATCAGGACCCCTTTCTTATAACACCACCACCTGCTTTCTTGGGTCTCCAGCTTGCAGATGGCAGATTGTGGGACTTACTTCTTAGCCTTCATAACTGCATGACCAATTTATCACATTAAATCTTATTTTCTTTATATATATCTCCATCCTACTGGTTTCTCTGGAGAACCCTAATACATTTCCCATCTCTCTGCAGCTAGAATCAGCCAAAAACATATAAGAAGACTCCACCAGGAGTGGGGAGTTCTTGGGAAAGCTTTTGCTTCTGAAAAAAAGATAAAAAAGTACACAGGAGAGCTGTCTGGTGCCATTCCTTGAGCATGTGAGAGACTGTGTCACCAGGAGCAGCAGTTATCTGTGGCCATAAGTTGAGATGACTGGATGAAATGCTAACATGTAGAGAAGGTAGGACAAAAAGAAAGAACCAGGGACTCTGATGACATTGTTGAGGTGCATCAACCCTAGAACCATTATTAAGAGATTTATTATGTGAGATATTATTATTTACTGTTTTACTACTTGCAGCTGAAAGCATTTCTAACTGTGTACAGGACTACTTTTAAATGCAAGAAAGAATTTCTGGTGTTGAGGACTGGGTTATTTGCATTAACAACCATCCAATTCTTTGTGCACTGAAGTCTAAGTCACCCACATTCTAGGGTCACCTACACAGATAGTGATGAAGCTGCTTCTAACTGGTCCATGTTTTTTCCACTCTATGATAGTAAAAACAAATAGAAAAACATCTGCATTCCTCCCTTTTTACACACTCCCTGCGGCAATGTTGGTATTAGACATAGCAGAAAATAATAACTAAGAAAATAACTTGAAGAAAACATGTCTACAAGCTTTTTGTTAAGAAAAAAAAAACCCAATCTTTAAAGCCCATATTTATTATACAAATAAATCAGAAATAATAGGTATATGGGGAGAAATGGGAGAAGAGAAAGGAAAGTCAAGATACTGCTCATTTTTCACATTAATTCCAAAGGACAAAGGATGGGATGGGAGCTCGGGGGTTTCTGAAAATGCTCACCACAATCAGTTTACACAACTTTTCAGAAATATGTTAACTCTGTGTCAGAGCACAGTTTAATAATCTAGATATATATAGAGACACAATCTGTTTGTCTAAAGAAGCTTCCAGATTTTCCATTTAGTGTGTCTTTTACCTTTACCATAACCCTGAGTCATCTCTGATAGTTCTCATTTTGGAAGTGATTCCATGCATAGAAAGTTGTGTGTGGGCTCCCTAAGGACAGCAGCTGGGTCCCTTTTGTTCATTGGCTTACCCATAGCCTGCAGCACAATGCTTTGAACATAGGTAGTATTCAACCAATGTCAACTACAAGATCCCAGAAAACCCCTTACCTTTAGGAATGTGTGTCTTGTGAGGCAGCTGGGATATTATCGCTAGCTCATTTTCTCAGACAAAACACAGAACAGTGACATAGTTTTGTAAAGGTCACAGGGCTAAGCAGCTCTCTCCAAATTTATTCTTGTGCACTTTTCCCCAGGTTTATTCCCAACAATGCCTGCTACACTCTTTAAAACCAGCCTCAGACACATCTGTTCTATGAAAATTACATGGAACAGAGAAGTAACTATTTCCTCTCAATGAACAACATTCTTCCATTTAAAAGGAAAAAGTGAACTTTGTGGGTTCCTCTTGTATAATTAGAATTTAATTTCCTTCAGATGGAGATGTGTAACTGATATTGCTTATTATATACTGCACAGTCACTAATATAGAGAGATTCAATATGTATTCACTATGACAATGCATCAAAGAACTTTTTTTTTACCCTTTTATCTTCATACCTTAGTTTGTTTTACAGAAAGAATTGGCATTTCATTAAATATATAAATAAATAAAAGACTATTTTTTCCAGATTCACTAAACAGGTGTTGCTTACCTTAAGGCAAAATTTTTATAAACTAAAAAAATTCAGTTTCTATAACTGTTCCAACATGAAAAGGACTAGTTATTCACCTGAGAGGAAATGTCTTATAACGAAGACTTTTTATTGAATCTGGATTAGTCCCTTGCCCAACACTAATACTGACATTTTTCCTGCTGAGTTGCAAGTGACAATTCACTTTTGGAAGAATTTATGGGAAAATATAACATTATTCTATTTCCCAACCACAAGTTTTGTTTATTCCTCACACTATATAGATGGTGAGTCTCAGAGAACTGGGGGCTTCTTTGCTCCTTGATGGGGAAACCCAGCTGTGTGCTTCACGCAGGGCTGTCCATAGCCTGCAGCACAAGGCTTTGAACATACAAGGGGGTGTTCAACCAATGGCAACTGCAAGATCCCAGAAGGCTCCTTACACTGTGGGGACTGACAGCCTCTTATTCCCCAATAACTCCTGTGGTGTTTCCAGCTTCACTCTTACATTGGCAAGTAGGGATGGAACGCACTGACTGCCGTGTGAATGAACTGTGTACCTTGTTACTTCAAACATTGAAACTCTGATATTAAATTTTTTTTTTTTTTTTTTAGACGGAGTCTCGCTCTGTCACCCAGGCTGGAGTACAGTGGCGCGATCTTTGCTCACTGCAACCTCTGCCTCCCGGGTGCAAGCGATTCTACTGCCTCAGCCTCCTGAGTAGCTGGGATTACAGTCACATACCACCACACCCGGCTAATTTTTCTATTTTTAGTAGAGATGCGGTTTCACCATGTTGGTCTGGCTGGTCTCGAACTCCTGGCCTCGTGATCCACCTGCCTTGGCCTCCCAAAGTGCTGGGATTACAGGCATGAGCCACCTCACCCGGCCCATTAAATATTTTTTAATGTGAGAAGATATACTTGTTATCATGAACATACAAGGGAGGGATTTGATCACAGCCGAGCATTGAGGACATGTGACTTTGCGTGACTTGAAAAACCCTGGATACCAACATCTGATCAAGTGGAAAATTCATATGCCTAGGAAAAGTAGCCCCTGTGATGGGTGAATTTGGTGGCACTGAAATTTTTTCTTTAACTGCATTGAAAGGAGATGTATCAAACAAGCTTCAGCATGTTATTTAATTATGAGATCTGTTTTAAAATTTAAGTGAAAAACCAGGATATCTAGAAGCAAGTTATAGAGAATGCAAAACCTACTCCCCTTTAGGTATTCAACTTGACGAGCCAAGTGATAATAATGGCTGTAGTCAGCTGTTGTTATTTTTGCAGTATCTAAGGAAGAGAGTGTAGATGAATTCTTCTCTTGTGAACTGCTTCAGTTAACTATGAAAGGAATCAACGTGTTCAATCTCATCCAAGATTTCTTTTTGAACCATTAGCTAACACTTCATGTGTGTGGATCAATTCTTACTGATGGTACCTCCTGCTATGCTTGGTAAAACATCAAGCTTTGCTGCCTAGAATACAAAATAAATAAAAATGAGTAGCTATTTGTATAATGCACTATTGTGCACTTGCTGCAAGAAGTTTGCCTGCAAAAACAAATAATGTTCTGTCTTCTTTATATGGTAACAAAAAACTCCACCAAGAAAAAGATCCAAAACTTTGCCTCTTCCATGATTTTTTTAAAGGAATTGGTAAGCTGACACATCCATTTCCATATAGAAATGAGGTGGCTTCCCACAGCAACATGTTTATTTTGCAACTAGATAAAGTTATGAAAATTAACTGAAGCACTTCTCTCTTTCATCCTTCTGAGAGGGTAGCCTTCCCTTAGTTGTCTTGGGTGCCCATGTAATTGAAGAAAGCAAGAATGCAAAAATATTATATTTTTCCAATTCTGGCACTAAAAAAATAAGATTATGCAGGAAAAAAAAAAAGACTTTCAAGTCAGGTTATTTCCTTGAGAGATTTCCCAAATACTCTGTCTCCTCTTTAACATACCATAGTCCCAGCCTGGAGGATCCAGCTTACAGAATTTTCCTGTGGGCTAGAGAAGAAACCTTTACTCCCTATGACAGCAAAGCTTCAAGACCTGCTGCTACATGGCAGAAGATACGACATCACAAAATAGACAACCCACCCGTTTTTTCCCCAAAGGATGGTGGGAAGAAGGAAGCAGAATGGAAAAGAACTAGGAAAGCCAAGTACAGAGATGATGTGTGTTCCAAGCACCACCCACCTTACCCCACCCCTGTCCCGCCCAGCTTAGAGGACTGAAGAAAATGCAGAATTAGGCATGGGTAGGGCTGCTTTTGTCCTAGTTCCCTTGGGACTGGTCGGGGACAGGCTCATAGGCTGTTCTGCACCACCCAGAGAGAAGCTGTGTCACTTGGCAGTACAGTAGGTCAGGAGAAGATTGTGGTGGCCTCACGTGGCTCTGTGGTATTTATATAGGATCCTGCAGCTGCTGAGTCTCTGGTGCGGAGCAGCCCAGTGGGGGTTGTTATAGTGGCAGTGGGGTGCCCTGTAGAGAGCATTACAGAGTGGGTCACCAGGCCCAGGATTAGAAGTGTCTGTAGCCCCCAAGGTACCAGGACAGGACTGAATCAGTCAAGAAGAGACGAGATGATGATGACGGAGTGGCCACAAAGTCCTCCCACCCCTACCCTATCCCAGATGAGCCCATGCTGTAACCACATGAAGAGCAAAGAAACAACTATTTATTCTCAGGGACTGTGTTAATGATTCCCAACCATCAGCATTGAAGAAGAGGTCCGGAAGAATGTGAAGAATGCTAAGTCTTGTGTGGAGAATAGAGGGGAGCATGAAGACAATCCACAGCCTGCAGGCAGGGACTTCATGGACACTCTACATTGTGCAGCAGCCACAGAATTCAGCCACAGGTGCCAGCTGGGTGAGTACCAACCAGGTGGATTAGGTCCACCCCCCGGAAGATGCATAAAAAAACCACACCTGTCCCCCCAGATCCACAGAAGCCATCTTAGGGAAGAATCAGTGGGGATACTCAAGATCAAAAATGTGGAAGGCTCTTTTTCTGTCTTTTTTCCAAGAGCTGATTATTATCTGAAGGGATTGCTTACTAATTGGAACTAAGATTTCACCCAGATAGTGCTAAACGTTAGAGATCTTTCCCCCCACTACTGGAGATCAGAGAGAAGTTCGCAACATTTATAGATAAAAATCATATCTCAATTGTAGTATAAGTTAAATTTGTAACTATTATATTTGTTTTTGAAAGCCATAAAAGTCTGCCTATTTACAACCAAATAATGCCATAGTTGACAATTTTAAAAAATAGAAACTTTATCTTTTACCTAGCATATGCAGTAGCTATATTCAAACATGAAAATGAACACAATTAATTCATCTAAATATTAATCTAATAAGAACATGGTGTGACCAGAGAGAAATTATTTGCTTTTATAAGAAAATTTTAGTGGGGGATAAAGCATATTGAAATAACTTTCCTTTTCTTACAGAAACTGTTTTAACAAAATGAAAAAATGACCATTGCAACTGATATGACAACATACTTTGCAACAATTGAGTGACTAATTTTTATGGATTTTTTTCCACTAGACATTTCATGTAGAAAAAAACAAAAACAAGAACCAAGGATACTGGAGCTTTTTAAAAAATTTCATTTCTATCGATCATTGTCTTCTATATAAATTATTTTTACTTAATTACAACTCAATGAATATATTTTAACAAGAAAGACTTGGGAATTTCTGAGAACTTGACTAGCATTTTCTACAAATGGCAAAGAGAGCAGTGAAGATTATGTGATTTTAGATTTTTCTCACTTTTACACATCAAAATAAGAACTAGAAATTGATGTTGACATGAATATAGTTATTTCCAAGGGAAATGTCCTTATTTCTTGAATATCTTGGAACAAAAGCTAAAGGAGTATATGTTATTTTTATATGGCAATAACTTTAATGTGTTATTAATTCAGGGTTGTAATAAACTCTAGTTGTGTTTTCACTCTATAATTATAATTAGTTAAAAAGTATCTTCTCTCATCATTATGTCCATGATGCTTACATGGACATAGTTTGAGAAAAAAATGATGCAAGTTGCCATACAATTAGGACCACAGTTCAAAATTCAAACTCAGCACAACTTTCCAAAGATCTGGTACTTAAGTTCCGTTCCTATAGCAGCAACTCAACACACAAAGCCCACTGCCCTGATCTAAATGTAACCAAAACCTAATGCAAGCATTCATTTACCTCTCATTTTAAACCATGTCTTGTAGATTTTGATAGACTAGATGTGTTAAGAAGCAACTGGAAAAGCTAGGGCACTGTATAATCACTGCTGTTGATATAAAACAAATGTAGTAACTATGTCTAAATTGTAAGAGCACATTTTGAACATAGAATCATTTCAAGCAGGCATTTTCTCATGAGCTATTTGATCTTGAAGGCTCAGCATGTCAACATTCAATACATTAGCTCAGTGTCATTCCTTCCCTCCAGTGTTCTTCCAGCTGGCAGTCCTGTACATCCATTTGTCAATGGCAGCTCCTTTTCCTTCTTCATTGGCAGTCAGTCTTGCTCGAAAACGTTGGGGCCTGCACCCGACATCTCAGCCTTCCTCCCTCCTTACTGTCCTTGTTTTTGTCCAGTTATTACATCTTCTCACATTCCAATGGGCACCAGATTCATTTTCATAAAAGGAAGTAGGTAGTGTGGAAAATCCTTACATGTATAGCATTTTGTTAAACTGTCCATTGGTTAGAGTTGAGCAATTAGATTGTCTAGATTCAAAGGTAGTTTTTACTACCAGATGTCTGCTTCTCCCAAGAAGAAAGTCTGTCTCACAGTTTCATCCCCAGGTCCCAAGGGGTCCACGGGGGTGTGTGAGCTTGCTTCTTGGGAAAAAAGACATCTGGAGTTCTCCCACACTGCCCATGCTGTGCAGGATGTCTGGGAGGCTCTCCTCTGCTGACTTGATGCTTCCATTTCTCATTGTGTCTAGGTCAGTCTGGCTGTTCACTTTGGTATCTCAGCCACCCACCCCTTCTTACTTCCAACAAGTGCTTAAAGTAGATTCAGTATTGGATGCATATAATTTTTTTCACAATTTTACCAAGAAATCAACAAAGTACTGCAGCATGTTTACTAATGCTGTAAAGACAAGTCCCTCATACAACCCTTTTCCAATCTCCATACTGCCCTGGCTCCTGCCAGTCTCAGACACCCTACTCTTAGACCTTTGTGTTTTCCACAAGGACTCTGCCTCTTCGGCCCAGTCACCTGGGTCACCTGAGCTCATGGCCCTCCATCCATAACCAAAGACCTATCTGAGTGCCACCCCCTTGGGAGGAACTCCTAGCAAACTCACACAAATTTTATGGATATAAAACTTAATAGATATAAAAATATCTGAGTAATGGATATACATGAATTTATTTCTGGGTATGTTTTTGGCTAACAAAAGAATTTTGGATTAACAGCAGCTCCTATCAGGGGTACTTAGAAAAAAACAACAAATTAGTCATAGACAAAAGGAGGCAGAGAAAGTTGGAAGGAAAGGAATAGAGATATGTGTAATGGAATACTGAAAAGATAAAAGATAATGGAAAGTAACCTGAGGCCTAAGAACCAAAGCATGCAAGGATATATGAGTAAAGAGAAGTACTGAAGAGCTGGGATGCTGGGGAGTAGGTGATGGGTGTTAACAACCTCAGAGTTAAAAATTCAGAAAAAGATTTGCAGTAAATATGGCTAGTTATCTCTGGGATTCAATTTTCCTCTTCTTCTGAAATAAAATACTTATTTGTTTAGGGCAGAAATGTCATCAGTTCAGAATATTTAACTTCCTAGACCCCCCTTTGGCTAAGGGGCAGATGTGACACCAGTGAGATGCAGGTGAATGGGGTTCTAGAGGCTTTCCTTCCACAGCAGGGGACAAAGCCTCAGAAAGAAAAGAATGTTGCTATTTCCCTCTGCTTTCTCCTAATTCCTGCCTTGTGAGTGGTCCTGATGCTGACAGATGCAGTAGGTATCTTGCAGCCACAAGGAAGAAAACAGCATGACTAAGGACAGGAGGAGCTGAAAGGGGGATGACACATGATTTCTGATGAAAGCCTTGAGCCATGACATTTTTTAAATGAAACTAGATACCTCTTACTGAAATGGAGGGATTTCCAGTTAAATTTCCAGCAAAAGAATGAAAAATGGAAATTAACTATAAATCACTTATTTATGTAAAATAATATGAACATAATTTCTATTTGGGGTTCTGTTTTTGTTATTGTATTTTAGTAAACCTTAAAATATAAGAGATTTAAAGTTTACTTATAACCTGAGTCTGCCAAGTGTTTTCTATTTCTTTGTGTATGGTTTTAAGTTCTTCAGCCTCAAATAGTACTTCACTGGGTGTTTTCAGGAACCTACATCTGTTTGGGGAGGAACTGCTATGTTATAATCCTCTAGGACTTTGAGTCCAAGGATATACACACCCCAGCAATCATAGTCTTATAGCCACTAATTCAATTCTTCTTATAGCTTTTGGGGTTTGGGTATTACCCCTTAGAAGCCAAGTTATTAGCTGAATAAGGAACTAACACCTCCAACAATGCTGTTCACTCAGAATGTTTCTTAAAAAACTCTTTGTTATCCGAGCAAATCCTAAGGATATACACCCAAGATGAGTTATGGAGAATTAATTACTGACTCCTGAGAATCTAAAAATGGGGCAGCAGCCCAGGTGTTCTCATCCTTGAGTCATGCTGTTTCATAGATGCAACTTACCTTAGGTAAACTTAGTGTTTATTTTTGATAGTGCAACGAGTATAGAGCTCAGACCCATTTCCAGTGACTTCCTTTAGGAAATCTCAGTATATATTTGTTCATTAATGTGCAATAAGAATAAGCTTTCTAAAATTTGGACAAGTAGAAAAAAAGTGGTATTTCTGTTCTTTGAATAAAAAGCAAATGCATTTAAAACATGCATAATACACAAGTAGGTAAATTTATCAAAAGGAAAAAATGATCAATCCTATTTAAACTACCTGTTTTACAATTGCAATAGTTTCTTATTCAGAAATGTATTAGGTCAACTTAAGTACTATTTATTACATCAGAGCTACCAACACCTTTATTACCCTGTTTGGAAGACTGAACATGGATCAGATATTAGTTCCACCTTAGATATAGCAAATCATTTATTTCCATTTTCATAGTTGAAATTTAGAAAGCAAACGGACCCAGAGGGGATATGCCCACAAGCAGGAGATGAACGTGTTCCAAATGGCAGTATATTTCCAAGGAGACTTACAGGCTTTTTATTCCAAGGATTGGCTCAATACTTCATTACTCAGAAAGTGTGTTTGATCAGGCGAGACCTTCAAATTTGAGCTCCTCTGTGGTCAGGGGAATGCTAATGACTGTCTGACAGATTGTCACAGACATTGGATTTTTTTTCTTAGCATCTCTGGCCAGATTTCCTGTTTTCTGGCAGCTGTGCTGGTGCAGATTGCCAAGAGGCACCATACCCACAATCTTGAGAGGATTCTGTTTCCAGCAAGCCTTCTTTTACTGTCATCTATGTATTACATCTCTATTTCAAGTCTCTCTAGAATTTATAGTCATACTGGGCATTTAGTTTCAATTTGCATTTGTTACGTGGCTTTACATGACTTTTTGTCTACTTCATGAATCTGTCCGATCTTCCCAGTAGATCAAAGCACCTGGAGGATCTGACTCTCTTTGACATAGAGAGACTCCCCAGAGACCATGCCTTTGATTTCATTTATAGCCCTTTAGGACAGTGTTTCCCCCTCAAACTCTCTTGCAGACTGGTAAATGTCCTAAATTATTGAGTGGGGAATAGAAGGAATGGAGTAGGAAGTGAAATCCAAGACAAGTCACAGTACCTGTTCATAAAAGGGAGGGGTTGCTAGGCAGGAAATCTTTGCCACTCTGGTCTTTTCTCTTAGAGAACACTACCCAGGACTGCTCATCGATCATTGTCAACTATTTACTTTTACGTTAGGGTAAAAATGACCTTATATGCAAGTAGTAGTGATTCTTGGAGTAATACATGATGCCTAAACAATACCTGCAGGTGGGAATAAATTAGAGGTGTGACAGGGCAGTGCTTCACAAATGTTCCAGCTCAAGGTACAATCTCAAGCTTGTTCCAGCAAGTACATGCCCCTGTATAGGGGTTAGGGGCTTTGTCTTCTACCTTCACCATTCCTAAGGTATTTAAATCCAAGTCTCTAATAACTTATTCTGGTTTTTAAAGAGGGTAGTTGTTCACATGATAATAATTTCAATAGGGCTGAGATGTTTTGGAGCATGGTAGATGGGCATCACTCCTACTGAGGCTTGCAGGCAAAGAGGAAGACAGATATTGACATATCTCAGCACGGGTACATGTGCTGCAAGTCACCTATTGGTCAGTTGTAAGAGCAGGTGCAGGACACTGTATATACAAGTCAACACTGGGAGAGGCACATGTAAGAGCTGAGGGCTTATAGCAAGGCTTGGGCAAAGTAAGGGGTACGGTTGAGCCAGAAAGTCTATGAAAATGAAAAGGCCAGGGGTAGAACCTCAGGCCTCAGATCTTGGTTAAATCCTAAAAACTACTCCTTGTGCTTCTGTTGCAGACAATGCATAGGAGTGAATGAGACAGAAAGCAAGACCATGAGGATGACTAAGAAGAGCAAGTACAACATGGCTGAGACTAAGGGTCCAGGGAGTTAAGAATAAGTGGCCTATTGTCATGTCCTATATAAGTAGAGTATATGGATGGGAGGCCAAGAATACACCAACAAATAAAATATTGAATATATCGGTCAAGGGCATATCGAGATGATCAGGATGCTGCCTATTGGAATGTTTATCCTCCCACCCCACACCAGAAGAGGAGCTTCTTGTCTTGTTCACCACTGTTTCCCAGCTCCTGGAAGAGCCTGGCACATAAAAGGTGCACAATGAACATTCATTAAAATCAATGATTAATTGAACTGGCTAGTATTCCATCTCACTTTCATTATTGGAGAACTGAAGAGCCAGCTAGCCTACAAAAACTCATTCTGGATGTAGAAGCAATAAGAAAACATGCATTCAAATAAAAGCAGAGAATCCTTCTAATATTTCTTCATGTGTCTATCTTTTCCCATCCCCAACACATTTATTTTCCTTGACCTGCAAAGGATCTGTTTTGTCCATGATGAGTCCCAAAAACAGCCCTCAAAGTGGTTCTCCCCACCTACCCCACTCCACTGATGCTGCATCACATGGTAGGGTGTTGCCTTGCTCCTCCATGCAGGGAGCTTTTCTCAGCACCACTAAGGTACCAGGGAAGTGGTAACTGGGAACAATTTTCCCCAATACACATAAAGCCTAGATAAAAAGTAGGGTGATACATAGGCAAGGGGTAGATGGGGCCTTTCTAGAGGACACTATGTCTTCCTGAATTTAGTCCATTCATAATCAACAAACCAGCCCTACTGATTTAATGCCTAGGCTCTGCTGCCTGACTATATTTAGCAAAGCTTTCGAATGGCAGAGTGATTTCCTATAGGAATACTGAGTTTTTTCCAGGGACAGATATAGCCTTGGTACATTGTCTAGTTATGTAGGATTTTTTTTTTTTTTTACTGCACTTGTGCTGTTCTCCTTTTTTCAACTTATAGCTGGAGACCTTTTTCTGCTACCTCAAAACCTTTTTGAAATTAACCAGTAATAAATAAGATCTTTCTCTATAGACAGCTTTTTTCAAAGGAATAAAAGAATTAGAAAATATGGAGGATCCATAGTACACATGCCTTTGGTTCCTGAGGTCCCTTAGATGATATGGAATTCTTTAAAAATGTAGATAGATTTTGATAACATCATAATCAAGATCCTAAGAAATCACTAGCATCCATCAGATTATAAAGTTTCTAAGCAATTCTCTCCCCAACCCCCATCCTGAGCCTAACATGGTGACTTGCTCACAGCCTCACTGGATAGATACTGGTTAGATAAATGAAAGCATTCATTAATCAATGTGATGTGAAGAATTTAGATAAATGATTCCTATTTCTCTCAGTTTAACAAGGGGAAATAGTCCAATAAACATATCTGTAAGTTTGATAGAATTTGTAAGTTCCTTTGAATATTTGGAAATCTATGATTTCATTTTTAAGACACACAGAATCTATTAGGATAGAGCACTGAATTTTATTCAGTTAGGTAATTTTGTGCCTCTTATTTTTAACCAGTTTGGTGTCTTTCTTGTGCTTTTCACTATAGTATTCATGGATCCTATTAACAGTAAAGAAAGTGGCAGACGCCAGGCATGGTAGCTCATGCCTGTAATCCCAGCACTTTGAGAGGCTGAAGCAGAATTATTTGAGGCCAGGAGTTCAAGACAAGCCTGGGCAACATAGTGAGACCCTTTTTGTTTTTTTGTTTTGTTTTTTTTTTAAAGAGAAAGTAGAGATAATAGGTTACTCCGTGGTGAGGCTTGGGATGGTGGTGGGAATGAAGTGGAGGAGGGACTCCCTTCCCAATGACTAGATATGTCTTAATTTGTAAGAGGGCTCTCTCCCATGTGACTTTCTCTCCTCTACCTATGTCAACTTTGTGTTGGGAGTGTTCAGGACAATATGTGAATGGAAAATTCATAAATGAATGTACCAATAGAAATAAAGATACATGTGGGTGTTGCTTTTTCACTTTTTCAATGAAGATCTGATCCTTTGGTGTTTTACTTGGTCCCAATCCCACTTTTCCATGAGTTGTGGCTAAGGACTTGTCCTTAATTATAAGATTCTGGTTGTTGAAACTGTTATTTATGCATGAAGGACTACTCAGAATATCACTGTAATTACACATCTGCCCCTCTTGAGTTCTTCAAAAATAGGAACATGACTGATATGTTTGGAAAAGGTTAAAAATATGCTTAATGCTAAAAGGAAAATGAGCTAAAATTTTCCTGATATTGTATTATAGTTCTATATTTTATGAGGATCTTTATTGCAATAGTTATACCTTGACTTTACAAAATTCTTTCATGTTTTAACCCTTGGTGTCCATACTTTTGCCTTTGGGAATATCATGCAGGCTTGATGTAACCATTTTGCTTATAAGACAAGCAAATTGGACCAGCCACAGTGGCTCACACCTTTAATCCAAGCACTTTGGGAGGCCAAGGGGGGACAGAACACTTGAGTCCAGGAGTTCGAGACCAGCCTGGGCAACATGGTAAAACCTTGTCTCTACTAAAAATACAAAACTTTGCCAGGCATAGTGGCACATACCTATAATCCCAGCTACTCAGGAGGCTGAGGCATGATCTTTTGTCAATTTAGTTTACAGGGCCCCAGCAACAGAACCTTGAAGGGTAAAAGAAAAGAAACCGTGTTCTTCCCTGCAATACAATAAGAGAGTTTAAAGGATGTGACTCAGGGTAGGTCAGAGATCCACAAGGGTTTCATTTCTGTTGTCAAAATAAGTACAGTGAAAATACCTATGAAAAGTAATAATTTAGAGACTATTAGTAAATAGTTCTTTGGTATAAGGTAATTTGTCATATTATTTGACTGGGGAAGGTACTTAGGTCATCCTCAGCTCTGGGATGCCTACACGGCAGGCAGATTGGTGCTTTTTGCAGCCTCACAGAAGACAGAAACAAGCAGAGGGCAAAAGAACTCAGAAGGAGAAAGTCTAGTTGACAGAGCAGGAACATCGCCATCTTGGACAAGCACTGCCATTTTAATGTTCACCTTCATCAAAAACCTCGTAAATCCAAGGGCATCAGCCTAATGGCTAAGGTCAGAATGACCATAAGCCACAAATGACATCTCTTACCAGAAACATTCCAACCATAAGATAAACCCCTCCCCAACCAGAGACATGCCAGCCCCAAGATAACCTCCCCTCCAGCCAGAGACATTCCAACCCTGCAATAAATTTCTCCCCCACCAGAAACATTCCAAGCCTGTGGTAAGTTCTCTCACCCTGAACCCTGAAATACTCTTAGGCTGTATTTCTTTCCTCTTTAACTCTTACATTTGGTGCCAAAACCTGGGATGGGTGTTGGAGGTAGAGGCTCTCTTGCAACCCAGGAAACAATGGACAGCAGCTGCTCATCCTGCTGGATCCTGAGAGTCTCTGGTCGCCTACCCCGTCTTGTCTCTCACTTCACTTTTCGAGCCATTTGCGTGAGGAGGACAACCAACCTGAAGGGGACTGCGATCCTCGGGCTGGGGCTACCCTCCAGTGAGCCCTCAAAACCCTCAGTTCTCAGGAATCCACCTCCAACCACCTGCAACAAAAGTATTTCGCTCTCTCTTCTCTCCCCCCACCCGCCCTCCCCCCCACACATGCACGACTCCACTCCAAGAGTCCTTTTGCTGATTCCAACTGAAACATCCAACATCACACACTAATCCAGCTGACTGGTAAGGGCTGCCCTCCCCTGGCTTTCTCATGGTACCCAGGAAAGTCAGGTCTGCTGTCCCGGTCCTCAGAGGACCAGTGTGACTAAGCTAGAAGAAATCTTGGGGATGCCCAGTTTCTTCTCAGCTTGACCATCCTCTTTAGAAAGATGATTCTGGGTCTCTGTCTTTTGTCTGGGGATGCCTAGAACCAAAACAGACATCCTCGGCCTCTTCTCACCAGTTCACATGGGTGCCAAACAATCCCACATTCCTACATCCTCTACACTGGGCCGTCTCCTTCACAAACTCCCCAAACTTGCCTTACGGGGAAGCATAAAGCCAAAGCATTTAGCCTTTTATTGCAACACTGCCTGGTCCCAATACAAATTAGATAACGACAGCTGACAGGCCAAAAATGGAACTTTTGACTTTCAAATTCTCAAGGACCTTGACAACTTTATAACCAGGAACAGTGAAAGGCAAGAGGTTCCTACGTTCTGACGTTCTTCTGCCTTAGATCCTGACCCTCCCTATGTCAAGCTTGCAACCCCTCATGAAATCCTTCTTCATGAAAGCCCTCCCCAGGTCTCTCCTTCCTCTGAAATTCCTTCCTCTGAAACCCCTTCCTCCGAAATCCCTTTTGACCCTGCAGATGAACCCCCTCCGTATTTCTCATGCCCCTGCATCCACTCCTCACCCATCTGAACCCTCCACCCCAGTGGCCCCTCCTGGCCCCAAGCCTTCAGCCCCAAATCCTGCTCCTCCTCCTTCTCCACCTGTTAACCATTCACAAACTACTCCAACCAGTCAAACCACCTCTGCCATTCTCCCTCTCCAGGAAGTGGCTGGGGTTGAAGGCATTGCTCGCATTCATGTCCCTTTCTCCTGTCCTATTTGTTGCAGATCAAACAGCGTCTGGGATCTTTCTCTGAAAATCCCTCTCATTATCACAGGGAATTCCTACACATAAGCCAATCCTTTAATTTAACTTAGCATGACATTTATATAATTTTAACCTCTACCATCGCTTCTGATGAAAAAGAGCACATCTGGCATTCAGCTGAAGTCCAAAGAGATGAACTCCATAACCAAGCCCTCATACAAAATCCAGTGGCCAATGATGCAGTCTCCCATAGAGACCCAGATTGGACTTAGCAACAGGGAGACAATGGCATCCTGTGAAGAGACCACATGATTGCCTATCTCCTCATGGGCATGGACAAAAATGCCCAAAGGCAGTTAATTATGATGAACTTGGAGAAATTACACAGGAGCCCAAGGAGAATCCTGCCCTTTTCTTATCACACCTCACTGAAGCTATGCTAAAATATACCAATCTAGACCCAGAATCTAGAGAAGGGCAAACTTTTCTCCACCTCCAATTTATTTCCCAATCTGCCCCAGATATCTAGAAAAAATTACAAAAATTAGAGAAGGGTCCCCAGACATCTCAGCAGGACCTCCTAAATGCAGCCTTCCATGTCTTTAACAACAGAGATGAGGAACAAAAAATTCAAAAAGACAAATATCTCTGTCCAAAATACCAGATGTTCACCTCTGCTGTCCAAAAGTCAGTTATACGAAAGCCTCCCAATAACCCAAAGGGAAACTTCCTCACCTCTCCAGAAGTCTGTTTCCAATGTGGCAACCTTGGACACTGGGCAAAGGCTTATCCTAACCCTTGGCCCCTCGCCAAGCCACGTTCAACTTATGGTCTTTGGGGACACTGGAAAATGGACTGCTCTCAATGGAGACACCCTCCCCATTTGGTGTGGCCCATAATGAGACCCCCCTGACCACCACAGGAGGAAATCTCTTCACTGCTGGCACTAACAATGGAAGACTAAGGGTGCCCAGGATCTTTGCCCCCACGTCAAGTTAGTCCATGGAACCCAGGGTAATTGGGACAGTATCTGATAAGATTATTTCCTTTCTTCTGGATACTGGGGTGAGCCTATCGATACTAACCAAATATCAAGGCCCATCAGAACGTTCATCCACTTCTGTTGTTGTCATGAAGGCCATACAAGAAACTCCATACAAAACACTGCCACATGGTATTCAACATACCACCAGGCTTTTACACTTTTTGGCTGAATGCGGGTACAGGTATCCAAAAGGAAGGTCCAATTAACCTCTTCAAAAGTCTCATACCTAGGATTAATCATAACTGCAAATACTTGAGAAATTCCGCCAGCACGAAAACAAGGTGCTCAACAAATTTCTTTTCCTAAAACAAAAAGGGACTTTCTTTCCTCGGATTAGTGAGATATTTCTGATTATGGATAGCAAATTTTGCCATTATCACTAAACCTCATTATGAACACACAAAAGGAAATCTTAACCAAACACTCGCTCTCACTCCAGACCTTTATCATGCTTCCTCTCACCTAAAACTTGCCTTATTACAGGCCCCTGCTTTAGGTCTTCCAAACCCCTGAGACCCTTTCTTGTATATTTACACAGTTCTCAAAATCAAGCCCCTGGACTATTAGCCCAACCCATGGGAGATTCCCTCCAAATAGTGGCATATTTTTCAAAACAATTAGACCCCATTTACAAAAGTTGGCCCCTTTGCTTAAAAATTTTGGCCACAACCTCTCTGATTATCCCTGAGGCACAAAAACTCACATTCTATGAACCCCTTCAGGTATTTTCTTCTCATAGTCTGCAAAATATGCTCAGCCATAGGTGCTTACCTCCATTTCACCTCTTACTTGCAAGCCTTACATTCAACTCTCCTTCAACCCTCTATCTGTCTTCATTAGATGCTCCCCACCAATCCCGCAACTGTTTTGCCTTCAACACCAATTTTGGACCCCGACCAACACTCAAGCTCTGATTTAATTGAAAGTTCTCTCACCATGTTTCACCACCTTACTTCTACTCACATAAAGGGAGCCCCAGATTGGTTTACAGATGGCAGCACATCAAAAAAACCTTCCCGTCCAAGCAGGATATGCCATCATTGAGGCATATCATGATGATACTCACCTCTCCCACCTAGAAAAGTCATAGAGCCTGCCCCCTTGCCTTTGGGCACATCCTCTCAACAAGCAGAATTAGTTGCCCTCATAAGAGCACTAACCCTAGCAAAAAACACACAAGTTAATATATACACCAATTCTAAATGTGCCTATAACATCACCCATTCCAGTGCCCAAATTTGGAGCAAGCAAGTCTATCTCATGGCTAAGGGAACTCCTATCATTAATGAAAAACTAATCCATTATTTACTAAAGGCAGCTTTACTTCCAGAAAAGGTTGCAGTTACCCATTGCAAAGGACATCAATCAGATAAAAGCCACATTTTGGTAGGAAACCATGAGGCTGACTATCGGGCAAAATACACCTCAACCAATTATCCAATGCCCCAGTACCTATTTCTCCTCATACAACACATCCCCTCCTTTTATCCAGAACACCAAATACAACAACTAGTCACAATGGGGGCACAATTCAAACCCCCATACTGGTTCATAGAAAACAAATTAGTCCTACCTGACCCTGAAAAAAACAACTCTTTTACGGGACATTCACAACCTCTTCCAGAATAGCCGTTCCCCTCTACATTTCTTAAGTTCCCATATACACATAACCCCAGATATAAAGGAACAGCTAAAAGCCATTTCCCATCAATGTTCTATTTGCCAAAAAGCTTCAACACTAGACCCACTCCAACACTAGACCCCCTGCTTTCCTAACCCATCAAGCCAGGGGACACCTTCCAGGACAGGATTGCCAAACTGATTTTACCCATATGCCCCTGGGTAAAAAGCTTCAGTTTCTTCTAATTCCGCTCAATACCTTTTCAGGACGGGTCAAGGCTTTTCCCATGACCAAAAACAGGCTTCTACTGTCACCTCAAAATTAATAACAGAAATCATGCCCAGGTTCAGGGTGCCTCTTTCTTTTCAATCCAACAATGGTCCTGAATTCATCTCTCTAATTACTCAAACACTTGCACAAGCTCTACAAATCGCCTGGAAGCTACACATCCCCTGTCCACCTCAAATCCTCAGGAAAGCTTGAAAAAATGAATGGCATTCTAAAAAATACCGTCACCAGGTACTCACTCCAAACACATAAAGACTGGGTTACACTTTTACCTTTGGCCCTCTTAAAAATTTGGGCACTCCCAGGTAAACCCTTAATGCTCAGCCTCTTTGAACTCATGTATGGAAGTCCACTCGCCTCCTTTGTTCCACCTCAGGGTCAAGCGCCAATTCTACCAACTCCTCTCGTTTCCCCCCTTCTACATACCATCCACTATTTCATTTGGGAATATGCTGACAAACACCTGCCACAACCCATTGCCAACTCCTCTATTCCCTTCCTACAGTCAGGAGATTGGGTTCTGATAAAAGATCCCAGTCCTACCCCCAATTCCCCCCTCACACCTAAATGGAAGGGACCTTACCAAATCATCCTTATGACACCCATGGCAGCAAAACTCCAGGGACTCCCCAACTGGATTCATTATACTTCTCAAGAAAACAGATTTCCCTTCCCCACATACCCAAACAACCAAATCTAAAACCCCTTCAGCCTTCTCTTGTGTCTCCATAGGACCCACTTCCCTTTGCCTCACTTGAATCCTGGAGGAAAAGGAAGAGAAATCCACATAAGTGGCTTATGTCTCTTTCTCTCCCCAGCGTTCATCACTTCTCAACCAATCTTGTTACAGACCTTCAGTAGTACCCTTATAAAACTTTGATTATATATCCTGAGCTGCTCCTTACTGTTCTATGGGACCTATGGCTTCAAGGAACTTTCTAGGATTTTACTCCTATCCAAATAACCTTTTTCTCTTTTTGCTTTTTTTTTCCCAATATAAATTCCCTAAGTACATCAACTTTACCAATGCAACCAATCCTCACTGCTCTCAAGCTAGAATGCTCTATAAACCGTATACAATCTCTCTTGCTGCAAGCTAACTCCTCCTTTGCTCTGGAATCCTGGATGTGCTTATCACTATCTTCCTCAGCTTACACGGTCCTTCCTGCACCCCTTTATGACCTTTTAACGGAAGCATAACCCTAATTTATAAACTCCAAAAAAGAGCTTCCTTTTTTGAAAGAGCCAACACCCTGGTCAGTAATTATCCCACTTCCAGGGCCAATCAGGCTAACAAATTATTTCAAACCTATTATAACTCCCTACAACGCTTCAAGCCCCAAGGCCTTCTCATTGAAGTCCCTATAACTAAATACACCCCTTTTTACAACAAGCTTCACTTTGCTTTTCAGCCTCTGAGGGAAATCTCCCTGTAGGATCATTAACACCTAACCAGTGCAACCGCACTATCATTATTTTTTTATTTTATTTTATTTTTTTATTATACTTTAAGTTTTAGGGTACATGTGCACATTGTGCAGGTTAGTTACATATGTATACATGTGCCATGCTGGTGCGCTGCACCCATTAACTCGTCATCTAGCATTCGGTATATCTCCCAATGCTATCCCTCCCCCCTGCCCCCTCCCCCCACCCCACAACAGTCCCCAGAGTGTGATATTCCCCTTCCTGTGTCCATGTGATCTCATTGGTCAATTCCCACCTATGAGTGAGAATATGTGGTGTTTGGTTTTTTGTTCTTGCGATAGTTTACTGAGAATGATGGTTTCCAATTTCATCCATGTCCCTACAAAGGACATGAACTCATCATTTTTTATGGCTGCATAGTATTCCATGGTGTATATGTGCCACGTTTTCTTAATCCAGTCTATCATTGTTGGACATTTGGGTTGGTTCCAAGTCTTTGCTATTGTGAATAATGCCGCAATAAACATACGTGTGCATGTGTCTTTATAGCAGCATGATTTATAGTCCTTTGGGTATATACCCAGTAATGGGATGGCTGGGTCAAATGGTATTTCTAGTTCTAGATCCCTGAGGAATCGCCACACTGACTTCCACAATGGTTGAACTAGTTTACAGTCCCACCAATAGTGTAAAAGTGTTCCTATTTCTCCACATCCTCTCCAGCACCTGTTGTTTCCTGACTTTTTAATGATTGCCATTCTAACTGGTGTGAGATGATATCTCATAGTGGTTTTGATTTGCATTTCTCTGATGGCCAGTGATGATGAGCATTTTTTCATGTGTTTTTTGGCTGCATAAATGTCTTTTTTTGAGAAGTGTCTGTTCATATCCTTCGCCCACTTTTTGATGGGGTTGTTTGTTTTTTTCTTGTAAATTTGTTTGAGTTCATTGTAGATTCTGGATATTAGCCCTTTGTCAGAAGAGTAGGTTGCGAAAATTTTCTCCCATGTTGTAGGTTACCTGTTCACTCTGATGGTAGTTTCTTTTGCTGTGCAGAAGCTCTTGAGTTTAATTAGATCCCATTTGTCAATTTTGTCTTTTGTTGCCATTGCTTTTGGTGTTTTGGACATGAAGTCCTTGCCCACGCCTATGTCCTGAATGGTATTGCCTAGGTTTTCTTCTAGGGTTTTTATGGTTTTAGGTCTAACGTTTAAATCTTTAATCCATCTTGAATTGATTTTTGTATAAGGTGTAAGGAAGGGATCCAGTTTCAGCTTTCTACATATGGCTAGCCAGTTTTCCCAGCACCATTTATTAAATAGGGAATCCTTTCCCCATTGCTTGTTTTTCTCAGGTTTGTCAAAGATCAGATAGCTGTAGGTATGCGGCATTATTTCTGAGGGCTCTGTTCTGTTCCATTGATCTATATCTCTGTTTTGGTACCAGTACCATGCTGTTTTGGTTACTGTAGCCTTGCAGTATAGTTTGAAGTCAGGTAGTGTGATGCCTCCAGCTTTGTTCTTTTGGCTTAGGATTGACTTGGCAATGCGGGCTCTTTTTTGGTTCCATATGAACTTTAAAGTAGTTTTTTCCAATTCTGTGAAGAAAGTCATTGGTAGCTTGATGGGGATGGCATTGAATCTGTAAATGACCTTGGGCAGTATGGCCATTTTCACGATATTGATTCTTCCTACCCATGAGCATGGAATTTTCTTTCATTTGTTTGTATCCTCTTTTATTTCATTGAGCAGTGGTTTGTAGTTCTCCTTGAAGAGGTCCTTCACATCCCTTGTAAGTTGGATTCCTAGGTATTTTATTCTCTTTGAAGCAATTGTGAATGGGAGTTCACTCATGATTTGGCTCTCTGTTTGTCTGTTGTTGGTGTATAAGAATGCTTGTGATTTTTGTACATTGATTTTGTATCCTGAGACTTTGCTGAAGTTGCTTATCAGCTTAAGGAGATTTTGGGCTGAGACAATGGGGTTTTCTAGATATACAATCATGTCGTCTGCAAACAGGGACAATTTGACTTCCTCTTTTCCTAATTGAATACCCTTTATTTCCTTCTCCTGCCTGATTGCCCTGGCCAGAACTTCCAACACTATGTTGAATAGGAGTGGTGAGAGAGGGCATCCCTGTCTTGTGCCAGTTTTCAAAGGGAATGCTTCCAGTTTTTGCCCATTCAGTATGATATTGGCTGTGGGTTTGTCATAGATAGCTCTTATTATTTTGAAATACGTCCCATCAATACCTAATTTATTGAGAGTTTTTAGCATGAAGGGTTGTTGAATTTTGTCAAAGGCTTTTTCTGCATCTATTGAGATAATCATGTGGTTTTTGTCTTTGGCTCTGTTTATATGCTGGATTACATTTATTGATTTGCGTATATTGAACCAGCCTTGCATCCCAGGGATGAAGCCCACTTGATCATGGTGGATAAGCTTTTTGATGTGCTGCTGGATTCGGTTTGCCAGTATTTTATTGAGGATTTTTGCATCAATGTTCATCAAGGATATTGGTCTAAAATTCTCTTTTTTGGTTGTGTCTCTGCTCGGCTTTGGTGTCAGAATGATGCTGGCCTCATAAAATGAGTTAGGGAGGATTCCCTCTTTTTCTATTGATTGGAATAGTTTCAGAAGCAATGGTACCAGTTCCTCCTTGTACCTCTGGTAGAATTCGGCTGTGAATCCATCTGGTCCTGGACTCTTTTCGGTTGGTAAACTATTGATTATTGCCACAATTTCAGCTCCTGTTATTGGTCTATTCAGAGATTCAACTTCTTCCTGGTTTAGTCTTGGGAGAGTGTATGTGTCGAGGAATGTATCCATTTCTTCTAGATTTTCTAGTTTATTTGCGTAGAGGTGTTTGTAGTATTCTCTGATGGTAGTTTGTATTTCTGTGGGATCGGTGGTGATATCCCCTTTATCATTTTTTATTGTGTCTATCTGATTCTTCTCTCTTTTTTTCTTTATTAGTCTTGCTAGCGGTCTATCAATTTTCTTGATCCTTTCAAAAAACCAGCTCCTGGATTCATTGATTTTTTGAAGGGTTTTTTGTGTCTCTATTTCCTTCAGTTCTGCTCTGATTTTAGTTATTTCTTGCCTTCTGCTAGCTTTTGAATGTGTTTGCTCTTGCTTTTCTAGTTCTTTTAATTGTGATGTTAGGGTGTCAATTTTGGATCTTTCCTGCTTTCTCTTGTGGGCATTTAGTGCTATAAATGTCCCTCTACACACTGCTTTGAATGCATCCCAGAGATTCTGGTATGTTGTGTCTTTGTTCTCGTTGGTTTCAAAGAACATCTTTATTTCTGCCTTCATTTCGTTATGTACCCAGTAGTCATTCAGGAGCAGGTTGTTCAGTTTCCATGTAGTTGAGCGGCTTTGAGTGAGATTTTTAATCCTGAGTTCTAGTTTGATTGCACTGTGGTCTGAGAGATAGTTTGTTATAATTTCTGTTCTTTTACATTTGCTGAGGAGAGCTTTACTTCCAACTATGTGGTCAATTTTGGAATAGGTGTGGTGTGGTGCTGAAAAAAATGTATATTCTGTTGATTTGGGGTGGAGAGTTCTGTAGACGTCTATTAGGTCCGCTTGGTGCAGAGCTGAGTTCAATTCCTGGGTATCCTTGTTGACTTTCTGTCTCGTTGATCTGTCTAATGTTGACAGTCGGGTGTTAAAGTCTCCCATTATTAATGTGTGGGAGTCTAAGTCTCTTTGTAGGTCACTCAGGACTTGCTTTATGAATCTGGGTGCTCCTGTATTGGGTGCATATATATTTAGGATAGTTAGCTCCTCTTGTTGAATTGATCCCTTTACCATTATGTAATGGCCTTCTTTGTCTCTTTTGATCTTTGTTGGTTTAAAGTCTGTTTTATCAGAGACTAGGATTGCACCCCCTGCCTTTTTTTGTTTTCCATTTGCTTGGTAGATCTTCCTCCATCCTTTTATTTTGAGCCTATGTGTGTCTCTGCACGTGAGATGGGTTTCCTGAATACAGCACACTGATGGGTCTTGACTCTTTATCCAACTTGCCAGTCTGTGTCTTTTAATTGGAGCATTTAGTCCATTTACATTTAAAGTCAATATTGTTATGTGTGAATTTGATCCTGTCATTATGATGTTAGCTGGTGATTTTGCTCATTAGTTGATGCAGTTTCTTCCTAGTCTCGATGGTCTTTACATTTTGGCATGATTTTGCAGCGGCTGGTACCGGTTGTTCCTTTCCATGTTTAGCGCTTCCTTCAGGAGCTCTTTTAGGGCAGGCCTGGTGGTGACAAAATCTCTCAGCATTTGCTTGTCTGTAAAGTATTTTATTCCTCCTTCACTTATGAAGCTTAGTTTGGCTGGATATGAAATTCTGGGTTGAAAATTCTTTTCTTTAAGAATGTTGAATATTGGCCCCCACTCTCTTCTGGCTTGTAGGGTTTCTGCCGAGAAATCCGCTGTTAGTCTGATGGGCTTCCCTTTGAGGGTAACCCGACCTTTCTCTCTGGCTGCCCTTAACATTTTTTCCTTCATTTCAACTTTGGTGAATCTGACAATTATATGTCTTGGAGTTGCTCTTCTCGAGGAGTATCTTTGTGGCATTCTCTGTATTTCCTGGATCTGAATGTTGGCCTGCCTTGCTAGATTGGGGAAGTTCTCCTGGATAATATCCTGCAGAGTGTTTTCCAACTTGGTTCCATTCTCCGCATCACTTTCAGGTACATCAATCAGACGTAGATTTGGTCTTTTCACATAGTCCCATATTTCTTGGAGGCTTTGCTCATTTCTTTTTATTCTTTTTTCTCTAGACTTCCCTTCTCGCTTCATTTCATTCATTTCATCTTCCATTGCTGATACCCTTTCTTCCAGTTGATTGCATCGGCTCCTGAGGCTTCTGCATTCTTCACGTAGTTCTCGAGCCTTGGTTTTCAGCTCCATCAGCTCCTTTAAGCACTTCTCTGTATTGGTTATTCTAGTTATAGATTCGTCTAAATTTTTTTCAAAGTTTTCAACTTCTTTGCCTTTGGTTTGAATGTCCTCCCGTAACTCAGAGTAATTTGATCGTCTGAAGCCTTCTTCTCTCAGCTCGTCAAACTCATTCTCCATCCAGCTTTGTTCCGTTGCTGGTGAGGAACTGCGTTCCTTTGGAGGAGGAGAGGTGCTCTGCGTTTTGGAGTTTCCAGTTTTTCTGTTCTGTTTTTCCCCCATCTTTGTGGTTTTATCTACTTTTGGTCTTTGATGATGGTGATGTACAGATGGGTTTTCGGTGTGGATGTCCTTTCTGTTTGTTAGTTTTCCTTCTAACAGACAGGACCCTCAGCTGCAGGTCTGTTGGAATACCCTGCCGTGTGAGGTGTCAGTGTGCCCCTGCTGGGGGGTGCCTCCCAGTTAGGCTGCTCGGGGGTCAGGGGTCAGGGAACCACTTGAGGAGGCAGTCTGCCCGTTCTCAGATCTCCAGCTGCGTGCTGGGAGAACCACTGCTCTCTTCAAAGCTGTCAGACAGGGACATTTAAGTCTGCAGAGGTTACTGCTGTCTTTTTGTTTGTCTGTGCCCTGCCCCCAGAGGTGGAGCCTACAGAGGCAGGCAAGCCTCCTTGAGCTGTGGTGGGCTCCACCCAGTTCGAGCTTCCCGGCTGCTTTGTTTACCTAAGCAAGCCTGGGCAATGGCGGGCGCCCCTCCCCCAGCCTTGCTGCCGCCTTGCAGTTTGATCTCAGACTGCTGTGCTAGCAATCAGCAAGACTCCGTGGGCGTAGGACCCTCCGAGTCAGGTGTGGGATATAGTCTCGTGGTGCGCCGTTTTTTAAGCCGGTCTGAAAAGCGCAATATTCGGGTGGGAGTGACCCGATTTTCCAGGTGCGTCCGTCACCCCTTTCTTTGACTCGGAAAGGGAACTCCCTGACCCCTTGAGCTTCCCAGGTGAGGCAATGCCTCGCCCTGCTTCGGCTCGCGCACGGTGTGCGCACCCACTGGCCTGCGCCCACTGTCTGGCACTCCATAGTGAGATGAACCCGGTACCTCAGATGGAAATGCAGAAATCACCCGTCTTCTGCGTCGCTCACGCTGGGAGCTGTAGACTGGAGCTGTTCCTATTCGGCTATCTTCGCACTATCATTATTAAACACCCCTCTGACCATCAAACTAACTGAGTTGACTACCAAGTATCACCTGAAGCAAATGGAGCGTTTCTGCATCTGGCTTGTTTTACGGCCTCTTCCTTTACCAATGCTTCCAGCCTAACTTGTGCTGTCCCTGGTGCCCACCTTTTTCCACGGCTCAATATCAATGGTGCAACATCGATTGCATTAAATGTGTAAAAAATAACTCTTCCTGTATTTCTACTACAGTAAGTGTCTCCCTGGCCTCCTCCTTGTCCATCTGGAGTAATGAACCACAGGAAAGAAAAACACTCCATCTTTAATTCACTTATTCTCTTTCCATATCTCTGCCTGTATTTAAGACAAAGGCTTGTTCTTTTTGTGTGGCACCAACACATGTCTTTGTCTCCCCACAAACTGGACTGGAACCTGTACCTTAGTTTATCTATCTCCCCACACTGGACTAGTTCCCCCTAATCAACCTTTGCCCATGTCATCCATTCAATATGTTAGGAAAAGAAGGGCCATCCACGTCATTCCCTTAATGGGTGCCTTGGGTATAACCTCTGGACTTGGATTGGGAACAGGCAGATTAGCCATCTCCTTAACATACTTTAAGGCTCTTTCAACAGAACTACAGGCCTCTTTAGAAGATATAGCCCGAAGCCTTCTAAGAGTTCAAGACTAACTAGACTACTTGGCTCTGGTATAGTCCTCCAAAACAGGTGGGGACTAGATCTTACAGCTGTTGAAAAAGAGGCCTCTGCCTCTCACTGGGTGAGGAATGTTTTTTCTGTATCAATCAATCAGGCCTAGTAAGAGACGCTGCTGAAAAACTTAAAAGAAAGGGCTAAAAAGCCAAGGGAATAACAGAACAACCAAATAGATTATTGGTTTGAGAACAAAATCATAGCATGGGTCATCCCATCCCTGGGCCCTCTCCTAATGATATGCCTAGGCCTAATGTTCTTACCCTGCCTAATTAACCTTTTTCAAAGATTTTTAACCTACAGGATCATGGCCATTTCACAATTACCCCAAAACATCTATAGATAGTGTTACTCCTGCAGTCAATCTGAGACCAAAAAACTCTCCATCCCCTTGTCAACAGGAAGTAGCCAGAAAGAACACGCCACCCCTTGACCTTTTTATAACTAAAGGGTCTGGATTGACAGAGCAGGAGCATTGCCATCTTGGACAAGCTTCGCCATTTTAAAGTTCACCTTGATCAAAAACTGCCTAAATCCAAAGGGCATCAGCCTAATGGCTAAGGTCAGAATGACCATAAGCCACAAGTGACACCTCTGACCAGAAACATTCCAACAATGAGATAAACCCCTCCCCAACCAGAGACATGCCAGCCCCAAGATAACCTCCCCTCCTGCCAGAGAGATGTCAGCCCCAAGACAACCTCCCCTCCAGCCAGAGACATTCCAACCCCACAATAAACTTCCTCCCCACACAGAAACATTCCAAGCCCGTGTTAAGTTCTCTCACTCTGAACCCTTAAATACTTATTCTGTAAGACAGAAGGCTCCTAACCAAAAATCAGCCAGAAGCCCCTCTCAGGTTTATTCTCCAAAATAAACCTGTCTTTGACGGCTGAGCTGCTTTTCATGTTTCTTTCCTCTTTGGCTCTTATACTAGCCCTATAGTGCTACTTCACTATTTTTTTTTCTAGAACAGCTGAAATTCTCTTTTTATGTAGAATGAGACTCAGGGAGATTCGATCACTTCATAAATTTTTTTTCAAAGCAGGTACCATTTCTTTCCATCCCTTTCAACAATCTTCATTGCCTTATATAAATGACAGTTTTCTAATAAATGACAATATTCTAGCTTAGTAGACAATAAACAAAATGGAGAGGGAGAGTTTTGCATAGTCTTAAACTAATAATAGCTAAATAAAATATAATCATCAACTTAAAGATGAGAACTCTAATTACCACACATTGTGAACAATTTCCATATAATTAACTGTTGTTTAGGCTATAGAGTAACTAAGACAGCTCTCTGGTTTTCCTGTACGTAGAAAACATATTGGTTTGGCAGATGTTTTACTTACTATCAATTGCTTTTCAATAGATAGTTTCTCTTCCTTTGCAGTGAATTCAACACAATCCACTGAAAACAACAAATGTTTATCAAGTAATCAGTACATATAAGGCAATGTGTTAGGCCTGAGAAGAAAAACAAAAATAAGCCTCAATACTTTCTCTTGAGAAGGTAACAAAAAGGAATAAAATGTATGTGTAAATTATGATAATCTGTGGCAGAAGAAGTAAGTGAATAAACACATTTCATCTGGTGGAAAAGTTTGGTCTTACATTTGTGATGATACTAGAAGGCAGGCAAGATTTAAAGGGCTGAGACTAAGGAGTTTCCAAGAAAAGGGAACACTGCCTATGAAAATATGAGGCAGATAATCTTGAAGTGTCTTAGTTTTTTCAAGTTTCTATAACAAAACATAAACCACGTGGCTTATAAACAACAGCAATTTATTTCTCACTGTTGTAGATGCTGGTCCAAGATCAAGGCACCAGCAGATACAGTGTCTGGTAAGAGCCCATTTCCTGGTTCCTAACTGACACCTTTCTCGCTGTGTGCTTAGATGTTAAAAGGGGCTAGCTAGCTCTCTGGTGTATCTCTTATAAGCATACTAATACCTGTCACGAGGGTGGAGCCTTCATTATCTAATACCTTCTAAAGGCCTCACCTCCTAATACCATCACCTTGGACATTAGGATTTTACCATATAAATTTGGGGAGGACAGAAACATTCAGACTATAGCAGAGTGTTTTCAGGGAAGAATGAGAGATGTGATTGACAGAAATTTAAGGGATCACAATAGAGTAGGACTAGTTTATGCTAATACAGTAGCCATTAGCTACACGTGGCTACTCAGCACTTGAAATATGGCTAGTCTAAAGAGAAATTTTCTGTAAACGTAAAATACATACCATATTTTGGACACTTAATTTTAAAAAGTAAAATATCACATGTTTTTATATTGATTATGCATTACAAGATATTTTCAATAATATAGATTACTAGAATTAACTTCATCTGTGCCTTTTTTTAATGTGCGCACTAGAAAATTTTAAGTTACATATGTTGCTCATATTATTTTTCTATAGGATAACATTGGGCCAAATTATGCCAAAATTTGAGTATCAGACAAAGCTCCCCAATAACCCTTGCTGCCACTGCAGACTCCCATAGCCTAGGCCACCAAGGTTTCCCACAGTCTTCACAGATGGTGACCTCAGTTGACAGAGCTACATGGAGACTGCACCACTGCACCCTCCCCATAACTGCAGCCAGTGCACCCCACCAGCCAGCACCCTAATGCATAGCTGCAAGTGAAATGCTTTCCCCACTGAAGCCAGTCCATAAAATCTGGAAACGTTTACTGCTCCCTCCAATGGCAGACATCTATGCAAGGCCACGAGAAACATGAAAAAGCAAAGAAACATGACACCACCAAGGAACAAAATAATTGTCCAGTTACTAATCACCTCAAAATGGAGATCTAGAATTGTCTGAAAATTGATTAAAAATAATTATTTTAAGGTAGCTCAGTGAGATACAAGATAACAGAGATACCTCAGCAAAATCAGAAAAATAAGACATAAAATAGGAAGTTCAACAAAGAGATAGAAATCATAGATAAGCCAAATAGAAATCCTGGAGCTGAAGAATACAATTAATAAAATGAAAAAAAATACAATAGAGAACTTCAACAGCAGATGAGATCAATCAGGAGAAAGAATTGGTGAACTCAAAGACAAGGCTTTTGAAATTATTCACTCTGAGGAGAACAAGAATAAAAGAATGAAAAAAAGTAAACAAACCCTGCAGGACTCAGGGACCAAAGTCCGTGAAGCTCAGAAGTTCCCAAATAGCCCTTACCCAAAGAAGACTTCACCATGACACATTATAATCAAATTGTCAAAACTCAGAATTTTGGAAACAGCAAGAAAGAAGTCTTTCCACATATGGTGGAACCTCAAAGGTTATCAGCAGATTTATCTTGCAGATCAGGAGAGAATGGGAAGATACATTCAAAATTATTAAAGAAAAAAATTTGCTGATGGAGAATACTTTAACTGGCAAAGCTGTTCAGAAATAAAGGATAGATAATTTCTCAGATTTAAAAAAAAAAAAAAAAAAGCTCAACAAGTTCATCATTGCTGGACCTGCCTTATAAGAAATGCTAAGGAGAGTTTTTCAACAAATGAAATGAAAGAATGCTAGTTTGTAACATAAAAACATAAAAATATAAAATTCACTGGTAAGGTAAATGTATAGTCAAATTCAGAATTCTTTAATACTGTAACGATCTTGTGCAAATCGCTTTTAAACTCTAGCATATAAGTTAAAAGACAAAAGATTTAAAAATAATTGTAGCTACAAAATTTTGTTAACAAATACATAACATAAAACAATGTAAGTTGAGATATCAAAAACAAAATATGGAGTGTAAAGAAGTAAAAGTTGAGACCTCTTGTGTGCTATTTAAGTTTTATTATCTTTAAATAGATGGTTACACTATAAGATGTCTCATGTAAAACCCGTGGTGACCACAAGGCAGAATCCTGTAGTAGATACACAAGAGATAAAGAGAAAGTAACCAAAGCATACCAATATAAAAAATCATGAAATCACAAAGAAGGGGAGTAAGAGAGAAACAAAGGAACTACAGCACAGTCAGAAACATTTAACTTAATGGCAATAGTAAGTCTCTACCTATAAATAATTACTTTAACTGTAAATACATTCTCCAATCAAAAGACATAGAGTGGCTAAATGGACTAAACAAAAAAAAGCAATTATATGCTGCTCTCAACAGACTCACTTTAGCTTTAAGGCCATATATAGGCTGAAAGTGGAGGTATAGAAAAACATATTCCATGCTGATATTAACCAAAAGAGAGCAAAGTGGTTACACTTACATCAGACAAAATAGACTAAGCCAAAACTGTTGTAAGAGACAAAAATAGTCATTGCATAATGATAAAGGTGTCAGTTCATCAAAAGGACATAACAACTGTAAATATGTATGCACATAATATCACAGCACCTAAATATATAAAACAAATATTAACAGATCCCAAGGGAAATATACATAACAATTCAGTAATAGTAGCGGACTTCAACACCCTACTTTCAACAATGGACAGATCATCCTAGCAGAAAAAATAATATAAAAGCATTGGAGCATTGGACTTAAAGTTCATTTTACACCAGCCAGACTTAACAGACATGTACAGAACATTCTATCCCAAAGCAGCGGGGTACACGTTCTTCTCAGGCATACATAGAACATTCTCCAGGACAGATCAAACGTTAGGCCACAAAACAAATCCTAAATTTAAGAAGATTGAAATCATATAAAGTGGTTTTTTTAATCACAGTTGAATGAAATTAGAAATTTATAACAGGAGGAAAATCTGGAAGGATCCAAAATATGTGGTAATTAAACACATTCCTGAATAATCGCTAGATCAAAAAAGAAGTCAAAATGGAAATTTAAAATATCTGAGGCAAATGAAAATGGAAACTCAACGTACCAAAACTTATGAAATGCAGCAAAAGCAGTTATAAAAGGGAAATTAATAGCAATAAATGCCTGCATGAAAAGAAAAAAGATCTTAAATAAACTAACTTTACACCCCAAAGAACTAGAAAAAAGAACAAACCATATGCAAAGTTTTCAGAAGGAAAGAAAAGATTAAAACAAAAATAAATGAAATAGGGACTAGACAAACCATAGAAAAGATCAAAACTAAAAATTTGTTTTTTGAGAAGATAAACAAAATTGGCAATAGTTAAGAAAAAAAGACTCAAAATCAAAAATGAAACAGGACACATTACAATTGATGTCACAGAAATAAAAAGGATAAGAGACTACTATGAACAATTAAGTGCAAACAAATTGGATAACCTAGAAAAAAATGAACAAGTTCCTGGAAACATACAACCTACCTGAATCATGAAGAAATAGAAAATCTGAACAGACTAATAATGAGTAAGGAGATTGTATCAGCAATCAAAAATCTCCCAATAAAAAAGCTCAGGACAGGATGGCGTCACTGGTCAATTCTACTAAACATTAAAAAAAAAAAAAAAAAAAACCAATCCGCCTTAAACTCTTCAAAAATATTAAAGATGAGGGAACACTTTCAAACTTATTTTATGAGGCCAGCATTACCTTTATATCAAAGACAGACAATGACTCCACAAGAAAAGAAAACTACAGGCTAATAACCCTAATGAATACAGACGCAAAAATCCTCAATGAAATACTACCAAGCCAAATTCAACAGAACATTAAAAGAATCATACAGCATGTTCAAGTTGGATTTATCCTGAGGATACAAAGATGTTGTAATACATGCAAATCTATAAATGTGATACATCACATTAACAGAATGAAGAAAACCAAATGATCATCTCAAGAAATGCAGGAAAGGCATTTTAAAAAAGTACTATTATTTTATGATTAAAACTCTCAATGAATTAGGTATAGAAGAAATGTACCTCAAAATAATAAATGCTATATATCACAAGCTTACAGCGAACATCGTATTTAATGGCAAAATGATTAAAGCTTTTCCTCTAAGATCAGGAATAAGACAACAATACCCTATTCTCCCGAATTTCTATTTAATATAGTAACGAAAGTCCTATCCAGAGTAATGAGGCAAGGAAAAGAAATAAAGGCATCCAAATCAGAAAAGAAGAAGTAAAATTGTATGTTTGCAGATAATATAATCCTGTATGTAGAAGCCCTAAAGGCTCAACCAAAAAAACTGTTTGAACTAATAAACAAGTTCAGTAAAGTAGCAGGATACAAAATCAACATACGAAATTAGGTAACATTCTCATTCTCTCTCACTTTATTGCCCAAGCTAGTCTTGAACCCTTGGCCTCAAGTGATCCTCCCATCTTGGCCTCCCAAAGCACTGGGACTATAGCTGTGAGCCACTGCACCTGGTAAGTGGTTTCTATACACTAACAATGAATGATCTAGGGGGAAAAAGTCAAGAAAATAATCCCATTTAGAGTAGTATCAAAAAGCATTAAACACTTAGGAATACATTTAACCAATGAGATGAAAGATTTGAACACTGAAAACTACACAATATTGACAAAAGAAATTGAAGATGACACAAATAAGTAGAAAGATATCCTATGTTCATGGATTGGAAGAATTAATGTTAAAATGTCCATATTACCCAAAGTGATCAATGCAATCCATATAAGAATTCCAATCACATGTTTCCATAGAAACAAAAAAATCCTAAAATGTGTATGTAACTACAGAAGACACCAAAGGGGGGAAAAATAAGCTAGAGGCATCACATTACCTAATTTCAAATTATATCACAGAACTATAGCAATCAAAACAACACGGTACTGGCATAAAACCAGACACATAGAAAAATAGAACACGGAGCCCAGAAATAATCTCACATATATATAGTCACTAATCTTTGACAAAAGCATCAACAATACACAATGGGGTAAGAATAATCTCTTCAGAAAATTTGGTGCCAAGAAAACTGGATATCTACATGCAAAAGAATGAAATTGTTCCCTTATCTTACATATGTGAAAAATCAATTCAAAATGCATTAAAGTCTCAAACATAAGACCTAAACTGTAAAGCTACTAGAATAAAACCTAGGAGAAATCCTCCTTGATGTTGTACTTGGCAGTGATTTTTTGAATATCACACCAAAGACACAGACAATGAAAGCAAAAATAAAGAAGTGGGCCTACATCAAAGTAAAAAGTTTCTGCACAGTGAAAGTATCAATCAACAAAATGCAAAGGCAACACACGGAATGGGAGAAAATATTTGCAAACTATATATCTGGTAAGGGGCTAATATCCAAAATATAAAATGAACTCATACAACTCAAGAGCAAAAAAAAAAAAAAAAAAAATTGAAAACGGGCAGAGGATCTGAATAGACATTTTTTCAAATAAAACATGCAAATGGTCAACAGCTATATGAAAAACTGGTCAGCATCCACTAATCGTCACAACCACAAGGAGACATGTTAGGGTGGCCCTCACACATGTTAGGGTGGCCATTATCAAAAAGTCAAAAAATCTCAAATATTGGCAAGGATGCAGAGAAAAGGGAATTCTGTACACTACTGGTGGGAGTGTAAATTACTACAGCCATTATGGAAAACAGCATGCGGTTCCTCAAGAAACCTAAAAATAAAACCTAAAATAAAAATTGTATAATCCAACAATTTCACTTCTGAGGATATATCCAAAGGAAATAAAATCAGCATCTCAAAGAGATACCTACACTCCCATGTTCATTGCACCGTTATTCACGATAGCCAATGGAATAGGATATGGAAATAACCTAAGTATTTGTCAGTGGATAAATGGGTAAGGAAAATGTGGTATATATACAATAAATTATTATTCTGCCTTTAAAAAGAAGGAAATCCTGTCATTTGTAAGCACCCTGATAAACCTAGAGGACATTAAGCTAAGTGAAATAAGCCAGACACAGAAAGCCAAATGCTGCATGATCTCACTTAAATAAAAAATCTAAGATGGAATCTAAAAAAGTTGAATCCATAGAAACAGTAGAATTGAGGTTGTCAGGGTCTGGGAACCTAAAATTCTAAAATCTGGAAAAAGTCAAACTCATAGAATGTGGAATCTAAAAATGTTGAACTTACAGAGACAGAGTAGAATAGTGGTTGCCGCCAGGGAGGCAGGTGAGCAACGGCAAAACGTTGGTCAAAGGGTACAAGCTCTCAAAAAGCTCTAGAGATCTAATGTCCAACCTGGTGGCTACAGTTAATAATAATGTATCGCGTACTTGAAATTTGCTAAGAGAGTAGATCTTAAGTAGATCTTGCACACACCCCCATTCCCCCACCAAGAAACAAGGTAACTATGTGAAGTAAGGAATAGGTTGTTAATTAGATGGGGGAATTATTTCATAAAGTATATGTTTATTAAAACATCACATTGTATATCTTAAATATATACAATTTTTGTCAGTTATACCTCAATAAGGATGGGGGAGAGAATTTTATAGCTATCCACTATTAAAGAAAATACTTTACATAGAAATTTCTGTAGGAAAAAAAATTTGTTATTACTAATCTGAATTTCTCTAGCCTGTAAACTTTCATTTTCCTTTTGAAATGAGAGTTCTTTACAATGGAATTGTTAAAAACTGAAGGTTGGTTACTTGGAAACCCAGTTATTGAGTTTTTTTATGCTGTCTGAAATTTAAAGTACTTCAGCATACACAACGTGATATGTAGGTGTCTGTTTAAATTAGTGTTAATCTATATCCAAGAAGATGCTTAACATTCAGTATACTCTAAACTCACACTTGAAAGGTGGGTTGCATATGAAAGATGCTGTACTCTAGATAATTCTGCCAGAGCTTCAAAACTTGCTATCTGAATCTGCACTTAAAGAGTTTCAGAAGAGATAATATAAGACCATTTTCAATAGTGAAATGAATGATATGCCTCCACTCTTGGATGAACAGAAGTATGAGAAATGAAGAGCCTGGCAGCTTAACACCTTGGGAAAAGACTCCTAAAATTTAGAACCCTATCTTGCATTCCTCCCCTTAATGAAGGGTTTTCTTGTCTGACACAATTAGAAAGTTAGCTGATGTTTCAGTCAGAACACTTTCTCATTTTTCCTGGGAATTAGCCTTTCAGGCAAAGTGGTTACTAGAGTTCCTAGATGATCAGAGTATCAGGACTACACTGAGCTTACAGAGCAAGAAGTATGACTGTTTGGGAGTCTGCTTGTAATGGGTATTTGTACACCTCTTGATCTGAGACTTTCATGAGAGGTTGTAGAAAGATGTACACCTCAGTGACTACACACCGTGTTTTTCCCAGGAGGGTCCTAGTTTGCACTTACTGTCCAGTCTTGGTTTTTAATAACACCACTTTTCACTTCTAAAAGTTTCCAAGTTTGAATGTTAAATTATAAGGATACTCTTTTGTGGTATTTTAAAACATATGTCCACAAATTATTTGCTATTTCTCCCTCAAGAGAAGGAGCCTAATTCCTCACCTCTTGAGTATAGGCTGGACTTAGTGACCGACTTCTAAGGAATCAAATAAGGCAGAAGTGATGCTATATGACTTTGGCCCTTGTCCTAAAAGATCCCCTTGCTTTTTTAGTATTTTTAGTAGAGATGGGGTTTCACCGTGTTAGCCAGGATGGTCTCGATCTCCTGACCTCGTGATCCACCCACCTCAGCCTCCCAAAGCACTGGGATTACAGGCGTGAGCCACCACGCCCGGCCTAAGATCCCCTTGCTTTTTTTAGGGGGGACCACTCACTGGGGGGAGACCAGCTGCCATGTTGTGAGAACACCCAAGTAGGCCTAAGATAGGCCCACATGGCAAGGACCTGAGGTCTCCTGCCAACAGCCAAGTCAAGCAGGCCATTTTGGATGTGGATCCTCCCGCCCCAGTCAAACCTTCAGAGACCACAGCCCCAAATGACAGCTTAACTACAGCTTCATGAGAGACCCTGAGCTAGAACCACCTAACTAAGCCATTCTCAGATTCCTAATTTTCAGAAACTGAAAGAATGTAAATATTTGCTCAGCACTGCTAAGTTCTGAAATATTATGCAGCAAAATAGAATACAACTACCCATAGCTTTCACACAGTTCTCATCTTTAGACTTTACTGATATTTACTATGACAAATGAAAATGACCAAATTGCCCTAGGTCTGGCTGAGCCCCACACCCTCTCAGTATGTTCATATTTCAGCATGGCAAAGCAAAAATTAACCATTAAATTACACCCAATAGTAGTAATAGCTATCACTTTTTGGTCATTTAGAGTTTCTTAGAAACTTTACTAGGATTTTGTATAGATTTACCTGATACACTTCTCACAATAAGCCCTATGAAAGGTATTCCCAACTTCATTTTGTAAGCAAGAAATCTGAGATTCAGGTAAGGCAGGCTCCAAAAGTTCCCACAGCCATTCATTGGTGGAACCAGCTCTCCACCCAGGTCTATCTGACTCCAAAGTTCACACTCTTCACCAAACTTAAAACTACACACTACTGTCTTTCAACAAAGAATCCAAAAAAAAAAAAAAAAAAGAACAGAAATTTTAGTGAAAGACAATGAACAAATGCAGAGAAACTTTGTCTGAAAAAGAAAATATGTAAGGTTTTATATGCTTTTGTTAAACCATATTTTTTCAAAGCAAATAATACATTCATATCGTTCAAAAGACACAAAAGATATTTTGACAAGATAGCACTCACCTTTGCCCCCAGCCACCTGGTGACCCCTTCCTGAAGGCAATGAATATTGTTTCTTGCATATCTTTCCAAATATATTCTATGTGTATAGAAGACCATGCCTACATATACTCCCCACCACTACCATTCTTACGCCAGTGATAGCATAGACTGTACATTGTTTGGCACCTTTTTTTAACCTAAGAATGAATTTTGGATGTCATTAAGAATCAGTGAATAACAAAGTATCCTCACTTTTTTTTTTCTTTCTCTTTGAGATGGAGTCTTGCTCTGTCACCCAGGCTGGAGTGCAGTGGTGCGATATCAGCTCACTGCAAGCTCAGCCTCCCGGGTTCACACCATTCTCCTGCCTCAGCCTGCTCAGTAGCTGGGACTACAGGCGCCCGCCACCATGCCCGGGTAATTTTTTGTATTTTTAGTAGACACAGGGTTTCCCCATGTTAGCCAGGGTGGTCTCGATCTCCTGACCTCATGATCCGCCTGCCTCGACCTCCCAAAGTGCTGGGATTACAGGTGTGCGCCACCACACCCGGCCCTCACTTTTTTTTTTTTTTAACAGCTGCATTATATTCTATTGAATTGTGTAACATAATTTATGTAATGACTACCCTTTTAATAATGATTTTAGTTATCTGCAATCCTGTTATTTCAAAACAAAATGCTGTGACGACTAACTTTGCCCATATATCATTTCTAAATGCAAGTTCTCAGCCTCATAGCCTACACTGACTTGCTGAAGGTTCAGTCCTAAGGCATTATGGACTAAATTATTTAGTAGCTGAACATTAAAACTATAAGTACTGTGTTGTGATTTTTATTGTTATAGTTTCTAATTTGGTCTTGAGGTCTCTGTGGAGAATGGCCATAAGCCAAGATAGCCGCTTGCTAGGAGAGCCCTGGTTCAAGTGTGTTGGTCATGTGAGACAAAATGAGAAGGTGAAACCAAATTGCATGAAACGGAAGAAGTGTATGACTTACATATCCCAGAGAGGCTAGGGGTCCCGATGGGAGGCCACAGAAGTCTGGAGGCAACAGGGAGCTCAACCACCAAGCCGGGAGCGAGAGACGAGAGAGCACATGTGGGACGAGGCTTTCATTAAGGCCCATTAGCCTTCCTGAGGGGGTTGTGAATTGTCTGGTTTAAAGAAAACACAGATGAAGGGGGAACTTATTAACTCTGGTGTGGGCCATTAGGTTTTATCATGGCCAGCAGCTGTGGGATGAGGAACAAGTGGGCTATATTGTAAACAACCACACAGGGAGAGGAAGTTTTCACCTGGTCGAATGCGACGGGGTACTACTGAGTTCCAGTAACTTGTGTTAGGTCTAAAATGGATGCCCAGGCAGCAACTCCATTACATACATTTATGACAGTACTGAAACTACTGGTTTCCTTTTCTACTGTTCTGAGAATGGGGTGAGGGCAGAAGAGCACATTTTAGTATTTCTTATCTTAAACAAGTTAATAGGCATTTATCTTCTAACCTACTTTATCAGAAAATAGCTGATGAAATGATTTGAATTTGGCAGGCTTATCAGTTCAGTTTTCAATACATTCTCATTTGTCTGTGCAACCAAGGAAATGGTGGCTGCTTTTTAATATAAATACCTTTGTATTTTCCTCAAACTTCCCCCATGTTCTCTTCTTGGAATTCCTACCTGCTTCCGTCCTGCTCCTCCTGTAAATATGCAATTATTTAGGCCTGAAAGCTGGAATTCACCTGTTTCCTCTTTTTTGCTCTCCCCCGTATTGTAGGGACAATCATCAGAAGAGCCAGAAGTGACCCCGAAATTCTCATTCTTGGTTGCCAGGACAATGGGCCAGCTGGGATGGGAGGCTCCTTCTCACAGTATGAGAGGCTGCACTCACACCCGCTGCTCAAGTGACCAGCCCCCTTCCCAACCCGTCCCTCCGACCCCACGCAATCTCCCATAATCTCAAGGTTGCCACATGCTGCATGACTAGCAGACTAGCATTCCTAGACAAAGTCTGTAAACTGCAGCCTCCAGCAGCGTGTCTCTCCCTGCAACAGATATCAATGGGTTAGTTTCCACTATTGGAATATAGACCTACACTGCACGTCCAGCAGGGCACCCTGCCCCAGCATACTTCTCTGTGGGATGATGGGAGAATGGAGACCTGCGGTCTCTTCCCTCGATAATTCTTCCAGTTTCCCAATAATTTAGCCCAATAATTTGTCCCTTTTCCCAATAAAGCCTCTTCCTAAACACATGCTGTGTGGCATTGTGGAACTTGTCCTGCCCCTGAAATGAGATAAATGAGATAAAAAGAGACCCATCTTGCCTAGCATATGACCGGTCAGTCTCCAAATACTCCTAATCCTGGAGTGGCTGGTTTACTCAATGATGGACTTTGTAGGTAAGGCCAAGTACAGCATTTTTGTTTCTCACCTCTCCCCCTTAAACCTGCCCTGCAGATCCATTCTAAGCCAGCCCTGGAAGAACTCTCAGGCAAGGAATATAACCTTTCTGGTCACTGTCACATAATAAACAGTCTATTCTAGCTGACCTGGCTGAGGGGATGAGGAATTACAAGAGCAGTCAATGTCACCAGAGTCAGAGCCACCTCTGCCAACCACCCTCCTGTGGCATGCATAGGGGAACTTCCAGCAGCACCACATCTTGGAACAAAGAGTAGATGTCCAACTTACCAGAGGGCAACATCCTACCAAAATCCCAATGCGAACAGAAAGATACAAGCGGTGAGAAGCAGCCTCCTTTATTGGATAAAACCAAGCTTTTCATACCCGACCATGTCAACACGAGTAACTAATCAAAATAATTAGAAGGTGCTTACAGCTGAATGCTGATCAAGCCTTCTTCCTGTTGGTGAGCAGAAATAGTATGGTGAGCATTTCCACACTGGTTTCCAAGGTGTATAAAAATGACAAGAATGAAGATGGATTGCTGTAAATGGTATATGACTCTCCGGAGACATTTGGAATGAAATTTCTGTTTAAGACTGGCAAGACACATCTATTCTAGAATTTTTAAAATACTTAACATGGAAGAAAAGGGATGCTACCAGCTGAGATGGATCCGTTCATTCAATCACAGGTCATCAAAACAGTAGCGTTTCCACCTAGGAGTTGTAGAAAAGCAGAAACAGTGAGCTCCAGATGAGTACATTCAGCTTTGGAAAGCTATATTACTTAACCTACGCTTTAGAAATTTAAAAACAAAATACTTTGCATTTGAAGTTGCCAATAAAAGAGACTTTCAAGTTACTTTAATGTTTTTTTCCCCAATATGAATTTGCAATTCAAGCAGTAGCTTAAAATCATTCCGAGAGACTTTTTCTCTTTAGTTTCACAGAATCTGCCAACTTGTTTTAAAACCAGAGAAATCTCCATAAGAGGATCTTTAGGTATAAGTTTTCAAGAATAGCCCCCCCAAAACTCATTGCCATAACAGTTACTGCAAAGCAGGATACTTGGGGGTATATTTAATGAAAAACAAAACAAAAACAAAAAAAACCTGACTCTGAATTGCTGTTCAAGATTTCTGATTTTTTATGGGAAGTATACCAAAGGTCAACTTCCTTGCAGTGTTAACAAGTTTTTACCTGGTTTGCTTCTAGACCATTACACACAGGGAAATAACAAAATCAAACCACTGCTTAATAAGAACTTGGAATAATTGATAGTTTTGGTCTGGCTTCTAAAACGGTCCCAGAGGGATTTAAAAAAAGTGGCATTTCTTTTATTTTGGATTTCCTCCAACCTAGGAATTCAAACTAGTTCCTGATTTGGTAAGTAAAGAAGCAGTTGTGATCAGCTACATTCTTTGGGACAGTGGTAGAAACTATAGAATATAAAAACTAAAAGCATGACAATTCAAACGTATTCCCTTCTACCTTTTGGCTTAAAGCTATACATGATTCATGTTATGTGTTAAGTTTAATAAAAGATGTTATTAAACATTTCTCACCTTTTTAAGAGTACTTCAGTTATCACTGTTAGGTGAAACAAGTCATCACAATTTCCCCACTCTAAGTGCACGTCAACTGTGAAGAAAATGTAGCCTAAGGAGACATATGTTCTTTACAAATACAAGGTTGGAAGTTAAACATCTTCAAAGTTCAATCTAGAATAAATGACTTGATGCTTCTCGCTACTTACATGGAAGTTGCATGGGATTTACTCTTTATGATTTCCTGGGAATATCAGATAGACCACAGTTATGTCATTGTAGACTGTAGAGGTAGCAGGTCAAAGTTCATCCTTCTGGGTTTGAATGTGTGTGAAATACCTGTATCTGTTAGTAAAAGTTATTTAATGGAGAGAAAAAGTCAATTTCACTGCATATAGACCCTCAACTGATTATAAAAGGATCTCTAGCTTCTGACACCTACTCTTCCCACTGCATGCATCTGTCCACAGGGCTAATTTTTAATGTGTATGTTTTCATATTATGTAAATTCTTTCAGCCTGTCTAGTTTAGATTGTATACATCATTATATTTGGCATTCTTACCACTCCTGTGTGATCCATAAGATTCCTATAAGAAATACTGCTTTACAAAAAACACCATGCTTTACAAAAAATGCCATGCTTTACAAAAATCACACATTAGTGGGTGGTCACTTTATTTATAGAATTATTAAAGCAAATACTTTTTTCCTTTCTTTTTTTTTTGAGACGGAGTCTCGCTCTGTCACCCAGGCTGGAGTGCAGTGGCGCGATCTCGGCTCACTGCAAGCTCCGCCTCCTGGGTTCGAGCCATTCTCCTGCTTCAGCCTCCGGAGTAGCTGGGACTACAGGCGCCTGCCACCACGCCTGGCTAATTTTTTGTATTTTTTTTTTTTTTAGTAGAGATGGGGCTTCACCATGTTAGCCAGGATGGTCTCGATCTCCTGACCTCGTGATCTGCCCACCTCGGCTTTCCAAAGTGCTGGGATTACAGGCGTGAGCCACCGTGCCCGGCCAAAGCGAGTACTTTTTAATGAACTATATCACATATTAGTGGGCAGTCATTTTATTTATAGAATCGTTAAAGCAAGTGCCTTTTTAATGAACTAAAGTAAGACACAACTAAACACTAGTTTTAAAAGGCACTTGCTTTAAAGATTTAAAAATTTTAAAAACTAAAGTGCAGTCCAGTTTTAAAAACTAAAGTTTTTAGTGAAACTCAAAAGTCTCATTCAATTTATAACTTTTCCTCTTCCCTAGGTCAGGCCTACTTCAGGCTGGCAAAATATTCTTTAGTTTTAGAATCCTTTTTTTAGTATTGTTCTACCTCCTCCCTTCTATTTGGATACTGCTTTGGGCCCCTACAAGGGTACAGCAACAGAAGACTGGCAATTAGAGAGAATGGGCATAAAATATTTAACTTTCTTGAAAGGTGTAGCTATAATCTTTGTTGATATTCCTGGGGTATGATGAAAGCAAGAGCCTCCTTGGTACTTTGAGACACCTGTGGTGTGATGGTGGCATGAAGAGAAACTTGGCCCTCTTGGCCAAGGTGAAATCTACACACAGGGCACCATCAAAAATGCCACAAAGTCATCTCTTCCCTTATTTCCTGGCCTCCAAGTCATTCTGCACATTGTCACCCAGTAGTCTTCTAAAAATCAGCTCTCACCTTAATATCATTCTCCCAAGCCCTAGACATACAGGCTATTGTTACAATTTCCCCGAAAATTCAAGATACCATTCTCTGAAGCCCCAACTCTGAGGTCATTGCTTCTCCTAAAGTAAATACAATGCATGTTTTTTTTTCCTTATAGAGTCATTAATTGTTTATTATAGAAAATTAGGAAAATATAGAAAAGTAGAAAAAACTCATATCGCCACCATTGTTTCATGATTTGGTGTATTTCTGTCCAGATTTGAAAAAGCAGCTTTACTTTTGTTTGCTTAGGTTTGCTACTTTAAAGAGGACTATGAAACAGAGAGGGTAATATATTTGTAATTTTGCATCTGGCTTTTTTGACATAATGTTTTAACATAAATATTTTCGTACATTAATACAAAGTCTTTGTACACATCTACTGGGTGATGTTTAACTTTTTTGTATTTCAAGCCCAGAATGCCCTTTTATATATGTACATATATACTTTTAGTTTTGGGAATCTTATGCAGAACGTGCAGGTTTGTTATATAGGTATACATGTGCCATGGTTGTTTGCTGCACCCATTAACCCATCATCTATGTGAGGTATTTCTCCTAATGCTATCCCTCCCCTAGGCCCCCACCCCACAACAGGCTCTGGTGTGTGATGTTACCCGCCCTGTGTCCATGTGTTCTCATTGTTCAACTCCCACTTATGAGTGAGAACATGCAGTGTTTGGTTTTCTGTTCCTGTGTTAGTTTGCTAAGAATGATGGTTTCCAGCTTCATCTATGTCCCTGCAAAGGACATGAACTCATCCCTTTTTATGGCTACATAGTATTCCATGGTGTATATAGGCCACATTTTCTTTATCCAGTCTATCACTGATGGGCATTTGGATTCATTCCAAGTCTTGGCTATTGTGAACAGCGCCGCAATAAACATACGTGTGCATGTGTCTTTATAGTAGAATGATTTATAATCCTTTGGGTATATACCCAGTAATGGGATTTCTGGGTCAAATGATATTTCTGGTTCTAGATCCTTGAGGAATCGCCACACTGTCTTCCACATGGTTGAACTAATTTACACTCCCACCAACAGTGTAAAAGCATTCCTATTTCTCCACATCCTCCCCAGCATCAGTAGTTTTCTGACTTTTTAATGATTGCCATTCTAACTGGCATGAGTTGGTATCTTATTGTGGTTTTGATGTGCATTTCTCTAATGACCAGTGATGATGAGCTTTTTCTCATATGTTTGTTGGCCACATAAATGTCTTCTTTTGAGAAGTGTCTGTTGATTTCCTTTGCCCACTTTTTGATGGTGTTGTTTGTTTTCTTCTTGTAAATTTGTTTAAGTTCCTTGTAGATTCTGGATATTAGCTCTTTGTCAGATGGATAGATTGCAAAAAAATTCTGTAGGTTGCCTGTTCACTCTGATGATAGTTTCTTTTGCTGTGCAGAAGCTCTTTAGTTTAATTAGATCCCATTTATCAATTTTGGCTTTTGTTGCCATTGCTTTTGGTGTTTTAGTCATGAAGACTTTGCCCATGCCTATGTCCTGAATAATACTGCCTAGGTTTTCTTCTAGGGTTTTTATGGTTTTAGGTCTTATGTTTAAGTCTTTAATCCATCTTGAGTTAATTTTTGTATAATATGTAAGGAAGGGGTCCAGTTTCAGTTTTCCCCATATCGCTAGCCAGTTTTCCTAGCACCATTTATTAAATAGGGAATCCTTTTCCCATTGCTTGTTTTTGTCAGGTTTGTCAAAAATCAGATGGTTGTAGATGTGTGGCATTATTTCTGAGGCTTCTGTTATGTTCCATTGGTCTATGTATCTGTTTTGGAACCAGTACCATGCTGTTTGGGTTACTGTAGTCTTGTAGTATAGTTTGAAGTCAGGTAGTGTGATGCCTCCAGCTATGTTCTTTTTGCTACAGGGGCTCTTTTTTGGTTCTGTATGAAATTTAAAGTAGTTTTTTTAAATTATATCTGTTTTGGTACCAGTACCATGCTGTTTGGGTTATTGTAGCTTTGTAGTAGAGTTTGAAGTCAGGTAGCGTGATGCCTCCAGCTTTGCTCTTTTTGCTATATGGGCTCTTTTTTGGTTCCACATATGAAATTTAAAGTAGTTTTTTTCTAATTCTATGAAGAAAGTCAATGGTAGCTTGATGGGGACAGCATTGAATCTATAAATTACTTTGGGCAGTATGGCCATTTTCACGATATTGATTCTTCCTATCCATGAGCATGGAATGTTTTTCCATTTGTTTGTATCCTCTCTTATTTCCTTGAGCAGTGGTTTTTAGTTCTTCTTGAAGAGGTCCTTGACATGCCTTGTAAATTGTATTCCTAGGTATTTTATTCACTTGGTAGCAATTGTGAATGAGAGTTCATTCATGATTTGGCTCTCTGTTTGGCTATTATTGGCATATAGGAATGCTTGTGATTTTTACACATTGATTTTGTATCCTGAGACTTTGTTGAAGGTGCTTATCAACTTAAGAAGATTTTGGGCTGAGACAACGGTGTTTTCTAAATATACAACCATGTCATCTGCAAACAGAGACAATTTGACTTCCTCTCTTCCTATTTGAATACCCTTTATTTCTTTCTCTTGCCTGATTGCCCTAGCCAGAACTTCCAATATCATGTTGAATAGGGGTGGTGAGAGAAGACATCCTTGCCTTGTGCTGGTTTTCAAAGGGAATGCTTCCAGCTTTTGCCCATTCAGTATGATATTGGCTGTTAGTTTGTTATAAATAGCTCTTATTATTTTGAGATACGTTCCAACAATACCTAGTTTATTGAGAGTTTTTAGCATGAAGGGGTGTTGAATTTTATCAAAGGACTTTTCTGCATCTATTGAGATAATCATGTGGTTTTTGTCATTGGTTCTGTTTACATGATAAATTACCTTTATTGATTTGTGTATGTTGAACCAGCCTTGCATCGCAGGGATGAAGCCAACTGATCGTGGTGGATAAGCTTTTTGATGTGCTGCTGGATTCAGTTTGCCAGTATTTTATTGAGGATTTTCCCATAGATGTTCATCAGGGATATTGGCCTGAAATTTTCTTTTTTTGTTGTGACTCTACCATATTTTGGTATCAGGATGATGCTGGCCTCATAAAATGAGTTAGGGAGGAGTGCCTCTTTTTCTATTGTTTGGAATAGTTTCAGAAGGAATGGTACCAGCTCCTCTGTCTACTTCTGATAGAATTCAGCTGCGAATCTGTCTGGTCCTGGGCCTTTTTTTGGTTGGTAGGCTATTAATTACCGCCTCAATTTCAGAACTTGTTATTTATCTACTCAGGGATTCGACTTCTTTTTGGTTTAGTCTTGGGAGGGTTTATGTGTCCAGGAATTTATCCATTTCTTCTAGATTTTCTAGTTTATTTGCATAGAGGTGTTTATAGTATTCTCTGACAGTAGTTTGTATTTCTGTAGGATCAGTGCCATGTTTCTTGGAGGCTTTGCTCATTCCTTTTCATTCTTTTTCTCTGACTTCGTCTTCACACTTTATTTCATTAAGTTGATCTTCAATCTCTGATATCCTTTTTCCACCTGATCACCTCGGCTATTGATACTTGTTTATGCTTCGCAAAGTTCTCGTGCTGTTTTTCAGCTCCATCAGGTCATTTATGTTCTTCTCTAAACTGGTTATTCTAGTTAGCAATTCCTGTAACCTTTTTTCAATGTTCTTAGCTTCCTTGCATTGGGTTAGAACATGCTCATTTAGCTCAGAGGAGTTTATTTCCCACCTTCTGAAGCCTACTTCTGTCAATTCATCAAACTCATTCTCCGTCCAGTTTTGTTCCCTTGCTGGTGAGGAGCTGTGATCCTTTGGAGAAGAGACGTTCTGGTTTTTGGAATTGTCAGTCTTTTTATGCTGGTTTTTCCTCATCTTCATGGATTTATCTACCTTTGGTTTTTGATGCTGGTGACTTTCAGATGGGGTTTCTGTGTGGACGTCCTTTTTGTTGATGTTGATGCTATTCATTTGTTAGTTAGTTTTCCTTCTAACAGGCCCCTCTGCTGCAGGTCTGCTGGAGTTTGCTGGAGGTCCACTCCTGACCCTGTTTGCCTGGGTATCACCAACAGAGGCTGTAGAATAGCAAAGATTGCTGCCTATTCCTTCCTCTGGAAGCTTCATCCCAGAGGGGCACCTGCCAGATGCCAGCCAGAGCTCTCCTGTATGATGTGTCCGTCGACCCCTGCAGGGAGGTGTCTCCCAGCCAGAAGGCATGGGGGTTAGGGACCCACTTGAGGAGGCTGTCTGTCCCTTAGCACTGCTCAAGCGCTGTGTTGGGAGGTCCACGGCTCTCTTCAGAGCTGACAGCCAGGAATACTTGAGTCTGCTGAAGCTGCATCCACAGCCACCCCTTCCCCCAGGTGCTCTGTCCCAGTGAGATGGGAGTTTTATTTATAAGCCCCTGACTGGGGCTGCTGCCTTTCTTTCAGAGATGCCCTGCCAAGAGAGGAGGAATCTAGAGACTCAGTCTGGCTACAGCAGCTTTGCCAAGCTGCAGTGGGCTCTGCCCACTTTGAACTTCCTGGTGGCTTTGTTTACTGAGGGGAAAACCGCCTACTCCAGCCTCAGTAATGGTGGATGCCCCTCCCCACACCAAGCTCAAGCATCCCAGGTTGACTTCAGATTGCTGTGCTGGCAGCGATAATTTCAGGCCAGTGGATCTTAGCTTGCTGGGCTCTGTGGGGGTGGGATCCACTGAGCAAGACCACTTGGCTCCCTGGCTACAGCCCCCTTTCGATGGGAGTGTACACTTCTGTCTCACTGGCATTCCAGATGCCACTGGGGTATGAAAAAAACTCCTTTGGCTAGCTTGGTGTCTGCCCAAATGGCCACACAGTTTTGTGCTTGAAACCCAGGGCCCTGGTGGCATAGGCACCCAAGGGAATCTCCTGGTCTGCGGGTTGTGAAGACCGTGGGAAAAGTGTAGTATCTGGGCCAGAGTGCACTGTTCCTCATGGCACAGTCCCTCACAGCTTCCCTTAGCTAGGGGAAGGAGTTCCTCGACCCCTTGTACTTCCCAGGTGAGGCAACACCCCACTCTGCTGCTCACCCTCTGTGGGCTGCACCCACTGTCTAACCAGTCCCAGTGAGATGAACCAGGTACCTCAGTTGTAAATGCACAAATTACCCACCTTCTGCATTGATCTCACTGGGAGCTGCAGACCAGAACTGTTCCTATTCGGCCATCTTGCCCAAGTCCAGTCCCTTTACTTTAAGTTTATGAGCGTCCTTATGTGTTAGGTGAGTCTTTTGGAGGCAGCAGATGGTTGGTGAATTCTTATCCATTTTGCCATTCTGTATCTTTTAAGTGGAGCATTTAGGGCATTTACATTCAATGTTAGTATTGAGATGTGAGGTACCATTCTATTCATCATGGTGTTTGTTGCCTGTATAACTTGGTTTTTTAAAAATTGTATTCTTGTTTTATAGGTCCTGTGAAATTTGTGCTTTAAAGAGGTTCTGTTTTGATGTGTTTCCAGAATTTATTTCAAGATTTAGAGCTACTTTTGGCAGTTCTTATAGTGCTGGATTGGTACTGGCCAATTCTCTCAGCATTTGTTTGACTGTATCTTTCCTTCATTTACAAAGCTTAGTTTCACTGAATACAAAATTCTTTGCTGATAATTGTTTTGTTTAAAGAGGCTGAAGATAAGGCCCCAATCCCTTTTTGTAGGGTTTCCGCTGAGAACTCTGCTGTTAATCTGATAGATTTTCCTTTATAAGTTACCTGGTGATTTTGCCTCATAGCTGTTAAGATTCTTTCCTTCGTCTCAACGTTAAGTAACCTGATGACATTGTGCCTAGGTGATTACTTTTTTGTGATGAATTTCCCAGGTGTTCTTTGAGCTTCTTATATTTGGTTATCTAGGTCTCTAGCAAGGCCTGGGAAGTTTTTCTTGATTATTTCCCCAAATATGTTTTCCAAATTTTAGATTTCTCTTCTTCCTCAAGAATGCTGATTATTCTTAGGTTCGGTCATTTAACATAATCCCAGACTTCTTGGAGGCTTTGTTCATATTTTCTAATTTTTTTTTCTTTGTTGGATTGGGTTAATTTAGAGACCTTGTCTTCAAGTTCTGAAGTTCTTTATTCTGCTTGTTTGATTCTAGTGCTAAGACCTTCCAGAGCATTTTGCATTTCTATAAGTCCATCCATTGTTTCCTGAGGTTTTGATTGTTTTTTATTTATGCTATCTATTTAATTGAAAATTTCTCTCCTCATGTCTTGTATCATTTTTTTGACTTCCTTAAATTGGGCTTTGCCTTTCCCTGGTGCCTCCCTGATTAGTTCAATAACTAACCTCCTTTTTCAGGTAAATCAGGAATTTCTTCTTGGTTTGAATCCATTGCCAGTGAGCTAGTGTGACTTTTTGGGGGTGTTAAAGATGCTTGTTTTGTCACATTACCAGAGTTCGTTTTCTGGTTCTTTCTCATTTGGGTACCTCTGTCAGAGGGAAGATCTGGGGCTCAAGTCTGTTGTTCAGATTTTTTTGTCCCATGGGGTGTTCCCATGATGTAGTACTCTCCTCCTTTTCTTAAGGATGTGGCTTCCTGAGAGCTGAGCTGTACTGATTGTTATGTCTCTTCTGGACCTAGCCACCCAGCAAGTTCACCAGGCTCTGGGCTGGTACTGAAGTTTGTCTGCACAGAATCCTGTGATGTGAATCGTCTGTGGGTCTCTCAGCCGTGGATACCAGCACCTTCTCTGGTGGAAGTGGCAAGGGAGTGAAATGGACTCTGTGAGGGTCCTTAACTTTGGTTGCTTAATGCACCATTTTTGTTCTGGTTGGCCTCCTGCTGGGAGGTAGTGCTTTCAAGACAGCATCAGCCATGATAGTATGGGGAAGAACAGGTGGTGGGTGGGGTCCTAGAACTCCCAAGAGTATATGCCCTTTGTCTTCAGCTACCAGGGTGAGTAGGGAAGGACCATTAGGTGGGCGCAGGGCTAGGCGTGGCTGCCTCTACTGTGTCATGCAGGTTGTCAGGAAAGTGGGGGAAAGCCGTCGGTCACAGGCCTCACCTAGCTCCCACTCAACCCAAAGGGCTAGTCTCACTCCCACCATGTGCCTGCCCCCCACCCCCAATAGCAACAAGTCTGTTTCCAGGCAATGGGCAAGCAGGGCTGAGAACTTGCCCCAGGATACCTGCCTCCCAGCTGCAAAAGCAAGTAGGGCTTTTGTGCTTCCCCTACCTGTGGATTCTGCACACCGGATTCATACCCTCCCCCAGGTTCTGGCCAGAAGACTTCTCAATGGCTTCAAATTGTTACAAAGTTCAGCTGGAGGTTTCCTTCTTCCTGTTCCCTTTTCCCAGTGCCTCTGGCAGCCTGCCTCAAGGACCCCTGTGAGCAAAGGCAGAAATGACTTGCTAGGGCACCCAGCGAGCCCACAGGGCTTTTCCCGCTGCTTCTTCTACCCCTGTATTTTGCTCAGCTCTCTAAATTGACTCAGCTCCAGGTAAGGTCAGAATCTTCTCCCGTGACCTAGACTTTCAGGTTTCCCAGTGAGGGTGTGTGTTCGGAGCGGGTGATTCCCCTTTCCTACTTTCACAGTTTGGCCACTCACAGTATTTGGGGTGTCTCCCGGGTCCTGCAGGAGCAATTCGCTTCCTTCAGAGGGTCTGTGGGTTCTCTCCGCTTTCCCGATTTATTCCTGCAGTCATTCTGGAGCAGAAGTTCACAACGCGAGCCTCCACATGCTGCTCTGTCCATCCGAGTGGGAGCTGCAATTCCTACTTCCACATTCTCACTTGTCAGATCAAAACTTTTCTTGGGGATCCATAGTTTAGCAGAGCAACAGAACTGGAAACCACTTCTCTAATTTCCAAACTGTATTTCTCCTCTTTCTTGCTATTCAAGCTTAAAATAAAATTAATTTTTCAGTCATTCATTCACAGTTGAGCACTTTATAAGAAAGTTCTTAGTAGGCATCTATTGTATTATCCCTAGAAGGACAAACTATTTTATGCTTACACAAAACTTTTTTTTAGAGATGGCAGAATGGGGGGAACAGGTGATGGTAGAGTATAATCCCAGAATAAATCCCCATGCCCCCTTTTTTCTGGGACTCTGATCATTGGATTTCCACTAGTAGCGGAAAATTATTAAATGATCTGTTCTATGCCAGCTTGGGGAGAGACAGACTCTGGGGAATCCTAGTCTAAAAAGTGAAAAGGGCAGTTCTTGACTAAGTCATTTGGCCTATCCCAGGTCCCGTGCCAGCTTCCCTTCTACACGTGTGTGAGATTGATGGTGTAGGTAAACAGCAATCATCATATCCTAACCTGCATGTCTACTTAGGATTCGGCCTGGAATCCAGGAATCGCAGAAGAAAGGTAGCTATTGTGCCACTCTGTGCCTCCTAGGCAGGCCTGGGCATGTGCCTAGTGGCCTGTGGGTAATTATTACTCTTTCACGGAGGTGCTAATGTAAACCCTTCTCATTGCCTGGCAGTCAGGCTTTCCTTGGAATCCAGTGGTCAGGAGGAACTGACACTCATGGAAGATGGCCACACCGGGAGGTAGAACACTGAATTGGAGTCACTGCATTCTCAGGGCCTTCATTTCCTTACTTCTAAAAAGAAGATTCTCCTTGGACTCTTTTATCTTAGCTCATGTAGTCACGAGGAACAAATTTCTAAAGCACTTATCTTAAGAGGGGGGTTAATATATAGCTAGACAGAAACTGGAGGTAGAAAGTCAGAGAGTGTGGCGCAACTTCAGGAACCATCCTCAACATCTACGGATCTATCTCCCTCTCTGTCACTGCTTTGGTCTCCTCTCTCTCTCTCTCCTCCAGCTTCCAGGGCTGCCCCCTGCATCTCTTCTGTGCTCAGATAACTCCTGCTTGAACATGGCTTTCAGTTGCCCTGGCCCTGATTCCAGTACACTGCTTTGTTTTACTTTGAACTCCGCTCACCAACTGATTAGTTCTCTTTGTGTTTCTTAGTTCCTATTTCCAAGAAAAAACTTTGACTGAACCAATGCTGGGGGTTGAATTGCATCCTTCAAAAAGATACGTTTAAGTCCTAACCCACAGTACTTGTATGTGTGACCTTATTTGGAAACAGAATATTTGCAGATATAATTAAGATCAGGTCATACTAGATGGATTAGAGTGGGCCCTAAATCTGATGAAACTGATGTCCTTATAAGAAGAGGTCAAATTGTGACACAGAAAAACAGATGCATAAGGAAAATGCCACGTGACAGCAGAAACAGAGATTGGAGTGACGCATTTAAAAGCCAAGGAAAAAGAATGATTGTTGGCAAACACCAGACACTGAAAGAGGCAAGGAAAGAATCTTCCCTAGAATGTTTTGAGAGAGGATGGTCCTGCTAATACCTTGATTTCAGACTTCTGGCTTCCAGAACTCTAAGAGAATAAATTTCTGTCATTCTAAGCCCCCCAGTTTGTGGCCATTTGTTACATCAGTCCTAGGAAATTAATACATGCAGCTTATCTTTCGGTGTCAGGCCAGCCTGGGAACTTGGTCACATAGGGTTGGACACTCACTCTTTACCCACTCGGACATGGCCAAGAGCGTTAGGGCAGTGTTTTCCAATCAGGGCCACTTAGGCAGCAATGCTGTAAACAGAGCAGTTTCCTTAGAAGGAGGCATGAGTGTGGGTAGATGTTTGTTGGTGTCATCTCTCCATTAGCAACAAGGTGGCTTTTGAGTTACCTTTCATTTCTGCCCGGGACTGTATGCCATCTCTGGCTGTTTCCCATCCCAAGGAACATTTTTGTTAGCCAAAGCATTGTTTTAAATATTAATTATTTTCTCACCTGTGATTCCTCAGAGAGTTTCTTGGAACAAAAGGCTTGTTGGCTACTGTCCAGGCCTATTCTAGTCCACAGGTGAGCCCAGCGGCAGTGCCACCCACACCAGGCAGCTGCATGAGGAAGAATAGTTCTGGGCCAGCCTTGGAGGCATATTCACCTGGCACAGCCAGAGACAACTACATCTTAAGGAGAAATAATGATTTTACACAGAAAATTAAATAGAGCCAACATTCATGCCAAGTGAGGTAAAGAAATGAAAAGAAGGTCCATGGCCTAAGGGTTTGAGAGCTTGATGGACCCAGGTGCCAAGAATGAGGAAGATAACAGTTTAAAACCAAGACTATAAATTATGAGCATATGCACTATTTTCTCTTTCTGCCTAAATGGTGTGTGGTTCCAGGGTGGATCTTGTGTATCTCAGCACAGAGTAGACAGCCTAAGACTCTATTCCTATAGATGCTTTTTTTTTGTGGGGGATTTAACTTCTTCTTAATGAATTAATCATTTTGGTATATTAGAACTCTATATTTATGATGGTAGTCCTGAATATTTGTATCTTTTTTTAATTGATACATAATAATTGTACCTATTTATGGGGTACATGTGATATTTTGATACATGGAAACCATATACAATGATCAAATCAGGCTAATTAGGATATCTATTCCCTCAAACATTTGTGATTTCTTTGTGTTGGGAATATTTCAAATCCATAATAATAATTAATAATACATTATTGTTAACTATAGTCATCCTACTGTGCAATAGAACACCTGAACTTATTCCTCCTAACTATAACTTTGTACCTGTTGACCAACCTCTCCTCATCCTCCCGGCCCCCATCCTCCCCAGCCTCTGGTAGATACTACTGTATTCTCTACTTCTATGAGATCAGCTTTTTAGATTCCACATATGAGTGAGAACATGCAATATTTATCTTTCTGTACCTGGCTTATTTTACGTAATGACCTCCAGTTCCATTCTTGTTGCTGCAAATGACAGCAGCAAGGATTTTATTCTTTTTTTGTGGCTCAATAGTATTCCATTGTGTATATATAACATATTTCCTTTATCTTTTCATCTATTGATGGACACAAGTTGATTCCATATCTTAGCTATTGTGAATAGTGCTGCAATAAACATGTAGTTCTGAATATATATTCAAAAAACTAATTATTAATTTAGGAACAGAATCATAGACTATAAGGAATTGGCAAGGTTTCCTAGGGTTTCGTTTTGCCAATTATCTAGATATACGCTTTCTTGTGAATTTAAATATTTTGTTTTCATCAATGTAAAAGTAACCTGTTTAGTGTAGAGATTCAGGATGAAATCTTATTTTAAAGATTTTTTAGGGTCTGATGCCAATAGTGATTTAGAATTCGGTTTTGTTCAACCAAATCTCTGCTGAGGTTCTGTCCCTCTTAGTGCATTTTTTTTTCTTTCCCAGAAACTCCAGCCTTGCTAAGACTTACAATTGTCACTTCTTCAGGAAAGCATTGTTTTTACTCACCCTGGTTCCTCTATTTAAACAACACTCTGTGAAATCTGTCAAATTATAGGAATACCTTCCATTGCCTGCTCATACACTCACGAGAAAACCTTGGGAAAGATTCCTACCTGGAGCCAAAGACTCCTTGGCACTCACTTTCAGTGACAATTTGTTTATCTGGAAAGCAGGTGGCATTAACCTACCTCTAATTATTGTCTGTGATTCTTAAGCAGGTACCACAGATCTCTCTACCACCTCCTAGAGATAGCCGCATATCTACAAAAGATGGGAGACGGTAGATCTGCAAATTTCCTGTTAAGTCCCACTACTTAGAAAGAGTCCTTGCTTCCTTTCAATGTTTTAACTTTTAAAATATGGGAAAACTGGGCTATATGTTGCCCGATAGATGTGCATGATTATGGCCCTTTGGGGAAGGTAATAAGAATGATTTCAGCATTTTTCTTTCTGCCCTCACCTCCCACGTAAACTTGGTTATACCCACAGAGGTTTGACTATGAGTGGAGGACAACTGTGGCACTTGGGGTTGTGAAAATCCATTGTTGACTGTTAGGCTTGAGCTGCATGTATAAGCCCATGTCTAGGATCTGGCCCATCACTGCACTGACTATAATTCTGCCTCCAGTCTACAGAACCTGAGGGTGGCAGATGACAGCAGGTGTGTTCCATCATTGGCACCCACACTCCACACCCTCCACAGGCTCTGCACCCATGTCAGTCAGTACTCTAGCTATAGCTGTACCTATTTTTTCCAAGGGCTTTTGAGACCAGTGACCCACAATACCAGTAAGCCCTTCTGATGGAGGTCCTCTCTTGTCTTTGATTTCGTCATCATACTCTCTTGGATTGATTAAATGGGCAAAGGACATTCCTTGCATGGATGAAACTGGTCCTCTAGCTTTGCCCATGGGTTCTTCTCCTATCCTCCTTATTAGTGGTGGCATGTGGAAAGAAAAGGTGCAGTTAACATTGAATGAGATGATATTCTAGAAACATAGCAATTACAGCTCAAAGAGTTCTAGAGAAGACATGATTGGAAGACATGTTGTTCTACATTTATGGTATAAAATTCCAAGTGATAAATTTAACATAACCAGAAAATGAGTTTTCATTCACATTTTTTCCACATAATATGGGTAAGACTTGTACCTGCGGTCATTATCAACAAAGCATGTTAACCTTTAAGAGAGACTTTCAAAGCCAATATTCATGGGCAGCATCATGGATGATGCCATGTCATGAGTAATGATGTAACCAATATTACATCAGTGGTATCAGGAAACTGCAGGAGCAAGAATATCTATGAATCTGTATTTGCTTCAATACAAACAAGTTCTGAAGAGCCATAGTATTGTAAGAAATTAGCCAGTAGTGGTGCAGGTGACAGTAAAGAACACAAAGAGATGGTTCCTGGACCTGAACAGGGAGAGACATTACAATAAATATTTTTGTGTGCTGATTGGACAATAAACAAATCTGATAGTATCTCTTTACTACCTATTACTTTAAATCTTCATTGATAGATAAATAACTACCTCACATGGGTCCATGAATTTTATAATATATTTTTAATCAAATTGCTTATATAGACTGGACCTTGCAAAAAAATTTTTGCCTAGGGCCTCACACACCCTGTCTTCACTCATTTTTCTTGAGAGAAAGAAGTGGAACATCTGCTTTCTAGGAGTAATTCTTTGGGCTATGACCTTGATCTCATACCATCCCTTTACTTATTTTGTGTGTGTGTGTGTGTGTGTGTGTGTGTGTGTATGCTTGATCTCTCCCTCTCTATTGCTTCTTTTCCTCTTACATTTTTGCAAATTCTCCTTTTTTTCTTGACCTTCCGATTTCAGTGAGCCACCATAAAATGCTCTTTCTTTTCACTATCACACTTATTAAAAGAATAATTCACAGCTTCTTCACCCATCTGTATTAAGTTCCTGTAATCACAGGTTCTACCTCCATTAAGGACCCATTTTCCCTTTCTCTCTTCAGGCTCTGTTCATGTGTGTTCTTTTATTTACACTTAATTCAGCATTGACCTCTTTTCTGAACACATTCTGAAGATATGCATTTCCACCTGCCAACTTGACAGCTCTACCCTTATGATCTCATGATTTATTTAAGCTAAACAAACTTAAAATTAAATCTACCTTTGAGCTCCATTTCTTATTACTCCCATCTCCCACCCTCACCTAAAATGCTACTTCTGGCTTTCTTATTTTGATGGAGGTTATGGATTTCTTGGGAGCATTTTTTCTACCTCCCTTTTGCAAGCTTTTTTTGTATATGTTTTAGTACTCATTTACTACTCTTCTTTTGCTCTGTTCTTCACCAAGATAGCTGGCTGATAATATTGATTGTACATTAATCATCATTACTGCTTTCTGTATTAGAGATAACTGTGATACAGGAAAAGTTTCCATTGAATTCTGAGATATGTCTTAAGGAAAACTCATTTAAAAAAAACAGCAAAAAAACCCCACACCTTTTAATGTATGTCTCTGTAGTTCAAAATTAACACAGGATTGAAAGTTGAGGAAATTAAGGAAATCCCCAGAAAATAGGAGGAAAAGATAAAGAAATAAAAATAGGATGAAAAAGGTGAGGAACATGAGAGAATAATCTAGGAGTCCATGATATCTCTAACAAGAGAAAAGCGCAGAGGAAACAAAGGGAGGGATACTTAAATGAGGAGATGCAAGACCCTCCTAGGCTAGGAGGTGACCTCAGGCTTGGGACTATTACCAACAGCTCCCTGGGTGTTGTTGCGCTTCACGTGCCACCTGGATCAATTTAGTCACTTGGCAGATGTCAGTCTCTTTTTAGAGATTATCTCTACAATCAAGTAGAGGCAGTTCAGAGTCATTAAGTCAACCACTAAGTCAGAAAACTCACTATGAGATGGTAAAAGAATGAAGACAAATCTCAGACTAAATCTTCTAAATTTAATGCTATATAATGGCCAAGCAGGCACAAATAGTTCTGCAACAACTTGTTGGAGTTTGGGAGAGGACTTGTTGCTATGCCTTGAAGAGCACTGGCAGCATGGCTAATGAAAGACTCTGAGCCAATGTGACCTTGCAGGATGAGAGGCCTGGTAGGCGACTCAGATGTATGGTGTGGGGAGGTCATGGGGGAGAATGCAGGCTGCATCTCCCTGGAATCTTCCATTTGGAGCCCATGGGCACACTGCCTCAGATTATGCCCCAATACCATATTATAATGACATTCATAAGTTGTAGTAAATTTATACACTTGTGCAATCATCACAATTGAGCTTTTGAATATTTCCATCACCTCCAAAATTTCCCTCATGCTCATTTGCTGTCAACCCCCCTTCCCATCTGCTTTCTGTCTTTATAATTTTGCTTTTTCTAGAAATTTTAGGCAAACGGAAACACTCACAATATGTAGTTGTGTCTGGCTTCTGTCACTTAGCAAAATGTTTTTGAGGTTCATCCATGTTGCTACAAGTATCAGTAGTTTGTTCTTTCTTATTGCTGAGTACTAGTTATTTATTTATGTAATTTATCATTTTTTTCTTTAATAGATCTTAGCTTTTGTATCCTATCTAAGAAATCTTTGTCTATCCCAAGACCATAAAGATCTTTCCTATGTTGTCTTCTGGGAGCTTTCTAGCCCAAGCTCTTACATTAGGTCTTTAGTTCACAGTGAGTTAATTTTTACTGTATAGCTTGAGGTAAGAGTCTAAGTTTTGTTTGTTTGCCTATGTATATCATATTGTGCTGCATAAAAGGTTGAAAATATTTTTCAACATTGAATTACCTTGGTAACTTTGTCAAGTATCCATTCAACATAAATTTATTTCTAAGCCCTTTATTCTGTTCAATTTATCTACATGTTTATCCTTATGACAGTACCACATTGTCTTGATTATTGTGACTTTACGATAAGTTTGAAATTAAAAAATATTTTGGCTATTCTATGTCTTTTGCATTTCCATATACATTTTTGGATCAACTTGTTATTTCTATTCTTGAAAAAGCCTACTGAGATTTTGATTGGGATTGTCTTAAATATATAGATTAATCTGGGGAGAATTGCAGCCTTAACATGACAGAGTCTTCCATTCCATGAGCATAATATATCTTTCCATTTATATAAGTGTTTTTCTTCCACAGTATTACACTGTTTTCTTGTACAGATCTTGCAGTTTTTTCATTAAATTTATTCCTAAGTATTTTATTCTTTTTGAAGCTATTGTGAATATATTTATTTTCTTAATTTTATTTTCAGATTGTTGATTGCTAGTTTATAGAAATATAATTCATTTTTGTGCAGTGATCTTGCATTCTGTAATGTTGCTGAGCTCAGCAGTTACAATAGATTTTATAGATTCCTTAGGATTTTCTGTACACGAGATTATGTCATCTGTGAATACATACAAGTTTACCTCTTCTTTTCCAATCTGTATGGCTTTACATTCCAATCAGCATGCCTTTACATTCTTTTCCCCTCTTTTTGCACTAGCTAGAATCTCCAGTACAGTGTTGAATAAAAGTTGTTAGACTGGATATCTTTGCCTTTTTCCTGATCTTACAGAAAAAGCAGTCTTTCACATTTAGTATGATGTTAGCTGTAGGCTTTTTGTAGATGTCCTGTGTCAGATTGAGGCGGATTCCTGTATTCCTAGTATGTTAATTGTCTGATGCTTTTTTCTGCTACTATTGGAATGACCATATTTTTTATCTTTATTTTATTAATATATTGTATTCATTGATTTTTGAATGTTAGCTTACCTTGTACTCTGGGATACATCTGTTCGTTTATAATGTATAGTTCTTTTTGTATTTTGCTGGGTATGTTTTGCTAATTTTTTAAATTAAAGATATTTGTACCTATGTTCATGAGCCTGGTTTTCTTTTCTTTATTTTATTTTATTATACTTTAAGTTTTAGGGTACATGTGCACAACGTGCAGGTTAGTTACATATGTATACATGTACCATGTTGGTGTGCTGCACCCATTGTCATTTAACATTAGCTATATCTCCTAATGCTATCCCTCCCTCCTCCCCACAACCCACAACAGGCCCCCGTGTGTGATGTTCCCCTTCCTGTGTCCATGTGTTCTCATTGTTCAATTCCCACCTATGAGTGAGAACATGCGGTGTTTGGTTTTTTGTCCTTGAGATAGTTTGCTGAGAATGATGGTTTCCAGCTTCATCCACGTCCCTACAAAGGACATGAACACTTCTGTATTCATTTTTATGAGGTTAGTATTAGCCTGATCCCAAAGCCAGATAAAGACATCATAAGAAAAGAAAACTGAAGGATATGAACATACACTTCTCAAAAGAAGACATTTATGCAGCCAAAAGACACATGAAAAAATGCTCATCATCACTGGCCATCAGAGAAATGCAAATCAAAACCACAATGAGATACCATCTCACACCAGTTAGAATGGCAATCATTAAAAAGTCAGGAAACAACAGGTGCTGGAGAGGATGTAGAGAAATAGGAACACTTTTACACTGTTGGTGGGACTGTAAACTAGTTCAACCATTGTGGAAGTCAGTGTGGCGATTCCTCAGGGATCTAGAACTAGAAATACCATTTGACCCAGCCATCCCATTACTGGGTATATACCCAAAGGATTATAAATCATGCTGCTACAAAGACACATGCGCATGTATGTTTATTGCGGCACTATTCACAATAGCAAAGACTTGGAACCAACCCAAATGTCCAACAATGATAGACTGGATTAAGAAAATGTTGCACATATACACCATGGAATACTATGCAGCCATAAAAAATGATGAGTTCATCATTAGCTATCCCAGAAGCATTGTATATTACAAAGAAAATAAATGTAAACTAGTAGAATTTCAGATCGCAACCACAGATAGAGAAGATATTTTGTTCTTTGGGGTAAAACTTTTGAACTCCTTAGCTCACACAAATAGATGATGCTGTAACCTGCCTATTTATAAATAAGTCTCATCCTGAATCAAGAATGGCAGCTAGTCAGGCAAGCCAGAGGGAGAATGTAAAAGGAACATTTAAACCCCATTACCTGTGCACTTAGACAATCTGCTCATGTCCAATTATTCTATTATTAAATGACTGTGTATCCAACCAAAGAGAAAGCTTCAAAGTAGATAAATAGATTAATTCATAGACTTCAAGGGTAAAGAAGCTTGTTTGAAATAGGGTTTTCTTACTTCTCACCATCGTGTTTGGAGTCTTATTCACACTGAGATTGACATATAAGGGAACCATTTATGAAACTGCACACCAGCAGACCATATGTCCTAGGAAACTTGCCTGGATGTCACACTGTGAGGGGTCTTCCACATGTCTAGTGATTTAAGCACTGGAAAAACAGAGCCCAAGAACAAGACTTGGTTGGAAATAGTTTGGCGTATTAATTGTATAATTCTTTTTTTTTGAGAAGGGATTTCGCTCTGTTACCCAGGCTGGAGTGCAGTGGCGCAATCTCAGCCCACTGCAACCTCCACTTTCCGGATTCAAGCGATTCTCGTGCCTCAGCCTCCTGAGTAGCTGGGACTACAGGTGCATGCCACCACGCCCAGCTAATTTTTTGTGTTTTTAGTAGAGACGGGGTTTCACCATGTTAGTCAGGATGGTCTCGATCTCCTGACCTCATGATCCGCCTACCTCTGCCTCCCAAAGTGCTGGGATTACAGGTGTGAGCCACTGAGCCCGGCCAATTGTATAATTCTTACTCTGTCCATATTTTTGTTTCTTCTTAACTCCTCCATCCCCCATTCCTGCTCATAGTATTCTCCGTGTGTCATTGTTTCAGAGAAGGTATGTGGAAGGTTGGAGACTTTATGCACTTCCTAGAAACTGAAGCCAACTGAGTAGATTAAGATATGAGGGAAAGAGGCATTGTGGGGAGATAGACTGAGAAGATCAAGGTAAGAAAAAGATACCCCTTGGCTTGAAGAGAAGAGAGACCTATGGTCTCGGATGAGCAGAGCCATGCTTCTGCTTCAGAACATTGCCCTGAGAAGGTGATGAGGTCTCGGGGACTTACTGCTCTTTGCCAAGTCTAGGTGGAAGAAGCCACAGTCCCTAGGATTTTGAGCCACAGCACCAGAAAGATTGCTATGGTCTAAGAGTAGAATGGAAGTAAAACAAAAGCCCAGGCGTGAAGCTGCCACACCCCCAGGGACAATGGATAACATTTTCTTGGACATAAAATTGATAAACCAAAGTTTATGCAGCTCCCTCTACACTAAATCAGCACTGGAAACTTGACATTATCCAGGCAGGAGGACTGGGAGGTGCCTCAGGTAAGGTTGAGGTAGAATTTACTGCCAGGTTAGCTTCATGGGAACTCAGAATGAAAGGCAAATGAATATATTTTAAAAGCAGATGAGGTTTCTTGTCTACTTGACTTTGTGGCTAAGGTTTATTTCAATGGGCAGGTACATTCTTCTCTGGACACAAACTGCAAAGCTTGAGGCTTTGGGAGTACAGTGGGTTTCTCACTGGAAACAATTTTGATACAGGCAAGGAAAGGAGGCAGTCTACAATCAGGGTATACTTTTAAGGCTACCGGCCAGTCAGTTAAAAGAGCAGTTCCATCTTAAGGTTTTGCTACCTTCGGAGTAGGTAGTGGTTGGGCTGCCGTGATGGACAGGATGCATGGAGAGCCTTCTCCCCATCACATATGTTCACCACCTCCTGTCCCAGTCCCTCAAAACTGCTCACAAGAAGTTCAGACATGTGGTTCTTGCTTTTAAGCTTTTTTAAAAGATACTTATAAATCCAGATCCTGTACAGTTTTAAGCTTTTAAGACCTAAGATTCAAAATACAAATCATTAACAAGATCTTAACCACAGCGGGTGGTGCTTTCTAACCTCCCATCCCACCACAAGAATGTTCCCTTGGAATGGGGAGGGAAGGGAGCAGAGGAAAGCCTCACCAGAAAGGACAGGTGGGGTAGACGTAGCATCACTGAGGCTGACATGGGGATGTCAGGTGGGGTGACAAGGAAGAAGTCAGGCCTTAGCCAGAGCTCCTAGAGCAGTGACTCTGTAGAAGAAGCCCCTGACAGAAATCTCCTTAGAAAAAACAAATGACCAGTGCCCTGGAAAGCTGGCTTTGGCCATCTTCCCTATGGAAACCAAGACCAATCAGTGTTAAAGAGAGAAGTGATAACAACCAAGAGAATCTGCCCGGCAGAAGCATTCCTCCCTGCTCCTTACCAGTCACAGGGCAGAAAAAGGGGTATAGACCATTCCTGGTCATGAAGCTAGCCTGTGCTGGAGGGGGATGGGGGGAATATGAAGTTTCATAAATTAAGGTTTTCATCAAATAGGAGATTGAAATTTTATAAATGAACAAGACTGAAGTATAAGAATGTGAATAGGATTGTCTTAACTAAATACTTGTGGAGCTAGGTTGAGATACTAAGTTATCTGACTGTTAACAGCTATAGATGGGGAACAGAGGGGGTGAGGGTGGGTCGAGAGAGCACAGTTAGCAGCAAGTTTTAGAAAAATAAAAATTAGATTTTGCATACATACCCGTAAGCTGAGCTTCTTCATTCAAAATTATTATGTTTACGAGCAATATAATTTCTTTTCTGCCCTTGTCTGTTTTTTTCTTGGCATGTTATCTGTATCTATTGATTAATTAAGGGTTCTTTACAGACTTGGGAAATTAGAATTTGGTCATATATTGGTAAAATATTTTTCCCAGTTTGTCATTGTGTGTCCTCTATTTGTCATTAATGAATTTTTTCCTGAAGTATTTTTTATGTAATTAATTTGTCATTATTCTGTGGATTCTGGAGTTTGTATCTGATCCAGCTAAGAGCTTTCCTCACCCTAAAATAATAGTAAAAACAGTTGTTAATTGTCATACTTTCTTCCCATGTTTGTAAATGCCGTTTTGAGAAATCCGAACAAACCTTTAAGACAGAGCATCTTCTGTTGCTTTAACAGCAATGACTCTTTTGTAACTTTTTCTTCCAGCATTTTTCCACTCATACTTGGGTATTTTTCTCCCTGTCACTGATGTTCTGACTTGCTATGGATCACTGACATTTCAAGGTCTTCTTCAACTACTGTCATCTGGCTAATTGCCTATTTCTCACTTCACCATTTGAATACACTGGTTCCTACTATATGCATGAACCCTTCTCACAATCACCCCAAATCTCTGTTCAAGAAGTGGCTTGGTCAGAAAGTCTATCGTATCTTCATTCCACCTGCAAGAGTTGGTTTGATGTGAAGAACTCAGTCTGTTCCTAAAATTCAAGATCAGCAGCAGCCTCAGTGAACCTAATGTTTCCTCATGTTTCTTGGGCTTAGACTTGCATTATATTTTCAATGCCATTTTGAAGATGAACAATGCCTTTCCATTCCACTTTCCAGAATTTTCATCTCCTGCTGGATAGGGATTATATTGCTGAAAGTCAGCAGTACTTATTGTAAGATGTAAGGAATTAGCATTAAAATAAATAGGGCATGTTATGTCTTTCATCAGAGGATTTCTATTAGGGCATTGCCAGCTTGATCCACCTGTCTCTTGGGATTTCTCTGTGGGCTAAAGAATAATGTTCCAAAGCACTATATAGGCCTCTCTAAGAAAGACTCAAAAACCATGTCATAATTACTGTCTCCTAAAGGTTTTTTTTTCCCTCTATTATGAATTCACTCATTAATTCAGCAGATCTTTATTGAGCACCTACTATACAACAGGCACTGGGGATAAAGTGTTATACAAAATTAAATCCCTGCTTTCATTGAGTGTACATTCTCATGGGAAAGACATGCCAAAAAAAATAAGTTAACCAATATGTGCCATAATATTAGACAGTGATAGGTGCTATGAAAATAAAATCATGCTGAGTCAGGGGGTGAAGAACAGTAGGCCTGACAGATGGTCATCAGGGAAGACTTTTCTGAAGAGACAACATTGGAGGCAAGACCTGAATCAACTGAGGGAAAGAGCAATGTGGAGATCATAGGGCAAAGCATTCCAGGAATAGGAAACAGCAATGCAAAGTTCTTTGCAGCAATATGCCTGGTGTATTAAAGAAACAGCACGTAGGCCCGTGTCGCTGGAGAAGTATGAACAAGGGAAAGAATGGAGACACAGAAAGGATAAGGAAGATCTTATAAGCCAGATGCCAGTCTTCAAGAGGACTATTTCGTATGATTAAAATAAAGAGATGATTAAAGTATGACTTCACGAATCACATTTATTGTTATACAAATAGTTTTTTTTAGAACAAATCTCACAGGGAATACTCTCAATAGATGAGGTATGTTAACCCTATAATCAGTGAATTCCAATTTCATTTAGAGTTGAATTCTCATAGTCTAGTTGCTCAATTAGGATGGAAACAGGCCTTTGTGGATGTAAAGTCTAATCAGTTTTGAGGCATCCCTTTCTCTAAGAGGTTCTTGGGAGACACAGCCTGACCAACACAGGGGAGATCCATGAAACATGCAAGGTTCCTCAATGCTAGACAGCAGTGACAGCATAGATGGGGAAGGCTCAGATGTTGACAGAGATGGCTCAGATGTTGACAGAGATGAGCCCTCCCACAGCCTGAGCTGTCAAACTTCTGTCAAAACCTTGGGTATGTATGTGTTTTGGAGTCTAGTAGTTAAGGCCAATAACTCACATATGTGGTCTGATAAGGTGTGACACATAACATTCTTGCAGGGAATGGGATTGCACTCCATTCTTTTTTCTTTTTAAATGTATTCCTCAGAGATCCTTGTTCTGATTGACTTCCATTTTAGAAGGCTCACTCTGGCTGTAGTGTGAGGAATTGAATGCAGAAGGGCAGGAATGGAAACAAGGAGACCAGTTAGGAGGCATAGGCCTGGCAAGAGATGATATGATAGTGGCTTGGGCCAGGAATGCAGTACTGGACGGGGTGAGAGGTGGTCAGATTCTGGAGATAGTTTGAAGGGCTTGCATTGGGATGAGAGAAAACGAAAAGAGTCAAGGATGACACTGAGGCTTTTGGCATGAACCTATAAATAGTAATCATATTACGGAGATGAATTACAGTGGAGGAGGAATCCGTTTGGGGGCTAAATTAAAAATTTGGCTTTTAACACATTAGTATTGAGAGGCCGATTAAACAGCTAAGTAGAGATTTCAGGCAGACAGTAAAATGAGACTAGAAGGTTGAAGACATGGCTAGAGATAAAAATTGGGGCATATAAGAAGTATATAGGCTGGGCGCAGTGGCTCACACCTATAATCCTAGCACTTTGGGAGGCCGAGGCGGGTGGATCACAAGGTCAGGAGTTCAAGACCAGCCTGGCCAAGATGGTGAAACTTTGTCTCTACTAAAAATACAAAAATTAGCCGGGTGTGGTGGTGGGCACCTGTAATCCCAGCTACTTGGGAGGCTAAGGCAGAGAATTGCTTGAACCCAGGAGGCGGAGGTTGCAGTGAGCCAAGATTGCGCCACTGCACTCCAGCCTGGGTGACAGAGTGAGACTCCATCTCAAAAAAAAAAAAAAAAAAAGGATGTAAAGCTGTGGGGCTGGATGAGAGCTCCAGGACGAAAACATAGATTGAGAAGCCATCTGAGACCTACATCCTAGGTTTCTCTGGTGCTAGAGGTCAGGAAGGGAAAGAGGATGTAGCCAGGACTGGGAAGAAATGGCCAGTACCGCAGGAGAAAACCAGATGATTTCCTGGAAACCAAGGAAAAAATAGGCACTTAAGAAGGAGGGAGGGGCCAGGCACAGTGGCTAATGCCTGTAACCTCAGCTTTAGAAGGCCGAGATGGGCGGATCACCTGAGGTCAGGAGTTTGAGACCAGCCTGGCCAAAATGGTGAAACGCCGTCTACTAAAAATACAAAAATTGGCTGGGCGTGGTGGCATGCACCTGTAATCCCAGCTACTCAGTAAGCTGAGGCAAGAATGCGGAGGCTACAGTGAGCCGAGATCATACCACTGCTCCCCAGCCTGGATGGCAGAGTGAGACTCCATCTCAAAAAAAAAAAAAAAAAAGAAAGAGGGAGGGATCAACAGTTTCAAAGGCTGCCAAGCAATTAAGTAGAATTAAACCTAAGGATTTTCCACTGCATTTGGCTCCTCTCCTCCCTGTTTCCTCTCATTCAATAGAATAGATTTATTCCTAGTGGCTCTTACGGCCAGTCTTCCCCAGTTTGGGGAGACTACTATTGCCTATAGAATATTTTTTCCCTCTTCCCTACTCATAGACCCTACTTTTATCCAGAGTGCTCACGTATCCACCTCCTCTGAAGCTAGAAATAACCATATGGCACAGGCCTAGCCAGTGAGAAGTAAACAGAAGGCATAGAGTGCGGAATTTGGAAAGTTCTTTAAAAGGGAGTAACTCAGTGGCAATGAGAGCTTGTTTCCCTTAGCTCATCCTTTTTGTTCTGCCTGGAACATGGATGTGACAACTGGAAATACATCCTGACAACAGGAAGACTATGGATACTTCCTAATGAAGGTGAGCAGGGAAGCTGGAAGGAACCTGAATTATTCCATCATGGTGTGGAGCCTCCAGGACAGTGCTGAACTATTTACCTTTTGATTCTTTTTTCATGGAAAAAAATACATATCCCCAATTTGTTTAAAACACTGTGATGCATTTGTTTTCTGTTATGTGACAACTGAACATAATCCCAAGTGACAATGCTAGTTGTGTGGTCTTTACCCATGGCTCTCCTGGCCAAAGCACTCCTGTCATCCCACACAAGAGAAATAACGTGGGGTTGGAGATGGCAGGCCATGATTCCTGGGCCATCTCTGCTAGTCCTATACAGTGGTATGCCTTGGTCATGTTGCTTGAACAATCTTTAAACTTGGCTTTCTTTGTCTGTAAAATGGCTGTGTTAGAAGGGCCAACCCTTGACCTTCTTTTATGACTTTACATTTTTTCCTTACAATTAATTCTTTTGTTGGTTATCAATGAATTGCTCTGGTCATGCTGCTTGAGCCTGGATGAAATCAAGACTGTAAAAAAAAAAAAAAAAAAAAAAATCCATGAACTACAATAAAAATAAGCTCCTACAAAACTTGATCTCCAAAAATGGAAAGCTTCATTCCTTTCAGTGACTGCCTGGTAAAGCAAGAAAACACAAAAGCAAAATTTTTGATCGTAAGTGAAAAGTAGGCTTGACACATTTAAAGGCCTAAATTTGAATTACAAAGTCTAAAACGATTTCAACATTCTGGGTAACTTGTACAAGTGTGGGTTCGCATAACACCTTAGCCATAACTGCTGGAGACATTGGTGGAACCCCCCAGCCCCCTAGAGAGTGGGCTGGCAGAATCATGCAGGTCAACGTGGATGAGAACCGACTGCCTGGCTCAAGACCCATGCCTCAGGCCAGTGAGGCTGGCTTTGGAACCCAGGCAGAGGGTATGTGTGTGTGTTGTAGAGGGTTAAAGGAAGGCAAAGGAGAAATGAAAAGTCTAAGAGGAGGAAAGAAGGGGGAAAGTGTTGCCTCTCAAAGAGAATGACTTTCAAAGTGTCATCTACAAACACTGATAGTTACATCTAAAATGCCAGCACAGAATGTGCTGGTTAAGAGTAGTGTCAATTCAGGGTCCAGTGATTTTCCTGCTGGAAACCCTCCAAAGTAATTTGAGACACAGAGGAAGAATAGTCCTGGCCCAGACAGAACTGCTTATGTCAATGTCAGTGTTCATATTTGCATGACCGAAAACACACCCAGGGCAGGTTAGTCATGCTCGGGGCTATTATCTGATCCAGCCCTGTCATTCTCACACTGTGAAAGAGAAGACTTCCACAACAAGTTCACTGGGGCGAAACGCTTAAAGTTGGTTGACAGCTTCAGCTGGGGCCACTTGTGTAGGAGCCCAGTCAGTTTGATCAATGTAGCTGAGTTGGCTCTGGGCTCTGTCATAGCCCCAGCTGGGTTCTGTTTACCATTTACTTCTGTGGGATATCAGCATATGCCTCCCAAAAATATGAAGGAATGTTGAGCTGAAGGCCATTAACAGGAAATGGATACAGGCACACTCTCTGCCTTTCCTCTTTTTTCCTAAAAGCAGGATGTAGATTTACAAAGACATGTATATATGAAATATACATGTTAATAAACTTCTGTTTGTTTTTCTCTTCTTAATTAGTCTTTTGTAACAGGGGTCAGTTTCAATAAGAACCTGTTGGGGGTTATTATTTTTACCCTACAGTTCAAACATTTTGGTTTTTTTATACAACGATGTTGTAACTTACTGGGTTTTTTCTTATCATTAGGGGAGGAATGGTGGGCTCTTGGGTCTTTCTATATCTGGTAAAGGAGAGCCACGTGGTTATGGTTCAGTCCCAAGCAATATCATGGAGTCCCTGGGACAAAGCAGCTTGCAGGCATGCTCTGTGGGTTCATGGTTGGGAGCTTGTGACAGCTTTTCTTGTCAAACCCTGCCCAGAGCTGTTTCCACTTGGAAAAAGAGGCCCCAGGAGGCAGTGTCTTAGCTCAAAGGCATAACTGGTCAACCTAATGGGAGGACTTCAGATAAGTGGCAAGCAGATGGAATAGATATTTTAAGGTCACAGAGGACTTGCCAATTCCTTTATATCAGAGAACTGATGGGGTTTGGGACATGCTACCCCACCCCCAAAATATGACACCTTGTGCCAGTTTATTACCATTCGATCATGCCATTCCTTCATCCTATCACATTTCCTCCCCATTATTCACTCTTCCTCAAACCTACCATAAAATACACTCAGATTTAATAAAACTTATACTCAGCTTTAGTAAAACTCATATTAAATAAATGTGTTGCTTTTTTCTTCGTATAGGAGTGTCAGCCATGAACCTAGGGTGAGCAGAGAAAAAGGTACTTTTCTTCTCCTATAGAACCTTGGAACCTGCTTCATTTCTATGCCTGAACTTTGTACCAGCTGCTGATGTTACCTTGGGCTCAGAAAAATAGGTAAAGGGACTAGAGACAATAGGAGAGAGGGAAAAGATGGCCCTACTGGGAGAAGAATGAGGCAGTAATGTTTCAGATCACTGCCATCAAACATAGGCCTGAAGATCCTACCCTTCCCCCATCCTATCCCTGCCCCCATTCTATCTCCCCCTGTTAACTGAGAATCTTTTATTCACCCATTCAACTGATACAAATTCACTGGAGCACCTGTTATACACAAGACACCATACTAAATTCTGGGATATAGTGAGCAAGACATATAAGGCACTTGCTCTCAGAAGAGATAGTAAAAAGTAAATAAATAAACATTGTGGTAAAGAGTCACTGCAGGGAGTGTAAATCTTATCTTTTTTTGAGACAGGGCCTTGCTCTGTTGCCCAGGCTGGAGTGCAGTAGCACAATTATAGCTCACTGCAGCCTTGACCTCCCAGGCTCAAGCAATCTTCCCACATCAGCCTCCCAAGTAGCTGGGACCACAGGCATGCACCACCATGCCCAGCTAATTTTTCTATGTTTACTAGAGATGGGGTCTCACTGTGTTGCCCAGGCTGGTCTCAAACTCCTGGGTTCAAGTGATTCTCCCAACTCAGCCTCCTAAAGTGCTAGAATTACAGGTGTGAGCCACCGTGCCCAACCAGGGGAGCTAATCTAGATAGGGAGGTCAGGAAAGCTCATCACATTTGAGCTGAGATCTGAGAGGTGAAGAGTGAACCAGTCATGCAAAGAGCTGTGAAAGGGCTTTCTAGGGTGAGGGAAGAGCAAGTACAAACACTCTGAGGTGGGAAAGAGCCTTGACTGTGGAGGCAGAGAAAGGTTGCCAGTGTGGCTGGAGTTAACGGGAGCTGAAGTGGGAGGCATATGAAAGACTCAGGTAGGCGGCAGGAGCCAAGTCACACTGAGCCTTGTCTTGCAGGTTTTATGAGAGGCCATGGAATGATTCGTTTTAGGAGAGGGACTCAATCTAATTTAGATGAATAATGGCCGCAGTGGTAGCTGTGGGAGAATGTATTGTATATTGGGCCTGGAGGGAGGATACCGGAGCATAATGTTGGAAATTGAGGAATTCCTCCCTCAGCCTTGCTCTGTGGGGCTTCAACAGCTGAGGAGAAAATCAAAGATTGGGGAAGCATACATTCTTTTCTTCCCCATCCAGAATTCTCTCCCTAGTTCCCAAAGATCTTGAAGGCATTTATTTTCCTCAGTGGTTATTGTGTCTTTTCTGCTGGGGGGATGTGCCCACATTCTTTTCATTGTCTGTTGACCACCATCTGCTGCCGTCTGGACTCTCATAATTCCCCTCCTCCCATTGCTGCTACTTTCTGGCCAACTGCTGCCAAGACTGTCTAGGGATGGGAGTGCTGGGATGGATCTTACCTCATGATTGGAGAGATTTCCCTTGACAAGACTGTCTCAGACTCAGGCCAGAGGGTGCTTTAAGGTCATTACTAGTTGCCATATGGAATACCTCTTTCAGTGTTCTGCTGTTCGGTTGTCCTGTCTCCAGTTCTTTGAGTGGCTCCAACCCAAGCCATCTCCTGCTTCCTTCTAAAAACCAACACCCTAGAGTTACCTCAGCAAGTATTATATTCCACTCACTTATTCCCATCCTGCTGTCAACATGATCCAGTGTGATGCTGACCTGAGACCCTGTGGACTTGACTTTTATCCTTGGAAATGAACATTTGTGGAGGGTGTTTCTGCTGTTTGAACACCAGCTTTTCCCACTGACCCCTGACTTGGTCTGTCCCTCCCATCTCTGCCACTAAAACAGCCTACAGCCGATCCCTCTAATTGGCCCCTGATTCCCTGTGAGAAAGGCTTGACAACTGCCTTGGATGCATCCTCTGCCCGGGTGAGTGACCCCACCCTCCTGGAATCTGACCATCTAATCTAAAGTTGCTTTTGCCGTTTCTCCCAGGAGTCTGAGAATGTCCTCATACAAACTGGACTCACAGCTGGCCCTGATATTCTAGAATTTCTGGGCAGACATGAAAATTAGATTGAAGCTGTGACCTTCATTTCACACATATAAAAAGAATGTGTGAGGACCTATGACTAATGAAAGCAGCCTCATTTCTTCACAGTCATTTTCCAAATACCACTAATTGCCCTATGCTTTCAACGCAAACACAGAGTATTACTCAAACTGCCACAGAAATGAATGAGTAGAGAGTACCACACCTGGGTCACTAGCACATCTTGAATGACAAGGTTTCTGTTCTGCTCTCTTGACATCCTAACCTTGGAAGTGACAAGATGGGAGTAGACACTGGCTCAGGGATCGTTTCCTCCCTATCTGCCCTCTACATGGACCCTGTCATCTAAATTTCCAGCACTTTCTTCTTTGCTACCTGAAAGAATCTAACCAATAATATGAGTAAAAAGAACCAGACTCGGTAGAAGCAAACATGACTATCTTGCTCTTTACAAAGCCAAATGTTTGATAGACGTCCTTGTATGTGGGAGAGAGAAAGGAAATCCTGAGCCAAATAAGTTAGACCTTTTCTGTAGGATGCCAGAGGAAGCTGAGATTCCAAGCACATAGTGTTTTGGTTTTGATTTTGGAAGAATTAAAGAAGACTCAGTGAGTAACTGGAAGGGGACATGAGGAAATTGAGAATAGAAAACCACGTGGATAAGGTTAAAACAAATCCCAAATCCATTCAAAAAAAAAAAAAAAACACAATGTCCCATTGCCACGAGAAAATGAATGTAATGAGTGTTTCAGTGTATTGTCTATGTATGATGTTGTTGTAAAGCCATTTTAATGTGTTAGGAGGTATTTTACTCTCTTCTTGATTGGGTCACTGAAGTAACCGTGAATAGCAATGTGGTGCATAGAGGCAGAGTGGAAAGGGCGCTGGGCCCACAGCAAGAAGACCTGGATTGTGTACCATGTGAGGACAAAAGGCCACATAGGTCTCTAACCAATAATATAGGTTAGATATTATGTAGGAGGAAGACAAAGACCTAGAGACCGTGCAGCGTTCTGAGCAGTGAGCACTTGAAGATGTGCCCCACTCCAGAGATACACACTGATACATTTGTGATATTCAGGGGACTAAAACTGGTCTTATTCCATGGCAATCCTCGTCTCTTACAGGACATTCCTTCTCAGGAACATCCAACCTACTCCTACACAGAGAAGGCTTTTGGCCCCTCACTCTGCAACAGGTGGAAGTGGCAGAACACTTGGTGGGCCACCCATGCCCACCGTCACAAATTACATTCATTCTTATGAAGGCACTTGAGTTCCATCAGTTTTTTTCCTAATATATTGATGTGCTGTCATTCTCTAACCTAATTCTTAAGGGGTCTGAAATTACTGCTGAATTAGAAGAAATTGCATTGTGAAAATGACAGATGAGATTCAGTATTAACATAAAGAAGAAATGGTGTTTTACAAGTAACAGTCAATGATAATTGCAAAACAATTCTTACAGCATTATGCATGGAAATGGCCATAAATCCTAGTGAATCTTATCTTGGATACCTCTACAGTTACAGTTTGCAACTTGAGAACACAGGACTGAAGAGGGCTTATCTGGATCTTAAGATTGTGGAAAAGAAAGCTAGGATTTTGATGAAGTGCAGATTTAAAATTCTAAGCCACTTGGTTCTAGGTCATACCCAAGGTCTAGGTTACACATTCAAGAGACTGCTTGAACAACTCTTGAATCTCAACTCTACTTTAAAGGACACCCTGTTAAACGGTCCAAAAGCAAATGCAGTATTGCGAGTAGCTACGGCTATCTGATGCATATTTCTGAAATATTTCCTATATGAAAAGAAGTTGAGTTTCTGTTTCGGTAATTTGGCTGGCTGGAGTCAACCAAACCCATAGGTTTGACTCATAGCTGATCTACCTTTCTGGATACCTGTATCCCAGGAATGAACTGGAACCAAAAAGGCTGGAAGTTATTGTTTCTTCACTATTAGACTCTGAGGATTTAACAAACCACAGAATGGTCAGCACCCTGAGGCTGGACCAGAACTGACCAGCCCTTGGGAGTGGGCTCTTTGTGAAGGATCCTACCTGGTCAGTTACCCCATTCCCAGCCACCCTGACCAATAACTTTGGCAGTTAAAACAATAGCAACCTATTTATTGAAATTAGAACTGTTTTGGGGTAGTTACTTTACTTTATAATTAGCTGTGTGACTAGTTAGATTAACTCACTAAAGTGACTAGCTGAAAATCACTATGAGCAAATCATTTTAACTTCAGGAACTAAGTTCTGATATTTGTAAAATAAAAGCCTTGGACTCAGTAACAATTAATAAACTATAAACTTCTATTAAGACTTACGGTAAGAAACATAAACTTTATACAATTTAGGATATTAACCATTAGGGGAAAAGTCTAGGTCTTATTCATCTAAAACTCCCTATTTCTTAAGTGTTTCTACTAAGTCAATCTTGGAGTTATAAAGATGCCTAACTGATAGAGCAACTTTTTTGGATTTCCTTAATAATAGGGAATACACATACTTCATGAAAATCCCCAATATTGTTTACATTAGAATAAAATTTAAGTATTGGACAAAAGAGTTTAGATTATAAGAAGAATTCATTTAAATAGCACCTGACATTCCCTAACAACAGTGATTTTATGAAATATTGTAATTGATTTGCCACCTATGTGTGGATCTATCCTAAACTGACTCCTTTAGTTTGCAGGTTCGTTGGGGATTCAATGTCTTTTACTTCTTTTTCAGTCTCAACAACAGCTAATTCAGTACTCTAAATATAGTCAGCATTCAATACAAATTTAATTATTGACTGAATCTAGGCTGTCAGGGGAAAAAAAGATTTGCTACTTGTTTGGACATGTCTCTCTGATTCAATGCCACTTTTGCCTTACCAGCTAATCAGTCAGTAGACTAAGTGTGGTGCATTTTTGATCTTCCCCGTTAAAGAAGGTCAGTGGCTGAAAATGAGATCCAGAGTGATTACATTAGAAGGATTTTCATGTGTACTCCATCAGGGAGATTAAATGTCCAGGTGCCTCCCACGTTTCCTTTTAGGACTTGTTCTTAGTCTTCATACTTCAAGGGCTCAAGAGCAGCACTGACACGCAACATATTCATTGTCCATTCCCAATTACGTTCTCAAAAGGTAACTGTTACGTATTGTATTAGAGTTCTCCAGCTAAACAGAACCAGTAGGATGGAGAGAAAGGGGGCTCGAGAGGAGGAGGGAGATAGGGGAGAGAGAGAAGGAAGGGAAGGGGGAAAGGGAAGCTGGTAAATCTAAAATTTGTAGGGCAGCCTGGCAGGCTGGAGACCCAGAGAAGAGTTGATGTTGCAACTGAAGTGGGAAGGAAGATAGGAGGCAGAATTCCGTCTTCCTCAGGAGACTTCAGTTGTTTCTCTTAAGGCCCTCAATTGTTTGCATGAGGCCCACCCACACCACAAGAGGTAATTGGCTTTACTCAAAGTCTGCTGATTGAAATATTTCTTAGATCTAAAAAACATCTTTATAGCAACATCTAGACCCATGTTTGACCAAACATCTGGGCACTGAAATCTGGGCAAGTTGACACAAGGAATTAACCATCACACATATCAAAATGGGACATTTTCATCATTCCAGTTATCTTTTGAAAGTTCTCTGATTTCTTTCATTATTTAAAATATTCTCCAAATAACAAACAGTTCACCAATGCTGATAATTCTTTTTTTTTCCTTTTTCTTTTTTTTTCTCTCTTTTTTAAGACAAGGTCTCACTTTGTCACCCAGGCTAGAGTGCAGTGATATGATCATAGCTCACTGCTGCCTTAAACTCCTGAGTGCAAAGGATCCTCCCACCTCAGCCTCCCAAGTAGTTGGGACTGTAGGAGTGTGCCCCCATGCCCAGCTAATTTAAAAGAATTTTTTTTTGTAAAGACAAGGTCTCACCATCTTGCCCCGGCTCATCTCAAACTCCAGAGGTCAAGCAATCCTCCCAAAGTGCTAGGATTATAGGCGTGAGCCACTGCACCTGGCCATGATTTTCTAATTACAGAAAGAAAAAAACTTTCTATGGTCTTTCACTGCCTCCTTCCACCAAATCCTACTTCAGATTTTGTTCATTTTCTCCGTAAGTATTATACATTGGTGCTTAGGAGACAAAGAAGAAGAGACATGGGTTCCAACCCTCAAAAAGCCTGTAGTGGGAGAAGAATATGCAAATGATTGCAGTGGTATGGGGTTGCTGCTCAGGTGTTTAACAGAACAGTACAGGAAGTAAAATTTAATAAGCTTATTAGCATATAGGTGGTGCTTGCATACACAAGCCCTGTTTGGGCTACACATACCCTCATTGTACAATGGTTAGAAGTATGATTTCCCCAGGAGCTGAGTCTAAGGGCATGTGACCGTAAAGGTTTATAAACAAACTTATCATCTCAACCCCGTCGCCCCAGTATACACTCAGCTGAATTAGTTTAGTCTCTCAGTAACACGTGTTGACCAAGGAGACGAAATTTACCTCAATGGCAACTTCTCTTTATGTCTGCTTACAACTTTACATTTCTCTCCTAACATTTTGTTCATTAAACTCCAGATTTTAAAATAGACTCTATAGCTACATCTGTAGTTGATGGAGCTGAGTCTGAGGATGGAGTGGACAAGAGTGCTGACCTGTGTCACTGAGACCAAAGCAAAGCCTCTTTTCTCACAGCACCATGGGGATGTGATTATACAGCTCTGGCACTAGCTCCTCAGAGCCAGCAAGGTATTAAACAAGCCCAGACTTTTCACTAAGTCTTTGTCCCCCAGGCACTGCTGAGAAACCACTGCCAACAGGAATTGAATTCTAGGAACCAGCATGCCAAGAAACACACCTCCTGGAATTTTGAGCATTTGACAGAGGTCTGGCAAGCCCTCCTTCTTCTTATTGATATTAGTAGTAGGGAGGGGGCAGAGGGGCTCGTGGATAGAGACTGGAAATTTTCAAAGATGTCCAGTTCTAAACCACAGATAGCATCTTCTGTTTTTAGAACTGAGAGCCAATACCATCAATGGAATAAGGAAAGTTATTATTGGTTTTGCTCCTTCCAGATTTAAGAGGGTCCTGTCCTGTTCCAACCCAAAAGCCTCCTGCCACTTCTCTTTCTTTTTTTCTTTGCTCCCAGGTATGAGCCCCATTTATTGTCTCAGGCCAAGATACAAAGGTGGAGAAATCCTGCATTCTGCCCGAAGTGTGAAGGGCTCTGTGTTGTAGATGGTGCTGCTGTCAGTGGGCTGCTTCATGTTCTTGACCCACATGAAAGAATTTGAGAGTGAGTCCAAAGTAAAAGCAGGCAAAGACATTTATTGCAAAGCGAAAGGACACTCTGCAAGCTAGGTCAAACTGGGTTCCTTGAGAATAAGACAGCCCCCTCTGACATTAGGAAATCTCATTTATGGGAAGCTTATGTGATTATTCATAAGAGGGTGGGAATGAGCCTGGCTGTTGGCTTAAGCATGTTGCAGGTGGTCTCCTGGGTGTGCATGTGCAATGCTATCACATATATGGCATGTCTTATTAGCATCTTAATTCTCTACCCAGGAGTGTGTTTTTTACTATTATAATGAGCACAGGTCATGGACACTAATCATGGTCAAGGACACTAATCATGGGTTTCTGTGCTTGTGCAAATTTGGGGATTTTCCCTTCTGCTCTTCGTCCTGTCTGCTGCAGGATGTCCTAACCAAAGCTGCAGATGCAGTTTCTGCACTCTCAAGCGGTTTGTTTTCTCCACCTGTTTGGCAAGTTTGTTTCCCTTCAAGTGACTCTATGACCATCTTATCTAACCTATCTCTGTGCCAGATATGTCTGTAATTCCTCTCTGAAATATTGGAGGAAGGAAACAGAACTACGTTTCTCGATTATCCACCTCACATGCTTAAAATTCCAGTGCGCCATTAGATCCTAGAATGGTTCAGAGTGAGAGTTCCAGAGAAAATGGAATAATTAAGCAGCAAAGCCCAGGCATATACCATTTAATAAAGCTACAAAAAATCCCGAGATTCTGAAAGTAGAAGAAAAATATTTGGCATAAGACTTATTTTCCTGCTTTTTAAAATGATCCTCACATTTTCAATATATTCTGAAATTAAATGTTTCATTCCACTTAAATGACTTCTGCATATTAACCATCAGTCTGGGGCAAATTTTGTGCTTCTTTTCCTATGTTTTGTCCTCCCAGCTCCTGAGAGCAATTACGTTGGCTCAAGTATTTGAAAAATCACTGAAATTAAGGAATTGCAGTCCCTCCTATTCTTCAGTAGGCAAATAAGAAATATAGGATCAGATGCATCTCTCCCCACAGGCACATCTCATGGGAATCATAATCAGAAGGATGCTTCCGGAGTCTTTAATCTGAGCAAGGGGTCCTGGTGGGGTGATGGAAGTGTCCACTGGCGTCAGTCTGTGACAGCCTGATGTCTCTGTCCACAGCAGGGATGAATCTGGACACCAGATGGGGCTGTGACCTGGTATGCCCCATCCTCCTCTGCCAGAACAGGATGGGTGCCACCATGTGCAGTTTTAAAGTAAATTGAAAACCAGTTAGTTTTACAAATATTTGAGAATTGTGAATTATCTCTTGAATCAACATAATTTTGCAAAGCCATAGTTAATAGGATTGAGTTGCTGCACAAGTGCTTCTCAGTGGTCCAGAATCAACTTGTGTCCAAAATGCTGCTTGATGTTGATGCAGGAGGCAGCATTTCATTAGGCCAGAAGGAAATGCTGCAGGTGGTATCATGTATATGTAGATTTAAGTCATAAGAATTAGAGAAAGATGAAGTAGGAAAAATTGATATGGGAAAAAACAGAATTAGAAGGAGGTGAGAGGCAGGAGAGGGAAGCAAATACGTCTTTTAAGAGGATGTTTTTGTTGGAGGTATAAATTGCCTCCCAAAACTATGCCTGTGACCACAGGTTCCTGACAACCGGTTAGGCAACACAAGCATCTGAATGGAGAAACAAGCCATGCGTCCTAATCTGAGATTAACTGAACAGTAATGCCTTGGGCAAGTTGCTTACTTTCTGTGTATTTTTCATCCATAATCCCAAGATAACAAATATTTGCAACGTAGAATGAAAATAAAGATCAAACTTTGTGGCTCACCATGATGGTATCCAGCCAAAATTACTAGTTGTTATTTTCTCAGCTCCATTCTTTCTTCTCCTTTTTTCTTTCCCATTAGGTATTGAAAACTACCCATTTATTTTTCTTAGTAACACCAAAAACTTAATTTCAAATTGGAGTCATCCCCTAAAGCAAGCCAACCAATAACCAACTAAATACACCAAAATTGTTCAGAATATGTCATAACATTCACTTGTGAATTTCTTCAGGCTCAAGCATTTTGGTCAAAGAATTCGGAAGCAAATTATATTAATAAGTACTATGTCCTAGGTTATATATCCACAGCCTGGCTTGGGTTTAGTCCAACCTTGCTAGATAGGTGTTACTTATCTCATTTCAAAGATAAAGAAAGCATTTTGGTGGGCTTAATGGCCTGCATTCTTATTGCTAGTAAATGTGGAATTGTGATCCAAACTCACATCTGTCTAACTTGAACCTCCTTCCTGTGTCAAACCTTCTTCCCTTAATGCCTGATACCACTTCCCAATGGGGAGGAGTATTCTTCGAAGAATCGATTTGGGAACTTCCTTAGAAAAATGTAATAACTTCCAGTAAACTTGCTCTGCAGACACATGTATTATATGATTAACAGGTTCGACTTTCTAGTTATGCGATCTAGGGCAAATTTCTTAACTGCACCTAAATTTCCTCATCTGTAAAATTAGGTTAATAATGGTAACCTCACAACAACAAATGAAGCAATAAAACAGAATAGAATATTCAGAAATATTCTACCCATGTCTGCTCACCTCTTTTGGGACAGTCACTTCAATAAATGGGACTCAGTTAACTGGATAGCAATATGGAAAAAAAATCACTGAATCTCTACTTTACACCATACCTCAAAGTCAATTCCAAATGGATTGAAGATTTAAATATGAAATACAAAGCAATAAAGTTTTTAACAAGAAACATATTTAATACCTTAGAATAAGCAAATATTTCTGATTTCTTATTTATTTATTTTATATTTGGGGGTACATGTGCTTGCTTGTTACATGAGAATGTTGTGTACTGGTGGGGATTGGGCTTCTAATATACCCGTTAGCCACATAGTGAACATTGTACCCAATAGGGAATTTTTCAACCCTCATTTCCCTCCCACACTCCTCACTTTTGGAGTCACTAGGTCTGTTGTTTTCATCTTTATGTCCATGTGTACCCATTGTTTAGCTCTCACTTATAAGTGAGAACCTGTGGTATTTGGTTTTCTGTTTCTGAGTTAGGATAATTGCCTTAAACTCTAACTATGTTGTTGCAAAGGACATAACTTCATTCTTTTTATAGCTGCAGAGTATTCCATGGTGTATATATAGCACATATTCTTTATCCAGTCAGCTATTGATGGACACGTAAGTTGATTCCATGACTTTGCTATTGTGAATAATGCAATCATGAACATAAGAGTACAGGTGCCTTTTTGATATAATAATTTCTTTTCCTTTGGGTAGATACCCAGTAGTGGATTTTTAGTTCTTTGAGAAATCTCCATATTTTTTCCATGGGGATGAACTATTTTATATTCCCACCAACAGTGTATAAGTATTTCCTTTTCTCTGCATCCACGTCAGCATCTGTTGTTTTTTGACTTTTTAGTAATACCCATTCTGACTGGTATAAGATGATATCTCATTGTGGTTTTCATTTGCATTTCTCTTACGGTTAGTGATGTTGAACTTTTTTTATATTTGTTGGCTTCTTTTAAGCAAACATTTCTTTTTTTTCCAACTTTTATTTCAGGTTCTGGGGTACATGTGCAGGTTTGTTACGTGGAAAAATTGCATAAAACGACAAATGATCCTGTCATGCAGGTAGTGAGCATAGTACCCAACAGTTTTCCAACCCTTGCCCCCCTCCCTATCTCCCTGCTCTAGTAGTCCACCGGTCTGTTGTTTTCATCTTCGTGTCTGTGGGTATTCAGTCTGTACTCAATCTGCAGCTCCCGCTTAGAAGTGAGAACATGTGGTATTTGGTTTTCTGTTCCTGTGTTAATTCACTAAGAGGATGGCCTCCATCTGCATCCATGTTTCTATAAACAATAAGATTTCATTCTTTTTTATGGCTGCATAGTATTCATGGTATACATGTATCACATTTTCTTTATCCAGTCCATCATTGATGGGCACCTAAGTTGATTCCTTCTTTGCTATTGGGAATAGTGCCGTGATGAACTTGCAAGTGCACATGTCTTTTTGGTAGAACAATTTTTTAAAATATATACCCAGTAATAGGGTTGCTGGGTTGAATGGTAGTTCTGTTTTAAGTTCTTTGAGAAATCTCCAAACTGCTTTCTATAGTGGTTGAACTAATTTACATTACCATCAATAGTGTATAAGCATTCCCTTTTCTCTGCAACCTCACCAATGTCTGCTGTTTTTTGACTTTTTCATAATAGCCATTCTGACTGGCTACTGGTGTGAGATGGTATCTCATTGTGGTTTTGCTTGTAAGCAAAGATTTCTTATTCTTAAACAGAAGAGGAAAGTGCTATAATACAGGAAAAAACTGACAAATAGCTCTATAACATAAATAAGACTATAAGATTAAGATCATGAAAGGCATTATTAACAGACTGAACAGGTAATCCACAGAATAGAAGAGGATTTTTGCAATATATATGTAACTGTTTCAAATCCAAAGTCTATAGCACTGTTTAAAAGCATACTGTTATGAAAATTAAATAAATTAAGGCAAGTTTAGAGTAGGATTTGGCACATCATATGCATTCACTCGGTATGTGCTATTATTATTATTACTAATCAGAACAAAAGTCTAGGACCCTCCTGTTTTGAATTTCTGTTATACTGCCAGCCTTTGTGTGTCAGGTTTTTGGTTTGGAAAACATAACCCTATAGTAATGAGGCACCAGGAAGGCAAATCTGTAGACTAGAATTTAAAATACAGGATTGATTTAACGACAGGATTTGTTTTCCTGATTTAAAAACAAGAAAAATAACATGTTTTCCCAATATTTCAGTATTTATTCTTGCTACCAACCTCTATGTGCTGATAAGGCATAAAGTAAGGAGTTATGTTAAAATCTGAATTCAGCTCAAAGAGCAAAGCGTAAGGACCTCATGCCTACTCCTGCATCCTTTCCATTGGCATCACCAACATCTCCCAGTTCTCTTGGCCCTATAGGACCTCCAAGCCCCACAGAGCCCGCCATCCAGGAGGCTCTTCCATGAGGCCTCACTCTCAAGCCAGTCCGAAGCTGACTCCTTTCAGAGGCACCAGCGTCCCCCCATACACTTTATATTTGATATACCCTAAGTATCTCTGGAAGGAGGACCTCTAAGTTCTCATATCCACCAAAGGTCTTCGAGGACTGATTCTCTTACGGTCTTGCAGTCCCCATAAGCCATCTCCTATTATCAGCACCCTCTGCCCCAAGTACTTCCTTAACTCAAATGACTTCCATTTCTATGTGAAAACTCCTCCAGAATGCTACCTTGTTGAGCTCATGATCACTCTTTCCTCTTCAACTACCCACTCTCATGGCCTTGCCTTAAACAGTGTCATCACCTGATGAGCAACTGTTCCTCTGAAGTAATAAATTTAGGCATCCCGCTCTTAAACCACAGGCTCATGTCCTTCCAATTGTCTATTACTCATCCAACCAAAATTTATATATTAAAGTCCTAAGTCCTAGTACCTCAGAATATGACTATATTTGGAGATAAGACCTTTAAAGAAGTAAATTAAGATAAAATAAGGTCACACGGGTAGGTCCTAATCCAATATGATGGGTGTCCTTATAAGAAGAGGAGATTAGGACATAGACATGTGTGTGTACAGAGAGACTGTGTGAGGACACAGTGATAAGACAGCCCTCCCAGCTAAAGAGAGGCACCTTAGAAGAAGGTAAACCTGTTGACCCTTGGTCTTGAATTTCTGGCATCCAGAATTTTCAGAAAATAAATTTCTGTTGTTTAAACCACTCATTCTGTAGTATTTGTTACAGCAGACTTAGCAAACTAATGCAACCACCTTCCATAGTTCCTTCTCTTTCAGTCTGATTTGTGTTCCATGATGCATGCACCACTCTTTCTGCTTTCTTGTTCCATCGTCCTTCCAGTTTGCTGGCCTGGCAAAATCTCAACCTCACATGAACATAACATTTGATCTTGTCTAGGCCTGCATTTAAGCAGCTGAATGTGGTTGGAGAAAATTACAACAGCATGTTAGCTGATGAAACGTTAAAGTCATACGTGAAATCTCAACCAGGCATGCTACTTCTCTGGTTAGGTTTCTTTCCATATCCATAGACATCCTACCTTTCCTCCTCTTCTGTTGCTCTTGACAAATTATCTTGCCTCCTTCTTCTCAATGAAAAAGGAGCCATCAGACAACAACTTACTCAACCTCTTACCATCAGATCAACACACGGCTCTGCTCTACACCCATCTTCCACTTTTGCTGTAGATCATATGCTTTCCCTCTACCTCAGGAACTTCCTTCTTTTGATGATTCCCTCTCTCCCATATCTTCAACCTCTTCCTCTATGCAACTCCTTCTGAGGATCATTTAAATAGAAGCAAGTCTATTTCAATAAAATCAAATATAAAATCTAACCTTCATTCCGTGTAGTACATTGATTGCAAAAAATGGCCCCAATTTTTTTCTTTTTTAAATAATTTCAACTTTTATTTTTTATTTTTAATTTTCATGGGGACATAGTAGGTGTATATATTTATGGGGTACGTGAGATATTTTGATACAGGCATACAATGTGTAATAATTACACCAGGGTAAATGTGTTATCCTCAACTTTTATTTTGGATTCAGGGGGTATATGTGCAGGTTTGTTAGATGGGTATGTTGTGTGATGCTGAGGTTTCACATATGAATGATTCTGTCACTCAGGTAGTGAGCATAGTACCCAATAGGTAGTATCTTACCCCTTGGCCCCTCCCCACCCATGCTAGGAGTCCCCAGTGTCTATTGTTCCCATCTTTATGTCCATATGTACCCAATGTTTAGCTCCCATTTCCAAGGAAGAACATGCGATATTTGGTTTTCTGTTCCTATATTAATTTGCTTAGGGTGATGGCCTCTAGCTACATCCACGCTTCTGCCAAGGACATGACATGCTTCTGCCAAGGACAGGATTTTGTTCTTTTTATGGCTTCATTGTATTCTGTGGTATAATGTATCACATTTTCTTTATCCAGTCCACTGTAGATGGACACCTAATCGATTCCATGTCTTTGCTATTGTGAACAGTGCTGCAATGAACATATGAGTGCATGTGTCTTTTTTATACAGTGATTTATTTACCTTTGGATATATACCTAATAATGGAACTGCTGAGTCAAATGGTAGTTCTGTTTTAGTTCCTTGAGAAATCACAGTGGTTGAACTGATTTACATTTCCACCAGCAGTGTATAAGCATTCCTTTTCTTCATAGCTTCACCAGCATCTGTTGTTTTTTGTCATTTTAATAATAGCTATTCTGACTTGTGTGAGATGGTATCTCATTAAAGTTTTGATTTGCATTTCTCTGATGATCAGTGATGTTGAGCATTTTTTCAAATGTTTGTTGACCACATGTATGCCTTCTTTTGAGAAGTGTCTGTTCATTTCCTTTGCCCATTTTTTAACTTGTTTTTTGCTTTTTGAGTTAAGTTCCTTATAGATTCTGGATATTAGAACTTTGTTAGATACATAGTTTGCAAGTATTTTCTCCCATTCTGTAGGTTTCTGTTTACTCTGTTAATAGTTTATTTTGATGGGCAGAAGCTCTTTAATTAGGTCCCATTGTCAATTTTCATTTTTGTTGCAGAGGACTTAGTCATAAATTCTTTGCCAAGGCCGATGTCCAGAATGGTGTTTCCTCAGTTTTCTTCTAGGATTTTTATAGTTTGAGGTCTTACATTTAAATCTATCTTGAGTTAATTTTTATATATGGTGAAAGGTAAGGGTCCAGTTTTATTCTTCTGCATATTCTTCAGTTTTATTCTTCTGGCTAGCACCAGAAGAATTGGCATTATTCAAGCACCATTTATTGAATATGGAGTCCTTTCCCCATGGCTTATTTTTGTTGATTTTGTTGAAGATCAGATGGTTGTAGGTGTGTGGCTTTATTTCTAGATTCTCTACTCTGTTCCATTGGTCTATGTATCTGTTTTTGTACGAGTACAATGCTATTTAGGTTACTGTAGCCTTATAGTAGTTTCAAGTCTGGTAATGTGATGCCTCCAGCTTTGCTCTTCTTGCTTAGCATTGCTATGGCAATTCAGGCTCTCTTTTTGTTTGTTTGTTTCATATGAATTAGTTTTTTCTAATTATGTGAAAAATGATGTTGGTAGTTTGGTGGCAATCTGTAGATTGCTCTGGGCAGTATGGCCGTTTTAGCAATATTAATTCTTTTAATCCATTAGCATGGAATATTTTTCCATTTCTTTGTGTCATCTCTGCTTTCTGTCAGCACTGTTTTGTCGTTCTCCTTGTAAAGATCTTTCTGCTCCTTTGTTAGATGTATTCCTAGGTATTTTATTTTTTGTAGCTATTGTAAATAGGATTGTGTTCTTGATTTGGCTCTCAGCTTGAATATTATTGGTGTATAGAACCGCTACTGATTTTTACACATTTATTTCGTATCCTGAAACTTTACCGAAGATGTTTATCAGGTCTAAGAGCCTTTTGGTGGAGTCTTTAGGGGTTTCTAGGTATCATATCTCAGTGAAGAAAGATAATTTGACCTCTTCTTTTCTTATTTGGATGCCTTTTACTTCCTTCTGTTGCCTGACTGCTCTAGCTAGGACTTTCCTTATTCTTTACATCTACTTATGTGCTTTACAGTGAGACTGTGTAGTTTCTCCTACCAAGAGGTCAATCCCCTTCTCTGAATTTTGGCTGACTTTGTGACTTGCTTTGGCCAGCAGGCTGTGACAGGGTGATGTGCCAATTCATGATGAGGCCTCAAGAGATATTGCAGACTTCTGCTCTTTCTTAGAACCCTGCCATTGCCTTGTGAACTAGCATGCTGGATTATGAGAGAAACATGGCCCAGTTACCTCAAACACCCAAGCCAATAAAAAAATCAACTTCCAAAACTCTGAGTAGGCTCATCCTAGATTAGCCAGTTCTTAGCCGACTCCAAATGCATGAGTGAGTGCAGCCAGGCTCAGACTGACAGAAACGACCAACTCATTCGTAGATATTTGAGTGATAAATGCTGATTGTTTTAAACCACTGAGTTTTGAAGCCATTTGTTATACAGCAATAGCTGATACACCCCATGTCTACTTTCATCTAATCCAATCTTTTGCCTCTTAATTCCCAGCTAAATTAATTGAAATAATATACTACTCTTGCTCTCTTCACTTCTTTACTTCCTATTCACTCCCTTAAGTATCGTAGTCTTGCACCAGCCCTAACACTCCTCTAAGACTGTTTTTGCTAAGGTCTCTGTATCTGTCCTGTTGTTCAATTAAGTAGACACTTTTGATATAAATCTTACCAAACCTTTTAGTAGCATTATCAAAATTGACTCTCCTGTTTTGACTTTCGTGCTGAGGCAGAATACTGTTCTGACTCTCAAGTCACTCCCTCTGGGGATCCTCGGCAGACTTCTCTTTGATTTTCAATGCTCTGCCATTACTTTACTGTTAATTGGGAAATGTGTCCTAGAGTTCTTCTCTTTCCACTTTACACACCTTTCCTGGGAGATCTCATTCATTCATTTTCTTGAATAAAACTTCTATCTCTTTTACAATTTGATTACTATTAAAAAAGAAAAAAGGCACATTATTTAATGACCACATGAGAATCACCATGCTGTGTTGTCCACCAAATTTGACTACTTCATAGGTGGTTAAGAAATAGTATATATTGGACAAGAACATGTAAGAAAATTAAATAAATTTTTCTGGGCTTGTTAAAATTAGGTACAATTTTAGGTCATACAAATTGTTTCTACATGATGATCAGGACTAGAAATAACATTTGTTTATTTCATGAAAGTCTGAATGTAGTTAAGAGAAATAACTTGAAAATCCTGCACAAATGTCAATTTGATAGTCCTTACATTATTGTTTTTGTTTTTGTTTTCATTGAGACAAGGTCTCACTCTATTTCCCAGGCTGGAGTACAATGGTGTGATCTTGGCTCACTCCAACCTCTGCCTCTCAGATGCAAGCGGTTCTCCTGCCTCAGCCTCTGGAGTAGCTGGGATTACAGGTGCACACCACCACACCCAGCTAATTTTCTGTATTTTTAGTAGAGACAGGTTTCACCATGGTAGCATGAGCTACCATGCCCGGATCATTATTATTTTTTGATAATACAAGTTTTAAAAATTATCCGTCCCAGTATTTTTGAAAACCATATCAAGAAAACTCCTGTTTGAACTTTCCAGTGTTCCTGGTGAAGTCAATTGTGCTAGAGTACATAGGAAAACCTGCTAACCTGGCCCAGGTCAGGAGTGTGCTCTCATCTAAATGAAATTCTTGGGACTACTTAATATTGTTATTATTGATGTCTAAACTTTCCAACTCACTGTGTCAAGATTTTCTTGATCCTTTCCCATACATGACAGCCTCTTCAGTGAGCTCCTTGGCTTTCCTGAAAATGTAACCTCTTGGCAGGGAATGATGAGGCCGTAGGCAATTAGCTCAATGACTCCTCACTGGCTGCCTTATTACTGATTTGCACTTAGACCAAGCACTTTGTACTAGGAATTGCCATTTCCCATCTTGTTTTTCCCCCCTAAGCAAGATCCTGATTCATCTCTAATCTGTGTTTTTAATACTTATACCTGCATTACTGCCAGGGTACTTTCGGGCTCACCTTGACATACAGACGACATATCCTTTCTCTGAGGCCATCTATAATCATTTGCAAACTCTGGGGAAAAGAAAAAAATGTACATTTGCACACCAACTGGGCATAACCTCTTACCTTGGTAAATATACCTTTATAATGACTAGGAAGACCTGGTTTGAATTTAGAACTCTTAGACTCTTCAGAGTTCCATCCAAATGCAGCCACACGGGGAGAGATGACCCCAGCTCCAGGCTAAGGTCCAAGCCCTTCTCTTTTCTACCATATTCTGTACTTACCCATACAGAGCCGTGTGCATGCATAGGTAGACAGTCATCACCTCTGTGTGCTGTCCACAATCCTTGCAACACTGCCATTTGGCCACTTAAGGCCAGAACAGGCTCTGGAAACAAGCTTCGGACCATTTCAACAGAAAATTATAAGACTCCAGACACCCAGTGTATGATGTAGAAAGAGGATATTATTTGTGCCCGATCTCTTTTTTTCCTCTGCTCAGCATCACCAGAGATGTGTCAATTTTATTAGTCTTTTCAAAGAGCCAACTTCACTGATCATATCTATTCATGTTTTCTATTTCATTGAATTATGTTCTTTATTTTCAATTTACTTTTTAGAATTATTTTTGCTGATGCTTTTCTAATCTCATTATTTTCTTTAAAATTTATTTCCCTTTTTAAATTTTTTAGAGACAAGGTCTTGCTCTGTTGCCCAGGCTGGAGTGCATTGGCATGATCATGGCTCACTGCAGCCTCAGCCTCGAACTTCTAGGCTCAAGTGATCCTCCCATCTTAGCCTCCAGAGTAGCCAGGACTACAGGTGTGTGCCACCACACCTGACTTCTTATTAATTTTCAGCCTTTTTTGCTATTATACAGTTTTACCACTTAAACTATCCTTTTAAGCACTCCTTCAATTCTCTCTCTCTAGGTATGTAGTATTGATTTTCTAATTTGTATTTGAATTTTTAATGACTCATGAATATTTTAGAAATGTGTTTCTTCACTTATATATGAGGATATTTTAGTGAACTTTTTGTTGATTTCTAGTTTAACTACATTGTTGTCAGAGAAAATGCTTTGCCTTTGAAATTTGTTGAAACTTGCTTTTTATGGACCAGTATATGGTCCATAAATATTTACATTTTGTAAATATTTCATTTATACTTGAAGAGAATATATATTCTGCAGCTGTTAGGCACAGTGTTCAATATACTTCCATTTCATCAAATTACTTAATCATGTTATCCAAATATTCTATTGCCTTAAAGATTTGTGTGTGTTATTCTTTCAGTTACAAAGACAGAAATCTCCCACTGTGATTTTGGCTCCATCTATTTCTCCTTATAGTTCAGTCCATTTCACTTTATATCTTTTGAGGTTATGTTATTAGCTACATACAAGTTTAAATTATTATATCTTCTTGGTGAATCAAGACTTTTATCATTATGAAGTGAAATCTCTATCTCCAATAATGCTCTTTTGCCTTCATATCACTTTGTCTGACTTTAATATAACTACACCAACATTCATTTGGTTAGTATTAGCATGTTGTATTTTGTCCATATTTTTATTTTTACTCTTCCTGTTTGCCTGTTTTAGATTTGTCTCTGGTAAAAGAATGTATAGTTAGATATTTTTATCCAATCTATTACTCTTTGCCTCTTAATTGCAATGCTTGGTCTGAATACATTTAATATAATTATGAATACGTTTTGGTTTAAATCCAACATTTTGTGTTGGGCTTTTTATATATCTGATAGGACTAACATTTTGTTTTGCTTACTTTCTTTTTTTAGATTAATTACTTTTATCTTTTTCCTTTCTTTTTCCATCTACTAGATTTGAAGCTATGTCCTCTGTTTCTATTCTTGTATTGATTTTCCTAGAAATTCCACATGCATATTTCACATATCAAAGTCTAAAGTTAACCAACATCTTCATCTTCAGACCAGAACATTAGAATATCTTATCTCCTTTTACTCACTTTGGATTTATACATTACCATTGTTTTGCATTTTAATTCTTTTTAAAACATCATATTATGATTATTAATATTATTTGGGCAATGTTCATTTATTTTTACATACATATTTATCAATTTGTTTGTCCCTTAATTTTTCAGGTTTTCCACTGGGAATCATTTTCCTTCTGCCTAAAGAATCCTTTTTTTTATATAACTTATTTAGAGTTTTCTAGAGTTGACCTCACTCTTTTTCATCAGTAAATGCCTATTTCACCCTCATACCAGGAAATACAATTCTAGGTGGGCAATTACTTTCTTCCAAAACATGAAAGATACTCCTTCTCTGTCCTTTAGTTTCCACTGATTTTATTAAGAAGCCAGTTGTACATCTAACTGCTCCTTCTTAGAGGTAATCTCTGTCTGATTTTAAAATTTGGTCTCGTCTTTAGTATTCTGTAGTTTCATATTATATATATATAAGTGTAGATTTTTCAAATTTATCCTACTTAAGATTCACTGGGATTCTTGAACTTTTAAATTGATATCTTTTATCAGTTCTGAAAAATTTCACATGGTATCACCTTTTTTAAATTGTCTATGCCTCATGCCCCCTTTTTTCCTTCTCAATCTAAAATTCCAATTAATCTCAGACTGCTCACTCTAACTTCCATGTCTCTTAACTTTTCCTTTATATTTTTAATCTCTTCATCTTTTTCCTTGCTGCGTGCTAGACAAGGTCTTCTGAATGATTTTCCAGTTTTCTCTCTTCCACTGCACATAATCGGCTGTTAATTTATGTGTTACTTATTTTAAAATCAATTTCATGAGGTATAATGTACACATAAAAAAATGCACTCACTTCAAGTACGTAGTTTATATAAGTTTTGACAAATAAAGATGCAGAATATTATAATATATCTGAGTACGTCCATTCCAGCTTTGTTATGCTTATTCTTTGCCTTGTATATTTTTCTCATCTTTTTACTCTGAACATATTTCTCTTTCTATATTTAAAGTGCATTGATGGGCCAACTGCTGTGATTCATGCCTATAATCCCAGCATTTTGGGAAGCCAAGGAGAGAGTATAGTTTGAGGCCAGGAGTTTGAGACTAGCCTGAGCAACATAATGAGACTTGATCTCTACAAAAAAATCAAAAATTAGTTGGACATGGTGGTACATGCCTGTAGTCTCAGTTACTCGGGAGGCTGAGGTGGGAGGATTGCTTGAGCCCTGGAGTTTGGAGGCTGCAATGTGCTATATTGTACTACTGCCTCCAGCTGGGTGACAGAGTGAGACCCTATCTTAAAAATAAATAAATGAATAAAAATAAAGGTGCAGGTGCATTTCTTAATTTCTTACATTCATGACATTCATGTTTCTTACATTACATATAGTTTAGTCTTGCCTTTTAAAATCCAGCCTGACATTCTCTGTCTTATGATTATTTAGTCTACTTGTATTTAATGCAATTATCTATAAGTTTGAATGTATGATTGTCCTTTTACTATTTATGTTCTTATTATTCTTATTTTGTAGAGACAGGGTCTGGATTGTAAGAGGGAGCCACTGCACCGGGCCTATTGTCTCATTATTTGTCTTGTCTGGTTTTTGTTCACTTTTTTTCTTCTTTTCCTGCCTCCTTTTGTATTAATGAAATAATTTTTAGTATGCCAGGGTAATCCTCTAACGGCTTTTTAGTTATATTTCTTTGTATTATTTTTTAATAGTTGGTCTAGTGATTATAATATGCATTTTTAGTTTATCTCAATCTACTTATAGTTAATATTGAATTACTTCAGATAAAATACAGAAAATTTGCAACAATATAGTTTCATTTACCTCCATCCACTTTCTTTGTGCTATTTTGTCATATATCTATATAGATTTAAATTCCAAAATTACAAAGAAATAATTTTTGTATTGTTTCACATCATCTGTCTTTTAAATGCATTAAGAAAAGTAAGAGAATTTTTTTCTAAAATGTGAGAAATTAGCATCTAGTGGGTAGAAGCTAGGGATGATGCTAAACATCCTATAATACACAAGACATTCCCCCCAACAACAAAGAATTACGCAACCAAAATGTCAACAGTGACAAGGCTAAGAAACCCTGCATTAAACTGTTGCAATCTGCTGGAAGGCTGAACACTTCTTTCTTACAAACCTGTCAATACATCATTTAGATGCTCCTTTTCATTTTTAGTCAGATATAATCAGATTAGGCAAAACTGAGTTATTACAGCGCAAGATCAAATTGCAGGTGCACAACCAAAAGAAAATGGACAGGAGAAATGAGTTTGGCCAAGAAATACACATACACACACACACACACCCCTTTCGCCTGAAGAGGTGTATGTGTGTTGGTGGGGGTGGGGGGCGTTCTCTTTTGTGTGATATACTTGCTGAATTTGCAAAAGCAGCACCATATTATGTTATTAACAACCCCTTAATAAAGTAACTAGAAACAGCAAAATAAAATAAAATAAAATAAAATGTGAGAAATCAGAAAATAGAAAAGCTCTACCTATTAAAAGTTATATGATGTTGTTTGTATTGAGAGAAAAATAAAAGTTTCTCATGATGGAAGCAGAAACTAAAAAAAAAGCATACAGAATATAACGGAAACCTACTCAAGGCTTTTAATATGTTCATTATTATCTTGTGTTTGGTGGCTCAGGAAATCAAATTATAAAATCCAAGATCCTGTACTAATTGTATATTATTTTTACCTACGTAGTTACCATTTCTGGTATTCTTCGTTCCTTCCAGTAGATCCAAATTACCATCTGGTATAATTTTCCTTTAGGTAAAAAACTTCCTATACCATTTTTTATAGTACATATCTACTGGAAAATAATTATCTTCAGTTTTTGTTTTTTTGTGTCTTTTTTTAAATCTTCATTTTAAAAGAACAGTTTCACTGGTATCAAATTCCATCTTGACAGATATTTGTCATTCAGCATTTTGAAAATGTGAAAATGTTTTCTAGTCTCCATTGTTTTTCTACAAGAAGTCAGTTGATAATCACATTTGTTGGTCCCCTGAATGTAATGTGTCATTTTTCTTTTTGTTGCTTCTCAGATTTTCCGTTCATTCTTGGCTTTTAGCAGTTAGACAATGATGTGGCTATGTATGTTTTGGTGTTTTGGTTTTTGTTTATTTAGCATTCACCCTGCTTGAGATTCTTAGCTCCTTGGTTGACTTAATGTTTTTCATCTAATTTGAGATTATCTCTTTGTTTTCACATATAGACTATTTTTCATCATCCACAAGCTCCTTCATGTCCCTTTGCAGTCATTATTTTTTTGATAGAAGGGTATCCTATTAAACTCCTCATTTCATGTGATCCTGAGCTTTAAATTTTGCCTTTTTTATATTCAGAAGCTACTAAAACTAAAGTTTAAGACATTCTGAAATAACAAGTATTTGGTGGCAAAATCAGCTCTAGTGTTCTACTATTTGCTCTAATTTCCCATTTTCCCTTAGATTTTAGCCTTGGAACCCCTTAATATCTCATTAGCTAGTTTTAATCATTTTTTTTTTAAGATTTCAGAGATCTTTTAAGAAATGTATTCAACTTTCTTCAAGAAATTAGTTGTTTTCAGCATAAGGATTTGCCCAAATAAAGTAGTCTTGCACATCGCTAGGAATAGAAGTCTCTAATTTTAAACAGATTCAAAATTTTTGTATTAATAAGAATCTATATTTACTAAAGTACTCATTCTAAACATTCTTTCTAAAATGAAGATAATCTAGAGAATTAGAAAAGCCCTCCCTCTTAAAGGCGATACAATGTTGTTTGAATTAGAATGAAAATAAAGATTTCTCCCATTGTGGAAGTAGAAACTAAAGAAAACATACAGAAAATGCCAGAAAATGACTCAAGCCCTTTAATATGTTCATGTCTATTTTATATTATAGTTGACGGTTCAGGAAATCAAATGATACCATTGAATTTCCTATAGTCATTGATTTGAGAGATCTTTTTCAAAATAAAATAATGAAAAATTCATTCATTTGGAAACTCATTTAAGCTCAAGGTAAAACAAAAATAAGCTGAAGGAGGGGCAGTATTTGTACTAGGAAAAGGGCTTCAGAGAGATATTCATTAATTTGAACTAAGTTCTGGGAAAAGGAAGATAGCAAATATATCACGAGAAAAACTTTCCAAATTGTTATGCCAACATTCCACTTAAAAATTATTTGCCAGAGCCGTTTGACACTGGAAGGATAAGTATTATCTATAGGGTCAAGTTTTAAAGCTTTATTATCTTAAGATATTTAAAATTATTTTTCTTTATCAAACCAGATAAATCAATTGCAAGATTATTTTAGCAGACATGAATTAAGAAACCTGACTTTCATTTCTTAATACCAGAATGCTTTTTTCCATGGAGTGATGGATCTTGATTCAAATGAATTATAATGTCCACACTAGCAAAAAAAAAAACAATGTATATGAGCTTTCAATTAGTATTTGGCCATACCCGGCAGTGTAAGGAAATGACTGATCTCCTTCTTGTCCCTGGTGCATGAGCCCTGACTTAAAATACCTGTTACAGTCTCCTTTGAATGACACAGCTCCCTTTGTCATTAAGCAAATCAATTCTTTCCCAGTGGGTGGGTTAATAATTGCAAGCCTCTAAATACCCAGAACATAGCTCTTTCTTCTTATGTCTATTCTAAGAAAAATGGCTGTTCATATTTTATTGCTATCTTTCTAAAAATGTTCTCAGTCTCTAAGTGGCTCCAAGAAAGGGGAATACTGCAGTGTCCAACCTAAGCAGTTCCTCTCTCTTCTGGCTACCTCCTTTTTACACCAGCATTTCAGTCATTTCTCTCAGCCCAACTTCACTGCCCCAGATTGCAGTTAGTTAACATCTTATTTGTGCTGTTAGTAAATACCACTGGAGCAAAACCATTTGGGAGTCAAACAAAAGGGAGCCATTTCTGGGGCAAAGATGAGGAAGACTTTATCAAAGATATTTTAACTAAATCTTATATAGTCTGTAGGAGACTGCCATGTGGAGAAGAGATAGAGGAAACAGCAGGTACAAAGACACAAAGGCAAAAATACCAAAAACAAGCCCAACCTAATACGTTTGGGATTATTAAGCGAAGGCTGGAGCTGAAACATAAGGTGTGGAGGGGAGGCTGAAACAGGATGAAGGCTGGATTGTGAAAGGCATTATCAGCCCCGGTAAGGAAGTTGAGCCTCCTCATGTAGGCAATGGGGGAGGGGGTAATACTTTAATCTGATATGTATCTTAGGAAGAATATTTCTAATGATTCTATGAGGCATTAATTGGCATGGCAACTAATAAAACTAAGGAGAACATTTAAAAATAGCAGAAGTCAACATATAGAGGAGGAAACAGATTTGAGAGATTTCTGAGATCTAATTGACAGGACTCAGCGAGTTATGGAAAGGCAGAGGATGATAACAGCTGAAGGTAAGCTTGGGAAATTGGATACATTTTGATGCCGTTAACTAAGACAAGGACAATGAGAGTAAAGTTGGAGTTCAGAAGGACTTGCAAGTATCATTGGAGCGATTCTAGCTGCTCTATGAGTTACATAGTGTAAGGGGGAGGTGAAGAGCTCCATCCATCTCTCAAAACTCCAGCTTCTCCCCTTAAGATTAGGAGATGCCAATATGATAATCAGATTCAGGTCACCAAAGGAGACACATTTACCCCTAGGTAGGGGCAGTGTGAATTAAAATGCCAAGCTCATAAGAGATCTCCAGTCTCTGGTGAGTTCTAGCACACTCTCACTCACTCACTCTCCCTCTCCCTCTCCTCCTACAAGATACTTTTAAAAACATTTAAAAGCTTTATTGAGCTATAAATGACATACAATAAACTGCATATATTTAAAGCGTACAATTTAAAAAGTTTTGACATGTATATATCTATTTATTTTCTGCTTTCTATTTCATTAGTTTCTGCTCTTTTTTTTTATTATTCGCTCTTCTGTTCTCATTTCTTAAGGTGGACGCTTAAGTCATTGATTTGAGACCTTTCTTCTTTTCTAGTAGACATTTGGTGCTATAAATTTCCTTCTAAGTACTGCTTTAGCAGCATCCCACAATATTTTTTAAGAGTGGCACAATCATAGTTCACTGCAGACTTGAGCTCCTGGGCTCAGGTGAGCCTTCTGTCTCAGCTTCTCCAGTAGCTAGAACTGCAAGCACCTGCCACCACACCCAGATAATTTTTTTAAATTATTTTTTTAGAGATGGCATCCCACTATGTTGCCCAGGCTACTCTTGAGCTCCTGGTCTGAAGCAATCCTCCCTCCTCAGACTCCTAAATAGCTGAGATTATAGGCATGAGCCACTTTACCCAGCTACTAATTTTGATATGTTGTGTCCTTCTTTTCAATCAATTCAAAACATTTTAAAATTTCCTCTATGGTTTATTTTTTGACATATGGACCTTAAAGTATTCTATATAGTTTAGAAATATTTAAGAGTTTTCCAAATATATTGTTTATAATTGGTTTCTATTTTAAATCCATTGTGATAAGAGAACATACTTTGTATGATTTGAATTCTTTTAAGTTTATTAGCACCTATTTACGGCCCAGAATATGTAGTCTATCCAATACTTCATGAACCTTGAGGTTTTCCAGTCTGGCTGGTGTGACGAGCACTATTTCTATCCCAGTATTAGCACCTGCTCCCTCTAATCCTTTCAGTTGGTTCTGTTACTGGCTTTGGGTAGTTTCCTCACTTGCATGCACCCCTCAGTACTTAGCTGAATGCTCAAGGTGAACCCTCTGCAGATCTCCTAAGTTTTCTTTCTGTGAAATTCCTTTCTTTACAGTACTCTTCCTTCAGAATTCTAGCTGCCTTAGTCTTCCTGGACTCCAGTATTTTCCCATCCACCCTGGAAAACTGCCAGGCTCTGACTTGGTGTCCCCTTTCTGTGCTATGGCCTGGAAACTCTCTCAAAGCAGTAAGCTGGGGCCATCATAGGGCTCACCTCACTTTCTTTCCTGCCTCTCAGGGATCACTGCTCTTCCTTGCCTGATTTTGCAAAGCATCTTTTCATATATTTTATCTGTTTTTGGTTGTTTCAGGCATGAGAGAGAATTTGGTCCCTGTTACTTCTTCTTGGTAAGTAAGGAAGTAAAGAAGAGAAAGAAAATGGGAGGTAGGGAGAGAGTAAGGGAGGGAGTGAAGAAGGGAAAATTCCAAAGGGAAATGAATAGTGCTCTCAAAAAGAAGCAAATAGTTCAGTATAGCTGAATTGAAGAACACATTTAAGGACATGGAGAGAGATAACCTAGAAATATAAGTGACAGAGAGGTCCTGAAAAACCTTGAATATGATGCTAAAAGGTTTGCCCTTTATCTTAAAGAATATGGAGGGCCCTTAATGCATTTGAAGGAGGAAAATAATTGGATCAGAATTACTGTAACTCCACAGTACTGGGCAGATAAAGATTGGAGAAGAGGAGGCCAATTTGGAAGCCAGGTGCAATGACAGTCTCAGGGTGGAGAGGAACAGGAAGAAGTAAGATAGACCAGACCCACTGAGCAATTGGATATGAGGAGTGAGAGAGATGAAAGGTTCAGGGATGTTTCTCAGAGGCCAGCTGCGGTCATTGGCTGGGTGACTGTGCCATTCACAGAGAGATGGAATACAGGGACTCCTGGTGTACAGTGGAGGTGGAGAGTGAGACAAGACATATGTAATAGACTTGGCCTCTAATCTTTAGTATAAGGAAAGCTAAGATAATGCTCCAAAATTTGAAGAAGCACAATTTTAGTCAATCTCACTGTGTTTGTCAACCTTTTCTAATAGTAAAACACATAATACCTCAGAGGCAAAGTCTATACCAATTCCAATATTTATTTCTTAGAAGATTAAAGATGAGATAATTATTTAAAGGCAAGAGTTGTTTTTGTTTTGTTTCATTTTCCAGCAGGGAGATGTTCTGTTTTCTGTTTTCTTTCTTTTTTTTTTTAAAACCGCTGAAGGTCAGTCTCAGCAGTCATTTATTCTTAACGGAATCAGTTTGAGAAAAATCCCAAGTTGCAGATACTGGCAAACCATAGCACTCCTTATTAAGACATACAGAAAAAAAGTATCCAAATGATACTTTGGCATAATACCAACAGATATGCCAAGAAGGAAATAACTGGAACATTCCATTAGCATTTACAAATAATGTCAAGAAACTGAGTGTGAAGTTTAAGGGCAAATTTGAAGGGTGGTGAAAATAAAATTTAAGCTTCTAGTCGATTTCAGAGAAAAATAGAGAAAGTCTTTGCTGTTTATGCAATCCACAAGTCTCAATTTACTTATTAATTTAGAATTCTGACTATGTAATTTCTCAGTTTTGTTCTACTGCCAAACTAGAGGGATATTTTGTCTTTTACTGATGTGGCAACCATCTGAGGTGGAATCCATAAGAGTATAAGAATTAGAAGAAGGAACATGCTGGTTTGTTCTTCTCCCCCACTTTAGTCACCAAAAACATCCTTACAAGCCAGAGGGCATGCTCAGAATTAGAGGATAGGATGGTAAAAGAGCCATGGAAACAGGAGAAGCTGCAGCAGCAGCCAGAATGAGAAAGGATATATTGACTGTCTTACAATAATAACACAATTATTACGATTGGCTTTACAAGGTCAGAGTAGGAGGCCAGAAGCCACAGAAGACATCCAGCTCCAATTACAGCAACGGAAGGCAGTGTTGTCTAAGAATGAGCTGCCCTTGGAAGAGATAATAACCTTCCTGAAACCCCAAGAATGCCCAGTTGCTTGGGGTGTTTGTCTAAAGGTTACAATAGCAATAGAGGGGACATAGGATTGGAAGACTAAGATTTCTTGGTAATTCTAAGAGCCCATATTTTCTTAACTTGATTAAAACAGGCTTTAAGGATTCCTAATTTTTGGAGTCTGATATGACTTTAAATGAATTAGTTCATTTAAATGAAAGATTTTTTCAAAAATTACTAATTTATGTAAAATGATGGGTACATATAGACATTAAATCAGTCCAATATTTTAAAAATTAAAAAAACAAAATGTCATGTGTGTGTGTATGTGTGTGTATGAGTGAGTGTGACATATGACTTGGGGCTATAAACCAAAAATAAAATTCCAAGGTCCCCCTCTACCATCTGACTGGACCCCTCCTCTCAGTCAAGGGCATTCCAAAGTTAACCTGAAAAACTAGTTCAGGCCATCATGGGAAGAGGGAGCCATACTTGTCTCATTCTACTCTCTTTCCTTTTGGAATTACTGATAGAACACACTCGTTAAGTCTGAAAGGAAATATTTACAGTCTATTCTCTCTGAAGCCTGCTACCTGGAGACTTCATCTGCATGACAAAACCTTGGTCTCGACAACCCTCACTCATTGATATATCCCTTCTCTCTTAGTCTCCTTTTAAACTAGTGTGGGTTGTTTTTTGGTTTGTTTGTTTTCTGATCTTTTTCTATTCCCGTCTTACAAGTAGCTCATTATTTCTGTAATGACTTTTATAAAATGAGTTCAATTTTTAATTTATTGAGTTCTTGAATGTAAGGAACCAGGGATACAAAGATAAACAAGGCATGTCTTCACTCGTAAGTAGCTCAGAGAGCAGGCAGAGGACACAGCTGTTGTGGCAGATGGAATAATGGCCCCAGAGATGTCTGCTCCCCAATCTCTCCTGTATATATGCTACCTTACATGGCAAAAGGGACTTTGTAGATGTAACTAAACTGAAGGACTTTGAGGTAGCAAGATTATTCTGGATTATTCAGGTGGGCCCAATCTAATCACATGAGTCCTTAAAAGCAGAAAATCTTTTCCAGCTCTACTCAGAAAACCAGAAGGATGGCAGAATGTGAAGGACCCAACATGCTGTTGCTGGCTTTAAAAATAGAGGAACTATGAGCCAAGGAATGTAGGTGGCCTTTAGATGTTGGAAAAGACAAGGAAATGAATTATCCCTCAGATCCTCCAGAAGAAACACAGCCCTATGGACACTTTGATTTTAGCCCAGTGAGACCTTCGTCAGACTTCTGACCTACAAAATTATAACATAACACATTGTTGTTGTTTAAGCCACCAAATCTGTAGTAATTTGTTATAGCAGCAAAAGGAAATTAACGCAGATGTGCCTCAACTAAGAGCAAAGTAGCTCAGCCTGACATCAGTGTGCAGAATGGAGGCATAAGCCAAGGGCTTTGGGTCCTTAGTGTTGGGAGTGAGTGGACCACGTAAGGGAAAGGAAAAAAGTCTCGGGACCTCCCCAAATTCTTATGCAAAAGAAAAGGTTAAGCCTGGGGCTGAGTCATTGTATTACTCTCTTCCAAATGAATAGCTGATCAGCCAGATCCCCATGGAAAAGTAAAAGGCATTAGGCATCTGGAAAGCACTGCCCCCAACAGATCATTCATAGGTAAATTCTTTCCTGGCCTCCCACAAACAAGGACATGCCAGTTGTAACTATAGGTCTACAATCCAAGTCTAGTTCCTAAACTGAAGTCTGTTCAATTCCACACTGATAACGTTGATTACAAGTTTATCTTCCCAGGTGCAGAACAAAGACAAGAGATCAATCTTTCCTCCACCTACCCAGAGACGTCTACATAATTGGCTCTTGCTTCACTCTCTTTTTCTCTTCAGACCTTCAACTTGTCTTGTGTAAAATGTAGATCTACTGGGCACTAATGAAAGACACACAGGAATATAACTATTTGCCTTTCTGCCTAGCTGTCCCTCTTCCTACATGCCTTCCCCACTTTACAGAAATGTATAAATACTAAACCTTCTGAAATCCTCTTCAAATGGGTGTTTTCCCTGGATTTGCCCTAAAGTTGGCTTAATAAACCTCGATCATTGAGACCTGTGCCTCAGCCACTCATTTTGGTTGCCACTCAATTGGTAGAGATGAGAGGGTACCACAAAGAAAGAGGCCTTCAGGTTGTCCTTGCAGTAATAAGATGTGGTCAGTCAGGGAAGGAGGAGAAGGACACTGCAGACAAAAGGACAAACACCCAAGTCAACATTTACAACATGCTTCCATATCAGTTTTCTATGTGGGCAAAGCTGTGAAAAGCTTGAACAAGAAATGTAAGTACTTTTTCTCCCGTCAAAATAGCAGCCTAGATACTCTAAAGGGTCCTTCTACTTTCCAACAACAATATAGTGACTGACACCTATGTTTCAATGCACTGTGGGCATCCAGGAAATGAGAAAATACCCATAGCTCTCCATCCTACAACAAAAAATATGGTAAAGGCTATTTCTATAACTCATACCCATTTTCATGCGGAGGACAACTAAAGAAGATAAAGGAGAAAAAAAATTTTTTTTTTTTGAGATGGGGTCTTGGTGTCACTCTGACTGCAACCTTGACCTCTTGGACTCAAGTGATCCTCCCACCTCAGCCTCTCAAGTAGCTGGGACTACAGGCACCCATCATGATGTATGGCTAATTTTTTAAATTTTTTGTAGAGATGGAGTTTTCCCATGTTGCCCAGGCTGGTCTGAAACTTCTGGGCTCAAGCGATCTGCCCACCTTAACCTCCCAAAGTGCTGCGATTACAGGCATGAGCCACCGCACCTGGCCAAAAAAAATTTATTTTAAGCACCTAGAAATTACCAATGTTACTGGAAAAGGGGTGTCAACCCAGACTACAGGAGCAGGTTCACAGATTGTGTGCAGTAAAGAATTCAGGGCAAGTATCAAAGTATAGTGAAATTAAGATAGTTTATTAGAGGCTACTCTTATTACAGAGTAGGGTGTCCTCAAAAAGCAACAGGAGGAACGCCCCTACCTAAAACTTAATACTTGCTTATATAGGGTATTAGAGCTAAAAATAATGTGCTTTATTATAAAGGCTTGTGATCAGCTTGTGACAGGCTATTAGTATTGTTATTCTCTTCTGCAACTATTGATTTCAGCAAGAATCTATGAGTATATTATTATTTCTAATGTGAAACTCTAAAACTAAGAATGCTTTTTGTTCTTAAAATATTGGGACACTTCCATAACTTCTGAGTCTTACTTAATTAATTAGCACCATTAACTTGTTCCCTTAACCATAAATATCTTGTGACCAAGAGTACCTGACTTCCTGGGAATGTAACCCGGCAGGTTTGGCTTTATGCAGCCTTTATTCAAGGTGGAGTCACTCTGGTTTGGATGCCTCTGACACCAAAGAGCTAATAGGCTCCTAAGAAGTTACCTGGCACGAAGATGATTATCTAGTGAGGTGGAGCCAGCACTCAGAGTCATTTTTGTCCTAAGGACATTTCTCACCCGAGAAAGATGACTGAGACGCTGACAGGCTGAGTGGAATAAAGAAGGAACAAAAGTGCCAGCCACAAAAGGAAAGATGGGTAAATTGGACTGCATTAAAACTGAGTTTGTTAAAATAAGAAAAAAGTAAAAAGACAAACTATGAAGATATTAGCAACACAAATAATTAGCAAAGAATTATATTTCAGATATACAGGAATTCCAAGAACTCAATAAGGAAAAGACAAACAATCCAATAAAGAAAATCTTTCCTAATTATAAACAGGTATTTCACAGAAGCAGCAGCACAGAGGGTAAATAAACATGGTAAGGTGTCACCAGAGAAAGGTAAATAAAAATAATATACTGGCCAGACACAGTGGCTCACACCTATAATCCAAACACTTTGGGAGGCTGAGGCTCCTGGATCACTTGAGGCCAGGAGTTCAAGACCAGCCCGGACAACATGGCAAAACCCCACTTCTACTAAAAATACAAAAGTTAGCTTGGCATGGTGGCAGGCGGCTGTAGTCCTAGCTACTCAGGAGGCTGAGGTGAGACGATCACTTGAGTCCGGGAGGTGGAGGTTGCAGTGAGCTGAGATTGTACCACTGCAACACTCTGGGCAACAGAGCAACACTCCACCTCAAAAACAAATATAAAATAAAATAGGATACCATTTTATACCTATACTAGCAAAATAAAGAAATCTGATAATACTAAATGTTGATAAGAATATCAAGCAATGGGAACTTTTATATGCAACTGGTGGGAATTTATAATAAATTGGCTCAGACACTTCAGGAAACAAATGGGTATGATATACTACTTTTGAACGTTTACATACTCTGCAACCCAGAAATCCTACTTTTGGGGAATATAACCCAGAAAAACACTGATGTGTGTGTACCAAGAGACATGAATAAGAGCATTCACAGCAACAGTGGCAGAATACTGCGGAAAATGAAATAGGAGAACTTAACTGATCATAGATGAGGCATATTGTGGTATATTCACACAAATATACAACCGTGGAAGTAAATGAACATGTATGAATTATAATGCAATAATCTAGTGAGTTGTAGAGAATTACATATTATGATGGAAGATTTTTAAAGCTCAAAAAAGCTAAATAATAAATTATCTAGAGTACATTTATATATCATAAAATATATGGATTAGTTACAACATTGAATGAAAATAGTAAGTTGCAGAAGACTAGCGTATGACACCATTGACACCATTTTTGTAAAACTGTAAAATAAGCAAGGCTAAATATTTATTGTTTAGCAACACATAGAGATATATAGAGTTTTACATGTAAAATTACCTATAAAAGTCAACAGCACATTGACATGGTAAATACGAAGTTCAAAATGGGATATCCCTGGCATGGAATAGAGAGCTGGGATGGTGGAGGGCCACACGGGAAGCTTCAATAGAATTTTTGATGTTTGCTTCATTCTCTAGGTGATGTGTTCACTGGTGTTCATCTTATCATGTTTTTAAATTGACAAGCATGCTACATATACACCACAGAATACTATGCAGCCATAAAAAATGATGAGTTCATGTCCTTTGTAGGGACATGGATGAAGCTGGAAACCATCATTCTCAGCAAACTGTCACAAGGACAAAAAACCAAACACCGCATGTTCTCACTCATAGGTGGGAGTTGAACAATGAGAACACATGGACACAGGAAGGGGAACATCACACACCGGGGCCTGTTGTGGGGTGGGGGGAGTGGGGAGGGATAGCATTAGGAAATATACCTAATGTTAAATGACGAGTTAATGGGTGCAGCACACCAACATGGCACATGTATACATATGTAACAAACCTGCACTTTGTGCACACGTACCCTAAAACTTAAAGTATAATAAAAAAAAATTGACAAACATGTTGCATTATCTTCTTTTGTAGTATCAAATATTACATAATATAATTTTAATTAAATAAAAAATTGTACATATCATTATTTCTACCAAGATGGCTATTCTTCCATCTCCTTCTTCCTTGAGTGCTCTTTTTTGCACTGTTGAATTGAATGAGGGTAGACCTGATAGAAGGAGAAAGTATTTTGTTTTTTGTTTTTGTTTTTGTTTTGAGACAGAGTCTTGCTGTGTCACCCAGGCTGGAGTGCAATGGGGCAATCTTGGCTCTCTGCAACCTCTGCCTCCCAGGGTCAAGCGATTCTCCTGCCTCAGTCTCCTGGGTAACTGGGATTACAGGTGCACACCACCAGGCCTGGCTAATTTTTGTATTCTTAGTAGAGACGGGGTTTTACCATGTTGGCCAGGCTGTTCTCAAACTCCTGACCTCAGGTGATCCGCCCACCTTGGCCTTCCAAAGTGCTGGGATTACAGGCGTGAGCCACAGGGCCCAGCTGAGAAAGAGTTTTGTAAGATGAAATATGTGGCCGGGCGGGGTGGCTCAAGCCTGTAATCTCAGCACTTTGGGAGGCCAAGGCAGGTGGATCACGAGGTCAAGAGTTCGTGACCAGCCTGACCAACATGGTGAAACTTCGTCTCTGCTAAGAATACAAAAATTAGCTGGGCATGGTGGCGCATGCTTGTAATCCCAGCTACCCAGGAGGTTGAGGCAGGAGAATCGCTTGAACCCAGGAGCGGGAGGTTGCAGTGAGCTGAGATTTTCCCACTGCACTCCAGCCTGGGTGACACAGCAAGATTCTGTCTGGAAAAAAAAAAAAAAAAAAAGAAAGAAATATGCAAGTGCTGTCTGAACTCAGCTCAGAACTAATGCTCTTCCCAGACAGGATCTTGCAAAAGTATTATAAAATGACAGAGTCAATTCTCCGTTACTCTCCATTACTCGCATTTCAATTTGGTGGCTCACTTTTCAGTGTGAATCCTGTCTTTAATACACACTGTTCAAGAGTGGATGCCAACTTCAAGTGGTTCCTGGCTGTCAAGGGCCTTCTCATTCCACTCCATAAAATGGAAGGGCCCACTGACATATTTTAATGGAAGGGTATAAAAAGCTTCTTTGTTTTAACATACATTAAACACTTGTTACCAAACATGTTGGAGGAATACAAAGTGACAGTTTGTGATACATTTAAGTAATTGTAATTCAGATTGGTTTCTCCCTATTACCACTTTCAGGGCAAGTGAGGCAAAAATCTAACTACCCTCACCATCCTGACTCCTATCCCAGCACTCCTCCGTAAACATTTACATCATTTCTAATTCCCACACCAAAGTCCTTCCTATCACCTACGTCTTGCTACTGTCAGGGACATAAGGAGGTTAGGGAGGTGAGTGGGTGGAGGTATGGACAGGGACAAGGGTAGGGGTTTGAGCTGACATAGTACATACAACAGGAATTAAAGGAATCAGAATCACATTGCAGGTTGTGAAGTAGGTAGAGTCTGTGTATTGAAGTTACACAGCTCTAAGTCTAAATCCTCAGCTCTGAAACTTTTTAGTTGGGTGACAGTTGACAACTTACTAAACTTCTCAGAGCCTCAGCTTTCTTACCTATATAAGTGGTTAATAATATGTACATCCTAGGGCTGTAGTGAGAATTCAATTACATGTATAAGTTGTAAATACTCAGTATACACTCAAATATAGCGCTGTATTTGTATTGGGTGAATATGTGGAAATTAGGGAGTTCTATGCTTTTGATAGAGACAGGCCAATTTACTTGCTCATCCTTGAATGCAGGTTTCTTGACATTCCTTTTCACTGTTGAATCTATTTCCTGAGCCATTACAGCCACTGAACCAAAATCGGGCACAAGAGTTGACCTGTTTGTCATAATACCATCGAACCACATATTCACCACAGTTTCCAGGCTTCAAGGCTTCCAAACATCTAGGATCTAGAGTGAGAAAAGGAAAATGTGTCACGGATTTTTCTTATACTGAAGACATGAAAAATAAAAACTGTATAAAGTTATATAAATAAACTTTATTCTTCATGCACACTAACGAACCAAGAAAATGTGGTTCTAAGTCAGTGAAAGAAGGATTCCCTAAAACCCAAAATATTTCCCTCACCACCTGAAACTCTGCTACTAGATATTAACTCTTTTGAAAACATGAAAGTTTTTGATCCTCATGAAACCACATTAAAAATGTTTATTTCCCTGAAAGCCTAAGTGAGACTTCATTGGCTAATACTTTTGTGGGGATTAGAAAGACAGGACTTCTTTCATTTACACTGGATTTGATTTACAATCAAATTAATATTTGGAATAAAAAATATTTCCACTTTCTGTACACATTTCCTCCCATTCTGTTCACAGAAGGCACCACTATGATCACATGCAATTGCCTACTATGAAAGGAAAACTCTTTAAGTTACAAAAAAAAAAAAAGTAAAATGAAGGACTGTCTTTATATTACAATTATATTTTTAAAAGAGCAGCTCTTGCAGGACACTAAAAACATGATACAACTTTCTAACGTCATATTGTCTTATCGTAGAAATACATCTACTATAAGAAAGCATAGGACAGCTGTAACAATAAAGCCACATTGTCCTAATAAGGTTCCTTTAATTATGGAACTCCTCATTTGCTAAATCCCTTTTTATTGTTTGGTACTCTGGAGTGCCTTGATTAGTATTTCCTACTTCAGGAAGTGATGCCAAGGTGGGAGAAGCCAAAAAACACACAAAAAAATCCCCAAGTAGATAATTGCTATCTGGGACTTATATGTGATAAACTTGATTTTGCAATAGCTAAACCAGCACTTTCTCTTCCTTAAACATTTTCCCAGATTTGGGGTATGCCTTGGTTCATTTATTTTCTAAAACTTACCTCTAAATCTACCTCTACTATGAAGACTCCCTAGACCAAATGGAAATGAGCCATAGATTTCTACTACCTCTGCCCTTAAAAACAAAACCAAATAATGTACATTGTGTAACTCATTTTAAAGATAATCTAAACTTTTGAGCACAAAAATTGTCTCTCATGTTCTGCAGAAAATATGTACGTAATAATACATTTTCTGTAGATATTAACTCCATAGAAAATATGTTAATGAATCAGAATCTAGATTTTAGCTTGTTTCTCTTTCCTGCGCAATAAAAGGATCACAAATTCAAATGCCTACATGTGTGAAGGGCACATGTAAGACAATAGGGAGCAGTACAGACTACGGTAAACAGGAGAATGTAATCCCCTCTAAAGGCATTCAAATTAAAATAATAAATAACAACTTTGAAATTCTTCACAGACCAAATTTACTCCACAGTTTTCAAATTCTACATATAGTCTAGTGAAAACTATATTTTGTCCTGCTTGTTTAGAATCGTAACATTTTCTCTCTGGGTAACCCTGTGCCTTCCTCACATTGTAGATACAGTAGCAGATTGGCAGATCTCTCTTTCCTTTGTGCACCAAATCTGTGCACAAGACCGTAGAATCAAAATGGGACTTGGAGTTCTGGTTTACCTACCCTCTGCCCCATCCACAGGGGTGCTGAGCAGTGGCCTGGGGGTGGTGGTGGCCTCAGATGAGGTAGTGGCAGGCAGATCATCAGCCCAGGTTGGCTCTGGAGCCTTATCATCTTCATCCTGGTCTCTGGTGACACTCAACTACACAAAAAAATTCACATTTTGTGTTTCTGATAATATCAAGTAAAAAAAATACTAGTTTGCTTTTGGGAACATATGAGGACTAGTTCAGCCATGCTGTGTTTCCCTAGCTCTCTGATACTATTTCAAATAGAACTCAGGAAATAATGCCCCTCCTCTGTGTCATGCATCCCTGAATACCCAAGTTGTGGATTTTCCCACCACTTGGTGTGGGTGTATTTCTGTGTACACACACATGTACACACAAACACACACACACGCAGCCCACCTCCAGGCACAGATTTTTGGGTGCTGGAACATCCAAAGCAGGTGTGAAAGATACGAAGTTGAGAGGAGTTTATTTTCATTCTTAGCCACTGCTATGAGAAAATAACCACTCATTTCTTTAACGTTTTTATGGCCTTTCTCCATTTCCTAACACTAGACGTCTTAACAATATATTCCAAAATATTTACCATGAACTCAGTCAATTTTGAGATTGGGAATTAGGGTAGCAGAAGACAATAATACAGGTGAAATAAAAACAATAGTGGCCACTTTTTGATTGTTTACCCAAATCTCAGCTGCAGACACCTTTGCCTGCTCTTTCTATTATCAGACCCCAGCTAATACCAAATGCTGTAGGATGCTTAACATATAAGATGCTCTAAGAAATGTTTGATATCTAAAGAACAAAGGATTTTTGTTTCAAAAGCAAATTTTCTGGACTAAAATTTCCAAGTTTCACCCAAATTTATGATATATAATGAAACAAGAAAGAAAGGCATTTTACTTTTTTTAAAAAATAGTGCCCTTATAGTAGAATGATTTATAATCCTTGGGTATAGACCCAGTAATGGGACTGCTGGGTCAAATGGTATTTCTGGTTCTAGATCCTTGAGGAATTGCCACACTGTCTTCCACAATGGTTGAACTAATTTACACTCCCACCAACTGTTTAAAAGTGTTCCTATTTCTCCACATCCTCTCCAGCATCTATTGTTTCCTGACTTTTTAATGATCGCCATTCTAACTGGCATGAAATGGTATCTCATTGTGGTTTTGATTTACATTTCTCTAATGACCAGTGATGATAAGCTTTTTTTCATGTTTGTTGGCTGCATAAATGTCTTCTTTTGAGAAGTATCTGTTCATATCCTTCACCCATTTTTTGATAGAGTTTTTTCTTGTAAATTTGTTTAAGTTCTAGTATAAAGACACACACACATATGTTTATTGCAGCACTATTCACAATAGCAAAGACTTGGAACCAACCCAAATGCTCATCAATGATAGACTGGATAAAGAAAATGTGGCACATATACACCATGGAATACTATGCAGCCATAAAAAAAATGAGTTCATGTCCTTTGCAGGGACATGGGTGAAGCTGGAAACCATCATTCTTAGCAAACTAACACAGGAACAGAAAACCAAACACCACATGTTCTCACTCGTAAGTGGGAGTTGAACAATGAGAACACATGGGCACAGGGAGGGGAACACCACACACTGGGGCCTGTCTGGGGGTGGGGGGCTAGGGGAGGCATAGCATTAGGAGAAATACCTAAAGTAGATGACAGGTTGATGGGTGCAGCAAACCACCATGGCACGTGTATACCTATGTAACAAACCTGCACATTCTGCACATGTATCCCAGAACTTAAAGTATAATAACAAAAAATCATGTCAGTCATTCTTGACAATTACCAGGAGCTAGACAAATCTTTTACGGGAATAATTATATTCTTTTTTCTTTTTCAAATTTTTCCTTGGATTCCAGCTGTATGCAATTGAATCAGTCATTCACCTGAGTCCTGACACTTGGTTATTTATCCTTGCAAGAGTTTCTCTTGTTTATTTGTTTGTTTGCAATTTTATTTATTTAAATAGTCAAATCTGTGACTGAGATAGTTTTTTATGCTTTTTTACCCAGGGATCCTGGTATGCTGTCATCATTAACTGCCCTCTGCCAGCTAAGCTGTTCTATTGCTTTTGATTTTTTTTTGTGTGTGCATGCATACATACACACACAAGAGGGAAAAAGTAATTAGTACTATTACTCATGTATGTGTATTTTTTACAGTGATTAAATTACTATCAGGTGACTTAGAGCAAAGATTTTTTTCCATTTGGATTGGTCATTAGCCCTATATAAAGGGTACACAATTCAAATACAATAGGAAATTTTCACTATCCCCTAAACACAACTTTTGGTACAAGTGGAGACAAAACTATGGATTACTTGAAGTTCCTCTTTCTTTCAGAATGATCCTATATGCACATACAGCAATTTGAATGTGAACTTTTTAAAATAATCATTATACTAGAGAATTTAAAGCTAGAGGAAAACTTTCTTGGTCCCTTATTTTCTTTTCTATTTTTTATAGAGATAGGGTCTCGCTGTGTTGCCCAGGCTGGTCTCAAACTCCTGGCTTCAAATGAGCCTCCACATTGGCCTCCTGAGCCCAGCACCGAGTCCCTTATTTTCTACTGGGGGGAATACAAACCTATAAATGATTAAGAAACTTTCCAAAAGTTATTGGTAAGCTAGTGACAAACCTTCAGGAAAAAAAGTACTGTTTTTTTTTTTGCCTGCATGTATTTGGTTTTAAGCAAGAAATAAAAGTTTGAGGAGTAAGTTTATCAAACATAAAAGCCAACTGACATTAGTCTACACTTCAGATATACGGTCTAGAAGGTGAGTCTGTTCCATTGAAGAGGCGGGCTAAGCAGCACAGTTTTCTTCAAAGAATTAACTCAGCCTTCAAATCTTTACCTTGTTCAAGTCCTGAGTCCTCAAAAGTTATATTTTACCTCTTCTAAGCTTAGGAATGTGTGTTTCCATTCTCAATCACATAATCATTTGGAAATTTTGATATCTGTTAACATAACCCCACAGATTCCAAGACAAGCAAAATTAACTTTAATAAATGAAAATAATTTCATCAATTTTCTGGCTCAGTGAGATGTCAGATTATTTCAACAAATGCGTAATTATTATGGCTTGCTATTTTTAAAATTTCCTTACCACAAAAGCAAGCATGTTAACTGAAAGGAATTTTAGAAAATGTGGATATCAAAAAAAAGAAAATAGAAATCAGAAGTAATTCTACCTCCTAAAGACAGTCATTGTTGGCATTCAGGTATATTTTTCCCTAGTCTTTTTTCTAGGTGCATATCCATTTTTTTGTTGTTGTTGTTACAAAAAAATACTGTATGTTCAGTTTTCTATGCTCTATGCTATTTTAAAAAATATACTATATTATGATCATTCTATATATTTCACCATGACTCTATAACATTTATTGTTATTATTATTATTTTGAAGACAGAGTCTCGCTCTGTTGCCCAGCACGATCTCGGCTCACTGCAACCTCCACCTCCCAGATTCAAGCAGTTCTCATGCCTCAGCCTCCCAAGTAGCTGATATTACAGATGTGAGCCACCACGCCCAGCCTCCTCCACATTTTTATAACCTTGTCTTCCACTACTCCCAGAATATCTGGTCAGGACCTTTCATTCCTTCTTCCTCTCTATTCTGCCTCAGGCTCTCAATATCAACCCTTCCACCACAGCCTAGGAAAAGTTGGTCTCCATCCGCAAAACCTTCTCCAGTAACCCAGTCAGTACTGATTCTCCCCTTCTAGATGATGCACAGTACCTTCTGACTCTTCTATACTCAGTGCTGATCGTGTAGAATTTAACCTTTAGTCCTATCCTATTGAAGAGTAACAGAATATGCCTCCCAAAATATGCCACTTTGGCACATTGATTATTTTGAACCGAAGGCAATTGAGAATCAGATATAAGCTCATTTGTCTAAATGCAGGACATACGTTCGTAAAGGAATCCCTCCTCGGAAAATCAGGGTAATGACTCGAGAGGAGTCTAGACCCTTACTTAGCCCAGAGATACACCAGAGGACTCTACATAAAAAACTATTCACTAATCCTTATCTTCCATTAATTCACCCATATGTTTACCTTCCCACCATCTGCTGCTGTAGAAAGTCCTTTCCCATTGCCGTCACTCCTCTAAGCTCTATTGTTCTTTCGTTAAGATGCTATATAAGACCAAGTTCTAACCACCCCTTTGAGCTATTCATCTCCATGCTCCTATGTGTATATGCTGCATGTTAATAACTTCTGTGTGCTTTTCTATTGTTAATCTGTCTTTTGTCAGTCTAATTTACAAGGCCCTACCTAGCTAATAACCCTAAGATGGGTAGAGGAAAAAAAAATTTCCTCCCCTCCACTATCTCGTATAATTTCTTGTTTCCTATATGTAAATACCACTTCCCTGATAAGAGAAATTATCTTTTTTCTTTCTTTTCTTCTTTCTCTACCTCTTTTCTTCCATAGCATAGAATAGGCAAAAAGTATCCATTAAATAAATTCACAATGGGTTAATCTTTCTGTTACACTCGTCTTCAGGTTGAACTTAATAAGGATACGCAAAGAGCAAAAGAGAAAGAGATAAATTTGCATTATTTAATTCCTCTAGACTTTAACGTCATCATTTTTCAAATAAAAAAAATTAGGCCCTAACATGCCTTCCAACTCTAAAAGTTGGGTTTAACCAACACAAACGACTGGCAGAATACACACCCAATTCACGATAGTGATTGCCTCTGGAGAGAGGAGGAAAAAGAGCTCTGGAGGGAAAAGCTAGGACTTTATCTGAAGCAAGAGTAAATGAACAAATGGAAACATTGGTTACTTCTGGGTAGTGAGTACGCAGTCAAATGTTTGTTTCTATTCTTGTTGATAAATCTTAAATCTGAAAACACAAGCTTGCCTGTCAACTCTGCTCATTTCTACTCCAGCCACACTGGCCTGCCTTGGAAAAGAAGGCTAGCTCCAGCTCTAAGCAAGGACACCATAGTAAAAGGCACAAACGAGTTGTCTAGGGACACCTGAGAGCCGACACCTGGAGTCCAGGGCTGCTCCGTGTAGCTGGACAAGCAGACGTGTTATCACCATTCTCTTTCAGCCTTTGAGCTGATCTTTAAGGGGAGGAAAACAGACTCACTGCAGTATCCCAAGAACATGTATGCATGAGCTAAGAAGGATTGCTGACCAGGTGCCACATCCAAAAGGTCTTTTGCTTTCTGATTTCCAAACATTTTCCTTGAATTTATTACCCAGAATTTTGCATATATTACAAAGTCTTCAAATCTGAACACATGTCTGCTCTGGATGAATGCTAATGATCATCTGCGTTAGTGTTTGTGTTAAGACTTAGCATATTCCCAGGAGTGTGGGTCAAAATTTCTCCAGTTTGGCTCTGGGGATCCTACTGCCAGTGGGCTCCACAGCCAGCATCTTCAAATTGTCTGGCTGCTCAGGAGTCCTTCTTGATTGATTCTCCCCAAGAATCAAACACACTTCTTTCTCAGGTCTCTCTGCACTCAAATACTTAAACTGAAGGTTATTTATTTGCATTTTAAAGTTACTGGGGCCTTTAGGAACACCTTGAGTTTGGGCTGCACTTCTCTGGATTCACTGTGGCTTTCATAAAGGGCGTAATGCAGGATTTTGTTCTGTTTAAACCTCTCATACATTAGTGCAGTAAAATAGCCTGCATTCTGGCTTTACCCAGTAAACATTTTTGACAGCTGTAATCATATACTTTTAGAACAGGAAGAACATTCTAGTAACATTCTTTTATTTTACAGATGAGAAAACTGAGACCTCAGGAAAATAGGTGATTCCCCTAACATCAGGCAGCTATGAGATTTCATTTCTAAGATGTCATTCATCATGAGATATACTATAAATTTTAAAATAGTTTTGAAAAAAGACCACACACATTAAATAGATGCATCCCAATTTCAGAAATAATAAAATAGAAAAACTACAGACTTTGGAGTCAAGAGAATAGTCCTTAGCTTCAGCAATGAGACCACAAGCCAGGTTTCCTGACTTCCAGGTCTAGAATATTTCTTCTAGATCAGTTAGCAATATGTTTATTATTTTTGTTTTTTTCCTCTTCCATAACACAGGTGCATGTTATATTCTGAGGGTAACAAGTCTATTATAATCAATAAATAATACTTGTACAGCAACCTTTTGTAGTGATACTAATAATTAGTTGTTATGCAGGGTTTTATGAAGAATTTGAATGTTTTTCACGATCACGGTGAGAGAATGCTGATTTTATTTTTCGCTAAGAACATATTTTGGTAGAAAGAAGAAGAGGAAGGAAGGACAGAGTTAGGTGTCTTAAGGGAGTGACAGAAGGGACAACGGTGAAAAGGAAGAGACAACAAAAGGGAAATGGTACTTCTGAGATCATTGTTTACTAGCTTTGCAGTATTGCCTAGGGTAGGCTCAGGAAGGATCTGAGAATAGGAAGGTTGTAACAGATTCATTTTATTTTAAATGTTTGGATACTGTAATTATACTTATTAAAGGTGGGTGTGCATGCACAGAGGCATAAATATGTTTTTGTATGTGTGTATGTGTATACTATGTGTGTGTGTGTGTGTGCGCGCGTGCATGTCTGTGCAGTCAAGTGCTGCATAATGACATTTTGGTCAACCACACCACATACACGACAGTGGTCCCATCCGATTATAATACTGTATTTTTACCCTTTTCTATGGGTAGATATGCTTATATATATAAATACTTACCACTGTGTTACAGTTCCCTACAGTAGTACAGTGATATGCTGTGCAGGTTTGTAGCCTAGAAGCAATAGGCTAAACTATCTAGCCCTGGTGTGTAGTAGGCTATACTATCTAGATTTGTGTGAGTACACTCTATGACGTTCACACAAAAACAAAACTGGCTAGCGAAACATTTCTCAGAAAGTGTCCCTGTCATTAAACAACGCATGACTGTATGTCAAAGATTTAAATGTGAATATAAATGCACGTTTGTTCAAACTAAATATCAATAAGGAAATAATTGTTTAAAAATTCAGTTTTGCATTGGTGCTTCTTTAAAAAGAGCCAGAATGAGAAAGCCTAGAGACAAGAGGCGCTATCCGAGAAGGTCAAGTTCATTGCAAGGTCCCAATATCTGGGTCGAAGTTCCCCTAGAGAGACCTAGCTGATGTTCAGTTTCCCTTCATGTGGCTCTTGGTGTTATAAATCCAGAGTATTTTGGTTGCATTTTTCTTATGTCCTCCCCTCCCCAGCTACTAGAAAGCTTCATATGTCCTAGTCTGTTAATGTCATTTGTCTCTCAAGGCCATCAGGCTTCCTGGGATGTGATACAGAGGGATCTGTTCTTACTTTTCCTCATTACGTGTCATAACTGCCTTGGATGTCCCTCAGGCACCTCCACTTTACATGGTGCGAACTAAACTCACTATTTTCCTTTAAAAAAAAAAAAACACCCTGCCTTTTATATTCTCCATCTCAGTATATAGTGTTTCAGTCCATCTCATCTCCATGCTAGCAACCTGATAGTCCTACCGAAACCCCTCCCTCTCCCTCACCTCCAATCCTTTCAATCACTATATCCTGTTAATTCTACCCTAGAAATGGCTTTTCAATCTGTGCCTCCTTTTTATTCCCAGTGCCCCTGCCTTCTTTCAGAGCCTCATTATCATTTTCCTGGACTATCACGCCTCATATCTCAGCCTCCAGTCTCCTCACCTCCTCCTCCTAGGTATGTTTCACACAGCAATCAGGGTTATTCTTTCTATGAACCAAATATGACTATATGATTCTTGCTTTTAAAACTCCTCTGCTGTCTCTGCCTGCCTGGCCTATAGATGAAGTTCAAGCTCCTTGCCTTAATACATGAAGACATTTATAATTAGTCCTTAAATTACCTGTCCAGCTTTAGCTCTCATCACTCTGCCACCCACACCCTAGGCTACAATTAGACTGAATTTGTTCAACTTTCTTGAAATGCCATGGCACTTTAAAGACTCCCTTTGCCTACTGGTTTTTTTTGTTTTTTTGTTTTTGCTAGGAATACCCTTCCCCCTGCTCTTCTCTTGAAAAACTCCTAGTTATTCTTAAAACTTGACTCAATGTCACCTCCTCTGTGATGCCTTATGTTATGAACTAAATGTTTATGTCCCTCCAAAAATCATACATTGAAACCTGAATCCCCACTGTGATGGTATTTGAAGGTGGGGACTTTGGGAGGTGATTAGGTCATGAGGGTGGAGCCTTTATGAATGGGATCAATACCCTTATAAGAACTGATGTGAGAGATGAGCTGTCTCTCAGCCATGTGAAGACATAACGAGAAGGTGGCTGTTCACAAGCCAGAAAGCAAGCCCTCACCAAACACCAGATTTTAGACTTCCCAACCTCCAGAACTGTGAAAAATAAATACCTGTTGTTTAAGCCACTCAGTCTATGGTATTTTTGTTACGGCAGTCCCAACAGACTAAGACACTTTCCCATCACTCTTTCCTGAAATTAATTGCATCATCTCTGTGTGCTTCCTTCATAGCTCTGGCTAAAATTCGTAATGCATCTTGTACTTACCTATCTCCCTGAAAGAATGTGAGCTTCTCTCAGGCAGGAGCCATGTCTTAAGAGCCACACCATCTATCACAGCAGTTAATAATCAATACGTGCTATTGGAATTCATTGGTATTAATATAGCAAAAAATGTGATTCAGTGATTATAAGGAGGGCTCAGTTTAAGCATCAATTCCTGGATGAAACCTGAGCTTGCTCTTGTTTAGGAAGGCTTTAGAAAGGGATGTCGACTGACTAGGAGAGGGACAAAGCGGTAAGTCACACAAACAGGAGAGGCCCCAGTAGCGGTCCATGCTCAGGAGGAGATAGACTGTGTCCATTATTGTCTGGAATTTACTTTAAAATGCACAATATAGATCAGGGTTGGCAAACCACTGTGGGCCAAATCTGAGTCACTATCTGTTCTTGTGAATAAGTTTCATCAGAACTTATTCATACTCATTCATTTAAGTATTATCTATGGCTATGCTTCTACTTCAAAGGCAGAGTTGAGTAATTGGAACAGAAATCAAATTACCTGAAAATCCAAAACTATTCAATACATGGCCCTTTACAGAGTTTGCTGACACCTGGTATAGACCATGGAGTATAAATGTTTGTGTTAATTTCAATCTGCAATTTAGTAGAATCTATTGCCCTGACTGGAATTACCCATTTTGCAGTTGGTTACTATTTAATCAAATAGAAATATGTTAGAGGCCTTTCTGCACTTTTGTGAACAGGATACGAGAATCTAGTGAGTTCTATAGTCTGTGCCCTTAGGAATGGTATCCTAGGCCTGATTCCTGAATGGCCCTGAGTCCAACTACTGATCCGAATGTTCCTTAGGGCCTTAGTCTAAGTAGACTGTGAGCTGAATCCTGATGTTAGAACACTGTTGCACATGCTCATGATCACTCTTTCACGTACAGGAAGGCTTCAGAAAAGGGCAGTGCAAGGACTTTACTAAGCTTACAGAACAGGGGCATGACTGTTATGTGCCTGCTTGCCAGAGGATGTCCATGGGGTTAATAGAAATTGGTCTAGACTTGCCCAAGTTGCAACTCGGTGGAGAAGAGACTATAGCACTCATCGGTAACTATAAAAGGCTCCCCCATTTTCTCCTTAAAAAAACTAATATTTGCCCATAATCTGATTGGCTGAAGTCAGTTCCCAGAAGCTTGCTATGAGGACAGTCACATTTGTTTCAATTGATTCAGGAGGTGGTTCTTCACATACTATGTGATTGAGGAGCTCTGAAACAGAGCATCTACTTTGCACCATATGCATATATAGCCTCCCTCACAGTCCTCACTCAGAGCACAGGAGGTGGAAGCCAAATGAGCAAACACATGGCTTGGAGTGTGGGAGAGCGGCCAGTTGGGCATATGCATATTTAGAAAAAACATGAGAGGGTACAAAGTGGGAAGCAGATGCACAGACGAAGAGGGAGAGTTGTGGCCTGGTATGAAAGGCACTGCACAGCATGGCAAGTAGGTGAATTCAGAGTGTTGTGTTAATCTGTTTCAGCATACACGGTTACTTTGATGGTGATAGGAGTATAATATAAAAATATTATCAGCAACATTTAATAAATACTTATAAAATATGTAAGTTTTTAAAAATATCCTACAAAACCTAATGCTATTTCAGAACTGGAAATCTAGAGTCAAGATACTAACATTTAGAGCCAAGGACCTAAAAATACACGTGCCTCAGCTGATTCTTGACAATGCAGGGCAGAATGATCTTTGATATGAAACAGAGAGAATACACCATTTTAAGCTCACAAAGTAAGTGAGACAGTTACTTACTGACTCAGAAATTTCTTTTTGACGCTCTGGAGTAGATTGACTGAGTTCTTCCCCTGACATCCCAAATCCAGGTTGAGGTGAGGATGAACCAAAAATTTGAACGAGATAGGAATCAAAATCCTCACAAATTTTTTGAAACAATTTTTGCTTCAGGGTGTCTTTTAAAAAAGAAGTAGAAAAGAGAGATAGTAGAAGCAATGAAACAATACTTAAAACTCATTTAAAAAGATCTCCACTCTCCTTAAAATATGTAATTTCCCATTACTTGAAATCAACTGCTAAGTTAACAAACTTATAAAAGCATTTTTACATCCTGTGTAAGAGGTCATCTAAAATAATATACATGACACAAAGAGGCAAAAGAATGACTTTAATGTATGTTCATGCAAAGTGTCTCTGTTCAACGTGAATCACTCCTTGTCAAGAGCTAGCCTCACCCATAATAAGTTGAATTGGCAACTACCTCTGGTTTTAAGGATAGCAAATGGCCAGCCAGTTGCAAATATTCTTTACAGGCTGTAACAAATTACTAACTCCAGATATAGTGATAAAGCTCTTCAAGGATTAAAATAAAAGTTGGCTCTGAAATGTCTTTGGCTATTCTAACACATTCACAGCCCAGTGAGATTGAACATATCAGATAAACAAACCCACCAGTCAGCCAGCAGGGTACTGATGAAGTAGAACCCTAGGTTAGAAAGCTCTGGAGAAGGTGAGAAATAGCAAATGGAAAGTTTCTGAGAATGGTATGCTTTCCTTAGGGCCAGTGTGCTGGTACACGGAATAGGCAGGGCATGAGGCACTGATGGGCTGTGCCCAGCCACATCAGACTCCACTCCCAGGTGGGTAAAGGAGGAAGGATGAAGCCAAACTGAAGCCTTTCACTTACTTCACAAACTTGCCAGGTACAGGCCTGCCAGAATGAATAATCGGTTTCCAAAGAATTGATATAAATTTTATTATAAAGTCATACTGACCATAATTTAATCATAGCTTAAATTAGATCAATGTCCTAGGATGGCTCATTAGTAAATATCAGTTAATGTGAAAGGATAAACTTAGCATAGAGAAGCCCATCAGATTAGCACTGGCTGTACAATAAATTCTATGTATTTTTTATTTATTTTTTGAGACAGAGTCTCGCTCTGTCGCCCAGGCTGGAGTGCAGTGGTGCAATCTCGGCTCACTGCAACCTCCGCCTCCCAGGTTCCAGCAATTCTCCCGCCTCAGCTTCCCGGGTAGCTGGGACTACAGGCACACGCCACCATGCCCAGCTAATTTTTGTATTTTTAGTAGAGACGAGGTTTCACCATGCTGGCCAGGCTGGTCTCTAACTCCTGACCTCGTGATCCACTGTGCCTGGCATTGTACAATGAATTTTAAAAGGTTGTTCTTTGGCTGGGCACGGTGGCTCATGCCCGTAATCCCAGCACTTTGGGAGGCCGAGGCGGGTGGATCATGAGGTCAGGAGATTGAAACCATCCTGGCTAACACAGTGAAACCCTATCTATACTAAAAATACAAAAAATTAGCCGGGCGTGGTGGCACACGCCTGTAGTCCCAGCTACTTGGGAGGCTGAGGCAGGAGAAT